>NC_041388.1:565660050-565689375 GCF_002162155.2 Triticum dicoccoides | reverse complement strand
CGGCTTCAGTTAGCAGCAGTAGCGAAGGAATCGCTCGATCAGGTTCAGCTAACAGCCATCGATCGATCGCTCGGGTTCAGTAACGTGTAGCCTGCAGTGCAATCGCTCGGGTTTAGTTAGAGCCCAACGCCTTGCACACACGCGCGTACGTGTACGAGAGAAACGCGCATCGCTCGGCCCCCGACCTCCCACCGTAACCGGGAACTCCCCGAAATTTTCCTTCCCCTCGCTTCTACCATGGTTTTTTCCGTCATGGACGGCCCAAAGAATGTCATGCAGCTGCGTCTTTGGCCCGCCCAGGACGAAAAGCCCATTTTCTGTCATGATTTTTTGTCATAGAAGTAGGATCCCACCACATCTATGATGATACTGGGTTTTGTCACAATTATCGTCATAGAAGTGTCATATGTATGACAGGAAAAAAATTCGTTCGGCCCAAAATGTCACGGATGTGTCTTTTTTTTGTAGTGTAACAAGAGTCCCAGGGGGAGTTTTGTTTGCAATTATTTTGATTTGATTTGCATAAAGCATGGGACTGGGCATCCCGGTGACCGGCCATTTTCTCGTGAGTGAGGAGCGGAGTCCACTCCTCTTGAGAATAACCCGACTAACATGGAAGATACGGACAGCCCTAGTTGATACATGAGTTATTCGAGCATACAAAACAGGATATTTATTTGAAGGTTTAGAGTTTGGCACATATAAATTTACTTGGAACGGCATGTAGATACCGTATATAGGTAGGTTTGGTGGACTCATATGGAATAACTTTGGGGTTTATGGAGTTGGATGCACAAGCAGTATTCCCGCTTAGTACAGGTGAAGGCTAGCAAAAGACTGGGAAGCGACCAGCTAGAGAGCGACAACAGTCGTGAACATGCATTAAAATTAATCAACACCGAATGCAAGCATGAGTTGGATATACTCCACCATGAACATAAATATCGTGAAGGCTATGTTGATTTTGTTTCAACTAGATGCGTGAACATGTGCCAAGTCAAGTCACTTAAATCATTCAGAGGAGGATACCACCCTATCATACCACATCACAACCATTTTAATAGCATGTTGGCACGCAAGGTAAACCATTATAACCTCCTAGCTAATCAAGCATGGCACAAGAAACTATTATCTCTAGTTGTCATCACAAACATGTTTATTCATAATAGGCTGAATCAGGAACGATGAACTAATCATATTTACAAAAACAAGAGAGGTCGAGTTCATACCAACTTTTCTCATCTCAATCAGTCCATCATATATCATCATAATTGCCTTTCACTTGCACGACTTAACGATGTGGATAATAATAAGAGTTCACGTGCATTGGACTAAGCTGGAATCTGCAAGCATTGAATAAATAGGAGAAGACAAGGTAATATGGGCTCTTTTGTCAGATCAACAATAATGCATATAAGAGCTACTTCAACAATTTAATCATGGTCTTCTCCTATCGACCCCCAAAGAAAAGAAAAGAAATAAAACTATTTACGCGGGAAAGCTCCCAACAAGCAAAAGAATAACAGGAAATCTTTTCGGGTTTTCTTTTTAATTACTACTACAAGCATGGAAATTAAACTAATTAAAATCTACAACTAATTTTTTTTGTTTTTCTTAAGGTTTATTAAACACACAAGAAGAAAGCATAAAAAGGGAAATAAACTAGCATGGATGATACAATGAAAAAGTATGAGCACCGACATCTAGCAATGAGTGTGTGAACATAAATATAATGTCGGTGGGAAATACGTACTCCCCCAAGCTTAGGCTTTTGGCCTAAGTTGGTCTATGGCCACGGCTGGCCTGGCGGATATCCATAATAATAGTTGGGGTCGTACTGAGATGCAGCGGCTATCGCCTCCTGAGCTGCAGCGTGACGACGAGCGGCCTCCGCCCTCCTCTCGTACTCATCTGCCTCCTCTCTGGTAATAACATATCTTCCTTTTGCCTGATAATCAAAGAAGGCAGGAGCAGGGAGAGTAATACGGATAGCACGTCGTCTATCAAAAATTAGTCGATACTGGAGAGGTGATTCACTCCTCTCAACAAACTGGTGGTGAACCATAGCATTAAAATCTAGGTAAGCAGGAGGCAATTCAATATCATCCTCACGTATAGTTACACCAAGAAAATCAGCTAAGCGGGTTGCATAAATCCCACCAAAGAAATCTCCATTAAATCTATTCAAATGCAACCTACGTGCAACAATGGCTCCCAAATTATAAGATTTGTCTCCTAACACAACACTCCTAAGAATACTGAGGTCAGGAACACACATATGACATGCTTCATCTTTACCATTAATGCATCTACCTATGAAGAGAGCAAAATAATATATAGCAGGAAAATGAATGCCCCCTATGGTAGCTTGTGTTATATCTCTAGATTCCCCCACAGTTATATTAGTAAGAAAATCTCTAAATTCATATTTGCGAGGTTCCCTGACACTACCCCATTGTGGAAGTTTGCAAGCAGTGGTAAAATCCTCTAAGTCCATAGTGTAAGAATTTTCATAAAGATCAAACAGGACAGTTGGAGAATTACGTGAAGATGAAAATTCAAACCTCCTCACAAAGGAACTAGTGAGATAGTGATACTGGCTGCACTTCTCTTCCTCGAAGCTCACAAGATCAGCGTTACGCAAATATGCATTAAATTCTTCCTTAATTCCCGCTCGATCCATAAAGTTTTCCGAAGGCCATTCACAAGGACGCACTGGAGCGTTTCTTGGTGGCTCTTCATCAGCATCACGCATTGCAAGCCTGGGTCCTTGCTTCCTTGAAGAACCACCTTGGTACATTTTCCTAAGCATATTTCTTCCTCTGAAATAATTCTGAAATTTTTAGTAACTTCAAAATAAAAGTAAACCAAACTCAATAATATTGATAGCAACTACTCCTACAAGTGCCTAGAGCCTATATCATGCATCAAAACTACTTTTGACCATATAAATTTGACATGCAAACTCAAGAACAGGGTCACCTAAGCAGCAAAAATTTGCAATGAATAAAGCACTAGAACAAAAACTAATTGGACCAATGGAGGAGTCACATACCAAGCAACAATCTCCCCAAGCAGTTTTGTGAGAGGTGCTTTGAGCAAGGAGATCGAAAATGGCAGCAAAATGAGCTTGGACTCGGGTTTGAGCTGGATATTCGTGTTTGTGGGAAGAAGAAGGAGTGTGTGGGTGAAAGGATAAGTGGAGGAGGTCCACCATGGGCCCACGAGGCAGGGGGCACGCCCAGGGGGTAGGGCGCACCCCTGACCCTCGTGGCCAGGTGCCAGCTCCTCCTGCTGTGTTCTCAGTGCCCTTAAATTTCAGGGCATTTGGAGAACTTTCATTTTCGGGGTATTTTTATATTGCACGAATAATCAGATAACAGACAGAAAAATACGTATTTTTATTTTGTTTATTATAAATAACAGAAAGTAAAAGGAGGGTACAGAAGGTTGTGCCTTCTAGTTTCATCCATCTCATGCTCATCAAAAGGAATCCACTAACAAGGTTGATCAAGTCTTGTTAACGAACTCATTCCGAATAACATGGAACCGGAGAAATTTCTAATAACACTATGTTACCTCAACGGGGATATGCACATCCCCAATAATAAGAATATCATATTTCTTCTTGACAGTAGGAAGAGGAAATTCAAAACCTCCAAATATAATCGATGGAATTTTTTCAATAGAGTTGATACTATGAACTTGAGGTTGTTTCCTCGGAAAGTGTACCGTATGCTCATTACCATTAACATGAAAAGTGACATTTCCTTTAGTGCAATCAATAACAGCCCTTCCAGTATTCAAAAATGGTCTTCTAAGAATAATAGACATACTATCGTCCTTGGGAATATCAAGAATAACAAAGTCCGTTAAAATAGTAATGTTTGCAACCACAATAGGCACATCCTCACAAATAGCGACAGGTATAGCAGTTGATTTATCAGCCATTTGCAAAGATATTTCAATAGGTGTCAACTTATTCAAATCAAGTCTACAATATAAAGAGAGAGGCATAACACTAACACCGGCTCCAAGATCACATAAAGCAGTTTTAACATAGTTTCTTTTAATGGAGCATGGTATAGTGGGTACTCCTGGATCTCCAAGTTTCTTTGATATTCCACCCTTAAAAGTATATTTAGCAAGCATGGTGGAAATTTCAGCTTCCGGTATCTTTCTTTTATTTGTAACAATATCTTTCATGTACTTAGCATAAGGATTCATTTTGAGCATATCAGTTAATCGCATTCGCAAAAAGATAGGTCTAATCATTTCAGCAAAGCGCTCAAAATCCTCATCATCCTTTTTCTTGGATGGTTTGGGAAGAAAAGGCATGGGTTTCTGAACCCAAGGCTCTCTTTCCTTACCATGTTTCCTAGCTACAAAGTCTTTCTTATCATAACGTTGATTCTTTGATTGTGGGTTATCAAGATCAACAGTAGGTTCAATTTCTATATCATTATCATTGCTAGGTTGAGCATCATAATGAACATTATCACTAGTTTCAGGTTCATTACCAGATTGTGTTTTAGCATCAGAAATAGAAATATCATTTGGATTCTCATGTGTTTCAGCAATAGGTTCACTAAAAGCGTGCAAAGTCCTATCATTTTTCTTTTTCTTCCTTTTAGAAGGACTAGGTGCATCTATATTATTTCTCTGAGAATCTTAGGGTGGCCTTCATGATACAAAGGTTCCTGAGTCATTCTACCAGTTCTAGTATCCACTCTAACAGCATAATCATTATTATTACTATTCAATTCATTGAACAAATCATTTTGAGCTTTAAGTACTTGTTCTACTTGAGTGGTAACCATAGAAGCATGTTTACTAATAAGTTTAAGTTCACCTTTAACATTAGCCATATAATCACCCAAGTGTTCAAGCATATTTGAATTGTATTTCAATTGTCTACCAAAATAAGTATTAAAATCTTCTTGCTTAACCATAAATTTATCAAATTCATCTAAGCATGGGCTAGCAATTTTAGTGAACGGGATTTCAGCTTTATCATATCTATAGAGAAAATTTACCTTTACTACCTGTGTCGGGTTATCAAGACCATGAGTTTCTTCAATAGGTAATGGATTAAGATCATATGTTTCTTCAACGGGTGGTAAATTAAGACCGTGTATTTCTTCAATAGGAGGTAAATTCTTAACATCTTCAGCTTTAATACCTTTTTCTTTCATAGATTTCTTTGCCTCTTGCATATCTTCAGGACTGAGAAATAGAACACCCCTCTTCTTCGAAGTTGGTTTAGGAATAGGCTCAGGAAGTGTCCAATTATTTTCATTTGTCAACATATTATTCAATAGAATTTCAGCTTCATCTGGTGTTCTTTCCCTGAAAACAGAACCAGCACAACTATCTAGGTAATCTCTGGAAGCATCGGTTAGTCCATTATAAAAGATATCAAGTATTTCATTTTTCTTAAGAGGATGATCAGGCAAAGCATTAAGTAATTGGAGAAGCCTCCCCCAAGCTTATGGGAGACTCTCTTCTTCAATTTGCACAAAATTATATATATCCCTTAAAGCAGCTTGTTTCTTATGAGCAGGGAAATATTTAGCAGAGAAGTAATAAATCATATCCTGGGGACTGCGCACACAACTAGGATCAAGAGAATTAAACCATATCTTAGCATCACCCTTTAATGACAACGGAAATATTTTAAGGATATAAAAGTAGCGAGTTCTCTCATCATTAGTGAACAGGGTGGCTATATCATTTAATTTAGTAAGATGTGCCACAACAATTTCAAATTCATAGCCATGAAAAGGATCATATTCAACCAAAGTAATTATATCAGGATCAACAGAGAATTCATAATCCTTATCAGTAACACAGATAGGTGAAGTAGCAAAAGCAGGGTCAGGTTTCATTCTAGCATTAAGAGATTGCTGCTTCCATTTAGCTAATAACCTCTTGAGTTTGTATCTATCTTTGCAAGCTAAAATAGCTAAAGAGGCTTCTTTATCAAAAACATAACCCTTAGGAATAACAGGTGAGTCTTCATCATCACTTTCATCAATATTATCAGATTCAATATTTTCATTCTTTCTAACCCTAGCAAGTTGTTCATCAAGAAATTCACCAAGTGGCACAGTAGTATCAAGCATAGAAGTAGTTTCATCATAAGTATCATGCATAGCACAAGTGGCATCATCAATAACATGCGATATATCAGAACGAATAGCAGAAGCAGGTTTAGGTGTCGCAAGCTTACTCAAAATAGAAGGTGAATCAAGTGCAGAGCTAGATGGCAGTTCCTTACCTCCCCTCGTAGTTGAGGGATAAATCTTGGTTTTTGGATCTCTCAAGTTCTTCATAATAATAAGCAGATATAAATCCCAAGTGACTCAAAGAATAGAGCTAAGCTCCCCAGCAACGGCGCCAGAAAATAGTCTTGATAACCCACAAGTATAGGGGATCGCAACAGTTTTCGAGGGTAGAGTATTCAACCCAAATTTATTGATTCGACACAAGGGGAGCCAAAAAATATTCTCAAGTATTAGCAGCTAAGTTGTCAATTCAACCACACCTGGAAGCTTAGTATCTGCAGCAAAGTGTTTAGTAGCAAAGTAATATGATAGTAGTGGTAACGGTAGCAAAAGGTAACAGTAGCAAAAGTAATGTTTTTGGTATTTTGTAGTGATGATAGCAATGGCAACAAAAAAGTAAATAAGCGAAGAATAGTATATGGAAAGCTCGTAGGCAATGGATCAGTGATGGAGAATTATGCCGGATGCGGTTCATCATGTAACAGTCATAACCTAGGGTGACACAGAACTAGCTTCAATTCATCAATGTAATGTAGGCATGTATTCCGAATATAGTCATACGTGCTTATGGAAAAGAACTTGCATGACATCTTTTGTCCTACCCTCCCGTGGCAGCGGGGTCCTAACGGAAACTAAGGGATATTAAGGCCTCCTTTTAATAGACTACCGGAACAAAGCATTAGCACATAGTGAATACATGAACTCCTCAAACTATGGTCATCACCAGTAAGTATCCCAATTATTGTCACTTCGGGGTTAACGTATCATAACACATAATAGGTGACTATAGACTTGCAAGATAGGATCAATAACTCTCGTATATTGATGAAAACATAATAGGTTCAGATCTGAAATCATGGCACTCGGGCCCTAGTGACAAGCATGAAGCATAGCAAAGTCATAGCAACATCAATCTCAAAACATAGTGGATACTAGGGATCAAACCCTAACAAAACTAACTCGATTACATGATAAATCTCATCCAACCCATCACAGTCCAGCAAGCCTACAATGGAATTACTCACACACGACGGTGAGCATCATGAAATTGGTGATGGAGGATGGTTGATGATGATGATGGCGATGGATTCCCCTCTCCGGAGCCCCGAACGGACTCCAGATCAGCCCTCCCGAGAGGTTTTAGGGCTTGGCGGCGGCTCCGTATCGTAAAACGCGATGATTTCTTCTCTCTGGTTTTTTTCTCCCTAAAACCAAATATATAGAGTTGGAGTTGAGGTCGGAGGAGCTCCAGGGGGCCCACAAGGTAGGGGGCGTGCCCCCACCCTCGTGGACAGGTGGTGGGCCCCCTGGTCTTCATCTTTTGCAAGGATTTTTTATTATTTCCGAAACGATGTTCCGTGAAGTTTCAGGTCATTCCGAGAACTTTTGTTTCTGCACATAAATAACACCATGGTAATTTTGCTGAAATCAGCGCCAGTCTGGGTTAGTTCCATTCAAATCATGCAAGTTAGAGTCCAAAACAAGGGCAAAAGTGTTTGGAAAAGTAGATACGATGGAGACGTATCAGCCATTCATGCCTACCGGAGCCAGATGTCAGCTGTAGAGCCGGAGCCACCATCTGACCCTCACTGTCAGTCCGTTTATCAGTGGAATCCGGAGGAGATCGCCAGCCAGTGGCAATCTGAGGACTCTTCTCAGTATGACCCCAACTACAGTTTTGATCCATGGGCATAGACCAACTTGTCCAAAAGCCTAAGCTTGGGGGAGTACGTATCTCGCACCGACATTACTTTCATGTTCACACACTCATGCCAATTGTCGGTGCTCATACTTTTTCATTGTATCATCCATGCTAGTTTATTTTCATTTTCTCGCTTTCTTCTTGTGTGTTTGAAGAAACCTTAAGAAAAACCAAAAATATTAGTTGTAGATTTTAGTTAGTCTACTTTTCGTGCCTGTAGTAGTAATTGAAAGAAAACCCAAAAAGATTTCTCGTTCTTGTTTTGCTTGTTGGGAGCTTTCCCGGTAAAATAGTTTTATTTCTTTTGTTTCCTTTGGGGGTCGAGAGGAGAAGACCATAATGAAAATGTTGAGTGGCTCTCATATGCATTACTGTTGATCTAACAAAGAGCCCATATCACCTTGTCTTCTCTCTTGAATGGAATGCTTGCAGATTCCAGCTTAGTCCAATGCACGCGCACTATTATTATTTTCCACACCATTCGGTCGTGCAAGTGAAAGGCAATAATTATGATTATATGATGAACTGATTGAGATGAGAAAAGCTGGTATGAACTCGACCTCTCTTGTTTTTGTAAATATGATTAGTTCATCGTTCCTGATTCAGCCTATTATGAAAGAAACATGTTTGCAATGACAATTAGAGATTGTAGTTGCTTATGCCATGCTTAATTAGCAAGGAATTTATAATGGTTTACCTTGCGTGCCAACATGCTATTAAAATGGTTGTGATGTGGTATGATGGGGTGGTATCCTCCTTTGAACGATTCAGGTGGCTTGACTTGGCACATGTTCATGCATGTAGTTGAAACAAAATCAACATAGCCTCTACGATATTTATGTTCATGGTGAATTATATCCTACTCATGCTTGCATTCGGTGTTGATTAATTTTAATGCATGTTCATGACTGTTGTCGCTCTCTAGCTGGTCGCTTCACAGTCCTTTTCAATTCCATAAGCCCCAAAGTTATTCCATATGAGTCCACCATACCTTCCTATATACGGTATCTACTTGACGTTCCAAGTAAATTTGTATGTGCCAAACTCTAAACCTTCAAATAAGCATTCTGTTTTGTATGCTCGAATGGCTCATGGATCAACTAGGGCTGTCTATATCCTCCATGCTAGGCGGGTTATTCTCAAGAGGAGTGGACTCCGCTCCTCATTCACGAGAAAATGGCTTGTCACCGGGATGCCCAGTCCCATGCTCAAATCAAATCAAAACAATTGCAAACAAAACTCCCCCAGGAATGTTGTTAGTTGTAGGCACTCGTTGTTTCGGGCAAGCCATGGATTGATGCTTGTTGGTGGTGGGGGAGTATAAACTTTACCATTCTCCTTGGGAACCGCCTATAATGTGTGTAGCATGAAAGATATCGAGATCTCTCGGTTGTTATGTTGACAATGAAAGTATACCTCTCAAAATATTATTCATATCTATTTCAAAACCAAGCTCTGGCACCTCTACAAATCCCTGCTTCCCTCTACGAAGGGCCTATCCATTTACTTTTATGTTGAGTCATCATCCTCTTATTAAAAAGCACCAGTTGGAGAGCACCTTGTCATTTGCATCCATTACTGTTAGTTTACATTGAGTATGACTATGACTGGATCTATTTTACCATGAATTACAATGTCTAGTCAGTCCTTGATCTTTAAAGGTGCTCTGCATTTATGTTTTGTGGTCTCCGAAAGGGCTAGCAAGATACCATCTTGTTATATCATATTATGATTGTTTTGAGAAAGTGTTGTCATCCGAGATTTATTATTATTGCTCGCTAGTTGATTATGCCATTGATATGAGTAAACATGAGACCTAAGTGTTATTGTGAATATGGATAGTTCATAATCTTTGCTGAAAACTTGAATGCTGGCTTTACATATTTACAACAACAAGAGCAAGCAGAGTTTGTAAAAGTTTTTCTTTATCACTTCTAGTTTATCAACTGAATTTCTTGAGGACAAGCAAAGGTTTAAGCTTGGGGGAGTTGATACGTCTCCGTCGTATCTACTTTTCCAAACACTTTTACCCTTGTTTTTTACTCTAACTTGCATGATTTGAATGGAACTAACCCGGACTGACGCCGTTTTCAGCAGAATTGCCATGGTGTTATTTTTGTGTAGAAATAGAAGTTCTCGGAATGACCTGAAAATAAACGAAGATTATTTTTGGAATATATAAAAAATACTGGAAGAAGAATCCACGTCAGGGGGCCCACACCCTATCCACGAGGGTGGGGGCGCACCTACCCCCCTGGGCGCACCCCTGCCTCATGGGCCCCTGACGCTCCACCGACCTCAACTCCAACTCCATATATTCGTATTCGGGGAGAAAAAAATCAGAGGGAAGGATTTATCGCGTTTTACAATACGGAGCCGCCGCCAAGCCCTAAACTCTCTCGGGAGGGCTGATCTGGAGTCCGTTCGGGGCTCCAGAGAGGGGATCCGTCGCCATCGTCATCATCAACCTTCCTCCATCACCAATGTCATGATTCTCACCATCGTGCGTGAGTAATTCCATCATAGGCTTGCTGGACGGTGATGGGTTGGATGAGATTTATCATGTAATCGAGTTTGTTTTGTTAGGGTTTGATCCCTAGTATCCACTATGTTCTGAGATTGATGTTGCTATGACTTTGCTATGCTTAATGCTTGTCACTAGGGCCCGAGTGACATGATTTCAGATCTGAACCTATTATGTTTTCATGAATATATGTGAGTTCTTAATCCTATCTTGCAAGTCTATAGTCACCTATTATGTGTTATGATCCGTTAACCCCGAAGTGACAATAATCGGGAGCATTACCGGTGATGACCGTAGTTTGAGGAGTTCATGTATTCACTATGTGTTAATGCTTTGGTCCGGTACTCTATTAAAAGGAGGCCTTAATATCCCTTAGTTTCCAATAGGACCCTGCTGCCACGGGAGGGTAGGAAAAAATATGTCATGCAAGTTCTTTTCCATAAGCACGTATGACTATATTCGGAATACATGCCTACATTACATTGATGAACTGGAGCTAGTTCTGTGTCACCCTATGTTATAACTGTTGCATGATCGATCGCATCCGACATAATTCTCCATCACTGGTCCACTGCCTACGAGCTTTTCATATATTGTTCTTCACTTATTTACTTTTCCGTTGCTACTGTTACAATCACTATAAAACCAAAAAAAATTACTTTTGCTACCGTTACCACTACTATCATATTACTTTGCTACTAAACACTTCGCTGCAGATATTAAGTTTCCAGGTGTGGTTGAATTGACAACTCAGCTGCTAATACTTGAGAATATTCTTTGGCTCCCCTTGTGCCGAATCAATAAATTTGGGTTGAATACTCTACCCACGAAAACTGTTGCGATCCCCTATACTTGTGGGTTATCATGGTTTGGCAAGAAACCCAAGTTGTCGTTTCTTAAAGTTTGGGGTTGTGATGCATATGTGAAAAAGCTTCAACCTGATAAGCTCGAACCCAAATCGGAGAAATGTGTCTTCATAGGATACCCAAAGGAGACTGTTGGGTACACCTTCTATCACAGATCTGAAGGCAAGATATTCGTTGCTAAGAATGGATCCTTTCTAGAGAAGGAGTTTCTCTCTAAAGAAGTGAGTGGGAGTGTCGGTGTCAAAACCGGCGGATCTCGGGTAGGGGGTCCAGAACTGTGCGTCTAGGCCGGATGGTAACAGGAGGCAGGGAGCACGATGTTTTACCCAGGTTCGGGCCCTCTTGATGGAGGTAAAACCCTACGTCCTGCTTGATTAATATTGATGATATGGGTAATACAAGAGTAGATCTACCACGAGATCGGAGATTCTAAACCCTAGAAGCTAGCCTATGGTATGATTGTATGTTGTAGTTGTTGTGTCCTACGGACTAAAACTCTCCGGTTTATATAGACACCGGAGAGGGTTAGGGTTACACAAGGTCGGTTACAAAGGAGGAGATATCCATATCCATATTGCCTAGCTTGCCTTCCACGCCAAGTAGAGTACCATCCGGACACGAGACGAAGTCTTCAATCTTGTATCTTCATAGTCTCACAGTCCGGCCAATGGAGATAGTCCGGCTGTCCAGAGACCCCCTAATCCAGGACTCCCACAGTAGCCCCTAAACCAAACTTCAATGACGATGAGTCTGGCGTGCAGTATTGTCTTCGGCATTGCAAGGCGGGTTCCTCCTCCGAATACACCACGGAAGGATTTGAATACAAGGATAGTGTCCGACCCTGTAAAATAAGTTCCACATACCACCATAGAGAGAATAATATTTTCGCAAATCTAATTTGCTGACTTGTTTTGACAGCATGACGTTATGTCATGGCTCGGTGATTATTCGAACCGTTTCCTTTAACTAGCCCCGCACATAACGCGAGGCAGTTTTTTAACACGTCTTGTCAAAGCAGAGATCGTGTCCCCTTATTGCGGGATTCTCATCAATACGGGCGTGGGTAACCCAACCGCGCCATCGATTACGGCGCTTGGGGGATAAGCGAGTTTTACCAGGCTAGTGGGGGCGCATAGTTTCGTCTACCCATATAAAGGGATAAGGATTCACCTTTTCATCCACGCCTTCTTCCTCCTTTGCTCATCCGTTTTCACACACTCGAGCTCTAGCGCCCAAGTCCGCACTTCCCACCTCCACCTTCTCCAACCATGTCCAGAGCGGGAGGTAGGTGGATGGTCTCCTCCATCACGGAGGGAGACATCAAGAAGCTAAGGAGAGCCGGATACCTGCCCGACGACATCGCGCACCGGCTCCCAGATGAGGGGCAGCTCATCCCCACCCCCGGGCCCCATCAGAGGGTAGTGTTCCTTACCCATTTCCTCCACGGACTGGGATTCCCTCTCCACCCCTTTGTTCGGGGGCTCATGTTCTACTGCGGCCTGGATTTCCACGATCTGGCCCCGAATTTCATCCTCAACATCTCGGCGTTTATCGTCATGTGTGAGGCCTTCCTCCGCATCAAGCCCCACTTTGGCTTATGGCTGAAGACCTTCAATGTCAAGCCGAAGGTTGTGGGCGGCCGCCAGGCGGAGTGCGGAGGCGCCATGGTGGGCAAGATGCCCAACATTACATGGCTCGAGGGCTCCTTTGTGGAAACCATAAAGGGGTGGCAATCGGGGTGGTTCTACATCACCGAGCCGCGTGACCCCACATGGGCAGCGGCCCCTGAGTTCCGATCTGGCATCCCCATGCCGCTCACCTCCTGGAAAGAGAAGGGCCTCTCCTGGGGTAGTTCGGGAGAGCTGACCGGACTCCAAACATGTATTCAAAACATGGTGAACAAGAAGCTCAAACTTGTCAACGTAGTCCAAGTCATGCTCCACCGCCGGATCCTCCCATGCCAACAACGGGACTTCAACTTGTGGGAGTTCGACCCGGCGCAGCACCGAACTCTGAACAGGCTCTTCGACACAACTCACGACCTCCTCCCATTACTGAGGATCGCGGATTCAGCGCGAAGCGCCAAGCCAGTGCGGTAAGCTGCTTTACCTTTCACAGGACACTTATCTTTTATAGATTGACTCCATGCGGGATCTAAACTCCCGTACCTTTGACAGGACTGGCTGGAGACGGCCGGACAGATCGACTGTCCGTCTCCTTTGCCCAAAGGCCCAGCGGGCGCTCTTCTGGCGAAGATGCTGACTCCGGCTCCTTATACGGTGCCGGAGAAGACCAAGAAGGCCAAGGGAACCCGAAAGAGTTCCCGACGCCAGGCGTCGTCGGACTCACCGTTATGACTCTACGGCGCACTCCTCCCCCGAAGACGAGGAAGAATAAGAAGATGCTCCCCCTCCAGCTGGGGGAGATAAGAAAAGGAAGGCCGCCCCAATTGGGGGGGCCGAAGGGTCCAAGAAGGGAAGGACTCTCCTTTCGAACAGTTCCACCGCCGCCGACGAAGGCGAAGACGAGTGGTTGCCCAGGGCCAAGGCCCTGGGGAGATCGTAAGTATTTGGATACCAGAGTAACTCATAGCATTCCTTTGTCACATTGCTTTCCCTAACGCCAAACATAATTATGCAGGCCGCCACGAGCCAGTATCGATGTATCATCGGACGGCTCCCTGGGCTCGTCGGACATGGATAGCGATCCAGTCCCGACCGCCACCTCCCCTCATCCTGCTGACGATGCCGAGGTGCTGTCTCAAGAGGCACCGGGTCAAGGGGAGACAGTCCCGGAGGCGCCTCAAGGCGACCTTCCGGACTCCGGGAGCCGAGGGGACGGGGCCCCTGAGAGCTCCAAGTTCGGCCCTCAGTCGAACACCGCGCCGGAAGCTCCAGTGGTTCCGGGTTCGGGCAAGCGGCCTCCTTCTAAGAGGGGCAAGACGCCTGTGCCAGTGACCTCTGTCCATCCAGAGGTGGCGGACAATCTGCTGGAAGCGCTTCGCAGCGCTTCCATCGACGAGGAGCACCGCACTATCATGAGTGCGGTGATCCAGAAGGTTCAGTCCGCCAAGAGCGGATTGACTGAAGCCTGTGCCAGCCTTCTAACAGGCTTTGAGGTAAGTGTTTTAAAATATAGGAAAAATATTACCACATACACAGTAGCCCCTGATGCTTTGTTCGGTGTTCACAAAGAAAAGCCGAACAGAGGATCAAATAATATTGCAGGAGTCTAATATAAGTATGTCAATATGCGTATGCAGGCCATGCTACTGGCGTCCGCCGCACTGACTGCGGAGGTCACTGTACTGAACCAGGACCTCGAGGGGTCCAAGAAAGAGCTCGGTCTTGCCAAGAGGCAGCTCGAGGAGAACAAGGGTAAGTAAGACCCTGTCTATAGATATGTATATATAAAAAATGCGATTACAAAATGACAGGATCATCATATATCTGCCAGGGGCCACGACCGAGGTGGCGACCCTGAAGCAAGCGCTAACCATGGCTGAAGATAAAGCAGCCAAGGAGCGCACCGAGCGAGAAAAGCAAGAGGCTCGGGTGGGCGAGGTGCAGCAAGAGCTCCAGGCTCTCGTGATGAAGCACGAGGCGTTGGAGCTTGACTCGAAGACGCGAGAGTCTGAGCTTGCCACGGCCCTCGAGAGCGCAAAGAGTGCCAAGGCCGAAGCCCAAAAGGCCCTCCAGGAGATCGACGCAATGAAGAAGATAGCGGCGGGTAAGGCATTCTATATGTAGAGCAAGCATGTAAAAGTAAATTACCGATTACTTACCCGAATTCGGAGCTCTCCAGGAGCATTCGCAGATTTGCCCCGCAGCGTGTCGGATGCCGCACAATTTTACCAGGCCGAGGAGGGAAGCTCAACGGAGAAGCTGTTCTGGTCTCAGTATACTGGGGCCGAACACCCGATGCCTCTGAGCGACCAGCTAAAGCAGTTGGTCGAGCTGCATAAGGCGGCCGAACAGGCCATGAAGGGCCTTATAGTCCGGCTATGGCCTGGCGACGCCCTTCCGAACAGCTACTTCGGCCTGGTGAGGCGGCTTGTAGATGCCTGCCCATGGCTGGAGGTCGTCAAGCGGTCCGTCTGCATCGAAGGTGCACGCCGGGCTTTCGCCCGTGTGAAGGTGCAGTGGGCCAAGCTAGACGCCGTGAGGCTGATCAAGGAAGGGCCGCCGTAGGGCAAGGAGCATCGCACCCCAGAAATTTATTATGAGGGTGTCCTGAAGGGTGCCCGTCTTGTAGCGGATGAATGTTCCAAGGATGTAATATTTGAGTAAACTTGCTCGTGTGATCCTGTATGATGAAAACTTGTTTCATATGTGCTATGCAACGCTTGTGTGAATTTAAAATATTACCTTCTGTTTGGACATTTATCAATCTGAGAGATGGCTAGTCCTCGGCTTCTGCCCCCATGCCATGAGTGCTAGGGTGTTCGGGATAAACCTGAGCACTCTTGTTCCCATATTTGGGTCCTTCGAGGGAGGTGCTCGGCACAGCGAACAAGGCAACCAGACTAATAATGCTTTATCACTCTCACTTAGCCATAGAATTCTATAATTTTAAATTTCGGCGAGCCCCTGGTATTCCGAAGGCCGAACTCGGGGCACGATACACGCCTTTAAGCCGGATAGGGCCGGCCCCTCGCCCTAAGCGGCATAAGTCTTTAGGGACTCGAAAACCTTGCCGAACAGCGACCAGTCTCTCGCCTTATCATGACAGCCAGTTTTAGCTTTCTCTACTGAGGTGCTAAGCCCGGCAGAACCGGGGCACAATCGCAGTAGTTCTCCTAGCGCTACCTTAGCCGATGGAGCGGAACGTAAGGTACCAAAACATAGGAGCCGGTCAAACCTAACATTTGACCAAAGACATGATTCGGAGCTGATGCATATAATGCTATAAGTTCGGGGTGCCGCACTTGTGAAAGTGTTCGGACTTTTCACACCATGTTGTGGGGTATGTAAGCCCCTGGTGTATTTGTTGTACCAAAGTGTACGGTTGCAAGGCGTCGTTAATGAACACACATATATATAACAAGGATGCAATAATAGTCGTGATGTTATGCATTGTTTATTCAGAAAGGTGCGTTAAAGCAGAATAATACAGATAGTGCGATAAGCAAAGAGTGGGACTATGTCCCTTCCAAGGGCAAGCTGAGGAATAGTATTAAATCAAATATTTCGCTCGGTATTGTAACCCACCTGGGAATTCCGTGGTGTGACGTAGCTTTCTGCCTCCTTAGTTGCTGCATCATGTGTTCGGCAATCATGCTGCCGGACAGGGTTTCCAGAGATTAAAGTCCTGAAAGAGAAAAATAACAGAGCGGGAAGCCCCTAGTGCGGTTTGGGCCACCTCTTGGGGCGTGCCGTAGTTGTGCCCCCCTCCCCACCTGTGCCCATGGTACTTTTAATGCGTAATTGTGTACGCGTGGCACGAGCTTCGCCGTTTGGCTGGGACTGGGGTGGGGACCGCATTGCTACGCGAGCTCAGATCGCGCCAGGCGGTCTATTTGCCGATTGCTCCGAGCGCGCTTGAAGGTGTCCGGGTTTTGAAACGCCGAACTGGTGGATTGCCTTGAGAGGTTGTTTTGTGCTTCTGCTGCGAGGGCTGCAGTGTGCTCCTCTGTTCAGAGAGAGCGCTCTGTGTTTCCATTGACTGTAATAACCCCGCGAGGTCCTGGCATCTTGAGCTTGAGGTATTCATAATGCGGTACCGCATTGAATCTAGCAAATGCGGTTCACCCGAGCAGCGCATGATAACCACTGCGGAACGGGACTATATCGAAGATTAACTCTTCGCTACGGAAGTTATCCGGGGATCTGAAGACCACTTCCAGTGTAATTGAGCCTGTGCAATGGGCCTCTACACCTGGAATGACGCCTTTAAAGGTCATTTTTGTGGGTTTAATCCTTGAGGGGTCTATACCCATTTTGCGCACTGTGTCCTGATAAAGCAGGTTCAGGCTACTGCCGCCATCCATAAGGACTCGAGCGAGGTGAAATCAGTCAACGATTGGGTCCATGTAAGTGCATCTAGTGCCACCCCTAGTTGGTTTTGGAGTATTGACGACAAACCTAGTTGAGGGACTAATGTGTTTGTGAGAATTGCAGGATAACACAAGTAGAAGTCCCTCATTGATTCGGTTTTCCTACCAGAGATGACCCCTAAAAATGTATGAAGACATTGATGTCAAAGGTGGTATATGAAGATATTCTCATTGAAGACTATGACAAGAGAAGACATCGCATGAAGCCTATGGAGTTCGAAGACTCAAATCTTTCGTAGTTCCTTTTCACCTTTATTGAGTCATAGGAACCACCGTACTGTTAAGTGGGGTCCAAGAGAACCAGTCAGAATGACTGAAGTGATGCTTAACCAAAACCTATGTCTTCGAGTGAAGACTATGAGAGCGAATCTTGTCCAGAGTCGGACAAGTCAGCTTTGCTTGTAGCCCAAGTAAATTTGCCATGTGTGTTTGAAATCTAACCGTTGGAACACGTGTCAGTTCCTTAGTGACCCAGGGTCATTTCGGACAAATCAGGTCGGGTTGCCTAGTGGCTATAAATAGCCCACCCCCTACAACCATAAACGGTTGGCAGCTCAGAGTTAGAGTACGGCTTTTGTCATTTGAGAGCAACCCACCTCGAAGCCTTTGAGAGAGAATTCCTTGTGAGGATAAAGCCCTAACCACCTAGAGCCAAAGAGTGTTAGGCATCACTTAAGTCTTCTTGTCTATGTGATCTGAAGACTTATTACACTTGAGGACTGCGAATCCTCCAGTCGGTTAGGCGTTGCGTTCTGAGCATCCAAGAGACATTGTGGATCGCCGGTGAACAAAGTCTGTGAAGGTTTGGGAGTCTACCTTGAAGACTTACCAGAGTGATTGGGCGAGGTCTGTGTGACCTTAGCTCAAGGGGAATACGGTGAGGACTGGGTGTCCTGAGCTGCGTGTTCAGGACTGGGTGTCCGGGATTGTGTGTCCTAAGGTTTAAATACCTAGCCGCCCTAACCAGACGTACAGTTGTCACAGCAACTGGAACTGGTCCAACAAATCATTGTCTTCAACGAGTCACTGGTTTCATCCTTCCCTTCCCTTTACTTACTGATTGGTCCTTGTGAAGTCATTGTATGATTGCACTATCTTCTGTCTTCATTGAGTGACTACTTGTTCTGATTGGCTTGTTAATATCTTCCTACCTGATCCTTACTACCTAGCTGCTATTAGTCATTGTGCTTTCACTTCATTGAATACTTGACTATGGTTTGCCTAGTGTAGTCTACCTTCCGCTGCATGGTAATAGGTTTATTTCTATCGTTTGTCTTCGAAACTTCCACGTATTGAAGACTTCCATAAAAATTGCCTATTCACCTGTCACATCCCTAGCTTCTGGTAATGCTCTAGGCTAGCTTCATGTGTGCATCATGTCTATATTCCGAAAGTTGAAATGAGGAAATTGAAAGCCTCGGAAATCATTTTAATAAAGGGGCAAGAAACCCTAAAATTGCAATCAGTAAATCCAAAATGCCCTAGAAATAGCTCTGACAATTTTGGCAAGAGTTATAAATCAAACCAAAATTTTGGGACATTTCTAAGGAATTATTTGGGCTCTGATTTTAAATCAATATTTTATTTGAATTTGGAGTTATATTCATAATATATAATGAATATATTTTCAAATGTCCTGAGATATTTTATGTTTATGAGGAGTAGACCTTAAGTGACATAAAATTATCCAGGGGAGTTTTGGCACTATTTTCAAATTTGTTTGAATTTGAATTCAGTGGCAATTAAATAGAAAACAGAACAGATATATATAAAAAAAAAGAGAAGCCCAGCCACTTACCTCGCGCCCACTTACCTGGCCCAGCTCCTCCAGCGGCCCAGCCCGCCACCGCTACCCTCCCTGTCGCCTTCCTCCTCGCGCCAGTAGGCAGAGGAGGGACACGGCGCACGCGCCCGAGCTCGCCACACCACCACCCTGCTCGTCTGCATCGCCTGGCCACCGCGACGCCGCGCGTCATCTCCTCGGCGCCGCCCCGACCCCCTGGACCCCCTCGCTCTCTCCCTCTCCCTTGTTTCTCTCCTCTGCTTCCTCTCTCTCACTCGCCCGAGCGCAGCTGCAGCCGCGCCACCGTAACGCCGCGGCCACCGTCTCCCCCTCGACCCCTCGCTGTGCTTGCGAGCTCTGTCTCGACGTCCCCGACCTCCTCGACAAGCCACGACGCCACGGACGCGCTGCAACGCCGCCATCACCACCGTCTTCATCGCCATGGCCGGAGATCGCCACCGCTCGATTCGCAGCAACGAGGATGCCCCCGAGCTCACCAACCCCTTCGTTCGATCCGCTGTGAGCTGCTGCGTCGATCCCCTCCCTCCCCTGGCACTTTTTCTCCTGCTAGCGCCAATATCCACCGAAGCCGAGAGCTCTTCGCCGCCGGCCATGTCGCCGCCGTAGCCACCGTTGCCTAGAGCTGCAACCGAGCACGCGGCCGTGCTCAGTGCAACCCCAGGAGGTCGTAACACCCCCCTTTGCCTCCTGCCGTGCTCCCTAACACCGACCCCGAGCTCGCCCGAGCTCCGGCCGCCGCCGAGGTCGACGCCGTGCTCAACTCCGGCCACCTCGCGGCCTCCCGTCCGTTCCTTTGGATGCGGAGGAGCAAGAGCTTCTCCCTAGTGCCCTCAGCGCGCCAAACCACCGCTCGTAGCGCCAAACCCGCCACCACCCGAACTCCGGCCGCCGCCGTCGTCATGATTGCCATCGCCTCCGGCCACCCTAGCTTCTCCCGTTTGCCCTGTTAGATGCGCGCGAGCCTGGGCATCCCGTAGAGCCCCTCCGCCGCTCTTTTGGTCATCGGAGGGCGAATCCCGACGCTCTCCGCCGTCCATGGCCTCGCCGGCGATGAGCCTCGGGTCAACTCCGGCGAGTTTGACCCGGGTTTGACCCCACTGGCCGGTTTGACCCCCCTCTCTCTCACTGACATGCGGGCCTCGCCCGGCTAATTAAGTTAGGTTAGTATTAACTAAGCTAGGTTAGTTTAGTTAGACACTGACACTCGGGACCCACCGGTTAGAGTTTGACCGGACTGTGCCACGTTGACCTGCTGACGTCATCATGACGTCAGGATGATGCAGTAATGTTTTCTGGATTTGTTTTTATTCAGAAAATTCCAGAAAATTGTATAAACTTCTAAAAAATCATAGAAATTCAACCGTAACTCCAAATTAAATAATTTATATATGAAAAATTATCAGAAAAAATCAAGGAATCCATCTGTACCATTTTCATGCATGTTAGAACAACTTATAGCTGCTGTTTAGCACAAATCAATTAAATGGCATTTGAATAATCACATATGGAGTTTAAATTTGAATCTTGTATTCAAACCAACTTCATTTAATCTGTTGCTAGTTGCATTAGCTCAAAACACATTCATTTTGCCATGTCATGATCATGCATCATATTGTGCATTGCATTGATTGTGTTCCCTTCTATGTTGCCGGTATTTGTCCCCTCTCGATAGACGTGATACCGATGATGTGATCGGTGACACTGATGAAGACTCAATGCTATCTTCAGAAGTGCCAGGCAAGCAAAACCCCCTTGTTCATTCCGATACAAACCCACTCTCTCGCTCCTGCTCTCTTTTACTGCATTAGGACAACAACGATTCATCTGTTACTTGTTGCGGTAGTTGAACCCCTTTATCCTTTGCATGACCTGTCATTGCCACAGTAAATAGATGAAACCCACTAGCATGAGTAGGAGTTGTTTGAGCCCTGTTGTGCCTACTCATTCTTGCTTGTTTGTCATGCCTGCTACTGCTTAGAGTTGTGTCAGGTCTGATTCATCGGGAATGGATCAGAGGTGTGTGAACATGTCCTACCATTGAGAGCTAAGTGTGTGAACATGATTTGGTAAAGGTAGCGGTGAGAGGCCATGTAGGAGTACATGGTGGGTTGTCTCATTGAAGCCGTCCTTAGGAACTGAGTTCTGTGTTTGTGATCCATGACTCAGCTACTACCATACATTGGGCCCTGAAATATGACCCCGCTCGACTTCTTAATCACCCTTGTCCTCTGTCTAGGAGTTGCAAGTAGTTTCTGGTGTTTGTAGTATGCTAGAGGCCGTGGACAGCGCTGACCGTAGGGGTGGGCTGTGATGCGGTAGGCACGTGGCCGGGTAAACCGGGCACCCGTTTGGTGTCACGGAACCCTGTTCACATCGTTTGGGGCTGTGAGAGAAACTCCGGCCGGATCTCCTCATGGATGGAACCCGAATAGGCGATAAACCTGGACTAGAGACTTAGGTGTTTAGGTAGGTCGTGGTCTACACCCACATCGGCTTTCGCTTGAAGTCTGCCGAGCACATGTCGTGTGCAGACACTAAGTGGTGGAAACATGTATGAAGAAGTACACCCCTGCAGGGTTAACATCATCTATTCGAATAGCCGTGTCCGCGGTAAAGGACTTCTGGGTTGCTTATATCAGTTCATAGACAAGTGAAAGTGGATACTTTAAAATGCGCAAGTTAAGCGTGAGTGCTATGGATGGCGTTCTCGTAGGGAGACGGGAGCGGATCCATAGTGGTGTATTGATATGGTGAATATGTGGACTCGTGTGCGCCACCTCAAAAGAGTCGCTTGCAGTCGTAGTTTAGGATAGCCACCGAGTCAAAGCTGGCTTGCTGCAGTTAAACCCCACCATCCCCTTGTTGAAAATGATGCATATGTAGTTAGTTCTGATGTAAGTCTTGCTGGGTACATTTGTACTCACGTTTGCCTATTTTATGTTTTTGCAGAGAGACTTCAGTCTCACTAGTAGTTCCACGTGGACTTCGACGTTTAGCTTGTTACCTCAGCTACGATCTTGTGCCTCAGCAGGATTTGGTAGATAGTCAGGCTTCTCAGCCTTTTTCATTTATAGATGTCTGTACTCAGACATGATAGCTTCCGCTTGTGTTTTGATATGTATGCTCTGAATGTTGGGTCATGAGACCCCTGTTTGTAATATCTCGCTCCTCAGAGCCTAATGAATAAATACTTGAGTTGTAGAGTCATGTTGTGATGCCATGTTGTATTTGCACATATCGAGCATATTGTGTGTATGTTATTGAAATGCTTGGTATGTGTCGGATCTGACAACCTAGTTGTTTATCCTTCGTAGCCTCTCTTACCGGGAAATGTCTCCTGGTGTTTCCACTGAGCCATGGTAGCTTGCTACTGCTCCGGAACACTTAGGCTGGCCGGCATGTGTCCTTCGTCATTCCTGTGTCTGTCCCTTCAGGGAAATGTCACGCGATGAATACCAGAGTCCTGTTAGCCCGCTACAGCCCGGTTCACCGGAGTCCTGCTAGCCCAGTGCTACAGCCTGGATTCACTCGCTGATGACCGACATGTTCGATGCTGGGTCATGGATGCCTGTCCCTGTAGGTTTGTGCCACTTTGGGTTTACGACTAGCCATGTCAGCCCGGGCTCCTTATCATATGGATGCTAGCGACACTATCATATACGTGTGCCAAAAGACGCAAACGGTCCCGGGCAAAGGTAAGACGACACCCGCGGGAATACCGTGCGTGAGGCCGCAAAATGATATGAGGTGTTACATGCTAGATCGATGTGGCATTGAGTCGGGGTCCTGACAGCGTTGGTATCAGAGCTTGACTGCCTGTAGGATTACCAAGCCAAACTGGTCGAAGTTGAGTCTAGAAATTCTTTAGTTATATAAGGGAATTGATTGTGGGATGGAACGTAAGGCTCTTTTTACTCCTTATACCTCATGCCCTTCTGATCTGAGTCATCTTATCTTTCCTACGGGGATTAAGAGCTAGGCTATCTCTTCTTTCTATCAGGATCACGCGTTACTAATCCGTAGACTTATAAGATTGTTGGATTTAAGCTTGAGTTCAGTTTCTACTACTTCCGTATGTTAATTGTTGATCTCGAAACCTTGATATTGTGCTTCTGTGTGGTTATGCCACCATTTTTGTGAATGTCTCAAAATTTTTTTCTAAGCATTTACAGCCGTTATGCTGTCTGAGTCATCCCAGGTTTCTAATTAGTCTGATGCATTTGCAAATCCTCTCTTTTCGTTCCCGATGTCCCTTATGGTCAGAATAAGCACACTAGCCGGTGCGTTGAGGTAATTTATTGCCTTGACATATATGTTGGAGCTATTATTATGACCCTAGGTGTTTTAGGGAGTCATCTAGTAAGCTAGCCATGATTTGTGTCCTAGTGTGATGATTCTGGCCTTTATTCTCGAAAGCATCCCGTGATGCCACTTAGTAGTAGGTATTCTACTCCTTGGGTTTTGAACCCGAGATTCACCCTACTTACTTCATGTTGATAGTGTTTGCTAGTCCCTTTAGGATAGTAGTAACCTTTGCGATAGTCCTCGAGGTTCGTGGTACATCCTTCTTCCAATTACCATGAACCATTCTTGGCAGGAGTTCTTCTGAACCAAAAGATGACAACAAGAGTGCTCTCGATGAGTTCTCCATGCTATATTGTGACTCTGCCAGCTCAAACCTTCTGCATGGGTTATCCGGAAGAATTATGTTGAACTTGGTTCGACATACTAGTCTATGCATCCACAACTCAGAAAGTTATATGTTCCTTTGAGTTGTCCCTCTTTAGTTGTCTACTGACCTTCGTCTATCAATTGATAGTCAAGAGTATGCGTGCGTTCGTTTATCGATGCCTATTACTTTTGTGGTCCGTCAAGCCATTCTATCGCGGAATGACTAGGAGAAACAAACTCCAGTACCTCTTCCATATCTAGGATTGGGTCAAAACAATTGTACTCCGCAGATCAAAATGCCAATCCAGCTTTTGCTCTGTTCTACCTTGGAGTATTACCATCTTTTATATCGGGATTGTTATAGGAATTGCACACCATCCTATGAACTCTTGCTACAGTGATACTTTTGCCATCATTGTTCATTCCTCGGTTCCTGTGTTATTGTAACCGGAATGCCGACAAATGAATCATGGCGTGTGAAATCAATACTGCTAGCAACTCTGTTGCTTGGTAGTTAAAGGATAATAATTTCATTCTTAGCGTGTTGGTTCTTGAATCATCATTCTAAGACTGATCGTGCTATCTAGTCCTTATTTTCGGTGCACCCTTCGATCAATGAGTTAGGATTGTGTCAAGTCCTCACTCATTTGATCATATCGTCTTGCCCTGAAAAGCAAGATTGTTCTCGATCTTAGTAACATATCGGTGGTTCGTGATTTTCCGAATATCTTCTCGAAAGTATCACCAGGCTGTCACCTGACTGTTATGTTAAGCTCGTGATCAAGTTGGTTTATCCTGTAAACCACCCTTTCTCCAAGAATCCGTGTTGGATACCCCTGAGCTAGTTGGTTAAGCTATGCATCAACTTGGAGAGTTGGAAGATAGAAGCTTGTCCGATATAGTTCATTATAAGGGATGTCTTGTATGTGTGTTGAAGAAAGTTGATATTTTCATCGACTGAACCTCGTGATCAGTTAATGGACCTATCATTTTATCCAACCTTTGATTGGAGTATGGGCTATCATCCAATCAGACCAGAACCAACGATATTCGTAATGTTGTCTTACTCGTGGTTGATCCCTCGAGTATACACTATTATATCTTTTGGGTTTGACCCATGCTATCACTTGTTCACTTAACTATGGAATTCCTTTTAAAAGGAAACCCAGATGAATTTTTGTTGAGCCCATTGACAATATCCTTATCTCCTCCATGATTTTGTTGGACATTAAGCTAGTGTTGGAAACTTTTGAAAGCATTTTCTTCATGCTAGCTCATGAAGTATTTGTTTGATGAAAGGAGTGACTTCCTCTTATACACGTGCATTTGGTGAAAGTTGCCGCCGTGAATTTGAGAAAGTTAGTTTTGCTTCCTCTGGAATCATCCCAAGTCAGTCATGCATACGTGCGAAGTATTCTGTGGTCTGGAGATTTGCAACCTCCATTCTATATGTATATCCTAGCACACCAAGCCACTGATTGAGTTGTTCAAAGATAAAGGAGTCTGTCCAAGGTGAACTCTTTGGACTTCCACGCGTGGAGACTTCGATGTCATTAACGATGGTTCCCCCTCCTGAACTCGGTAGTGTTTTATTATAAGACTACTTTGTGGTCATGCTTGTCTTGGACAACATGTTCACATGTTTGTAGCAGAACCAGCTCATGTTTTGGAGCTTGCTATCGTAGTTCATCTCCCGAGAATCCCGCAACGTCATCTCGTCGATTTGTGTTGCAAACTTTCATTTTTCTTCCTAGACTCGATGAGTCTGGAATATCCTGACACCAACCAGATCTGAATCTCAGGCAGATATGATGGTTTGGAACATTTCCCAAGAACTATAATATCGGTCCCTCGAAAACCGGTAAAGTGGATGTCGTGGCCAACACACCCAGGCGGAAGACCTGTTATTATAATATCTTGATTGAGGAAGTTGGCCACCTCCCCATAGGGATTTCGTAGGATTTACTCCCTAGTTGCCCCTATGGATTTTGAGATCCCGAAGTCCGACCTTTTTACTTGATGTTCTAGATATCAAACCATATCTATGAATGGGTTACGCTAGCACATCAAGGAGAACATTAGAAGCGGAGTGCTAAATGTCTCTCGGTCGATCGTCCAGATTTTGTTCCTTGGCTCGCTAAGGTGAAATCTGAGAAAGTGTTATCCTCCTTTGCATCTGCATCGTCCATCGCTATTCATCATGGTAGTATGTTGTGTTGTCAGCATCCTTGACACGGATGTTGGTAAAACCTTGATGATTATGGAAATGCTCAAGTTCTTGAGAGCACGCACAAGCGCTACGTGTTATCATCGGCTCTAACTGGGATTCCTCTCGGTTTCCTCGGCAATGCTATGACCTTTTCAAACAGTGAATCCACTCTCTATTGTTGGGTTCTTCCCTAGTTACCAGAATCATTCCCATCATTTGCATTTTGTTCCCAGCTTGCACCGCCAATGTGCCATTCTACCATGGGTCTCTTCCATTTCCGGTGATAAGCAAATTCATCCATTACGTTGTTTTCAACAAGGTAATCCACATCATCCAAGTCCGAGTATGCCATTCTACCGACCCCCTCCAAATGATCGCTTGTGATTGCCTTAGGCTGGTATGAAGAGTTTCAATGATCTCTGGATCAAAGGTAATTCTTTTTGCCACTTAGGGTAATAATCTATGAATCACCCTCCTCCAGGATGTTTCGTCGTGGTATCATGGCAACTCAACTCCTCGCTACATTGACAACCGTTCACCACCCTCTTAGGTGTGGAATTGTGGTCTACCTAGTGAACCCTCGTCATCTGCTTCACTCCATTCCTATAGATGTGTGCTTCGCCTCTCAGCTCGAGAGATGTTGCTATGTCTCATTCCGAGAGTTAATCCTGAGTTGTTCGACCTTCGAGAAGATTGATCCTTCTAGAGTTCCCTTCTCCTCTCGTTGTCATGTTGGTTGGAGTTCCCAGAGCAAGACTTCGAGATAATGATGGTGAACGAATCAACGTTCATTTGAAGTGCACCCTGGATCGTGGAGATTATGTTAGTTTGCGTTTCCCCTTCATCTTACCCTACGCTTGAATCTCGAGATGAGATTCTTGTTTAGTGGGGGTGAGTTGTCACATCCCTAGCTTCTGGTAATGCTCTAGGCTAGCTTCATGTGTGCATCATGTCTATATTCCGAAAGTTGAAATGAGGAAATTGAAAGCCTCGGAAATCATTTTAATAAAGGGGCAAGAAACCCTAAAATTGCAATCAGTAAATCCAAAATGCCCTAGAAATAGCTCTGACAATTTTGGCAAGAGTTATAAATCAAACCAAAATTTTGGGACATTTCTAAGGAATTATTTGGGCTCTGATTTTAAATCAATATTTTATTTGAATTTGGAGTTATATTCATAATATATAATGAATATATTTTCAAATGTCCTGAGATATTTTATGTTTATGAGGAGTAGACCTTAAGTGACATAAAATTATCCAGGGGAGTTTTGGCACTGTTTTCAAATTTGTTTGAATTTGAATTCAGTGGCAATTAAATAGAAAACAGAACAGATATATAAAAAAAAGAGAAGCCCAGCCACTTACCTGGCGCCCACTTACCTGGCCCAGCTCCTCCAGCGGCCCAGCCCGCCACCGCTACCCTCCCTGTTGCCTTCCTCCTTGCGCCAGTAGGCAGAGGAGGGACACGGCGCACGCGCCCGAGCTCGCCACACCACCACCCTGCTCGTCTGCATCGCCTGGCCACCGCGACGCCGCGCGTCATCTCCTCGGCGCCGCCCCGACCCCCTGGACCCCCTCGCTCTCTCCCTCTCCCTTGTTTCTCTCCTCTGCTTCCTCTCTCTCACTCGCCCGAGCGCAGCCGCAGCCGCGCCACCGTAACGCCACGGCCACCGTCTCCCCCTCGACCCCTCGCTGTGCTTGCGAGCTCCTTCTCGACGTCCCCGACCTCCTCGACAAGCCACGACGCCACGGACGCGCTGCAACGCCGCCATCACCACCGTCTTCATCGCCATGGCCGGAGATCGCCGCCGCTCGATTCGCAGCAACGAGGACGCCCCCGAGCTCACCAACCCCTTCGTTCGATCCGCTGTGAGCTGCTGCGTCGATCCCCTCCCTCCCCTGGCACTTTTTCTCCTGCTAGCGCCAATATCCGCCGGAGCCGAGAGCTCTTCGCCGCCGGCCATGTCGCCGCCGTAGCCACCGTTGCCTAGAGCTGCAACCGAGCACGCGGCCGTGCTCAGTGCAACCCCAGGAGGTCATAACACCCCCCTTTGCCTCCTGCCGTGCTCCCTAACACCGACCCCGAGCTCGCCCGAGCTCCGGCCGCCGCCAAGGTCGACGCCGTGCTCAACTCCGGCCACCTCGCGGCCTCCCGTCCGTTCCTTTGGATGCGGAGGAGCAAGAGCTTCTCCCTAGTGCCCTCAGCGCGCCAAACCACCGCTCGTAGCGCCAAACCCGCCACCACCCGAACTCCGGCCGCCGCCGTCGTCATGATTGCCGTCGCCTCCGGCCACCCTAGCTTCTCCCGTTTGCCCTGTTAGATGCGCGCGAGCCTGGGCATCCCGTAGAGCCCCTCCGCCGCTCTTTTGGTCATCGGAGGGCGAATCCCGACGCTCTCCGCCGTCCCTGGCCTCGCCGGCGACGAGCCTCGGGTCAACTCCGGCGAGTTTGACCCGGGTTTGACCCCACTGGCCGGTTTGACCCCCCTCTCTCTCACTGACATGCGGGCCCCGCCCGGCTAATTAAGTTAGGTTAGTATTAACTAAGCTAGGTTAGTTTAGTTAGACACTGACACTCGGGACCCACCGGTCAGAGTTTGACCGGACTGTGCCACGTTGACCTGCTGACGTCATCATGACGTCAGGATGATGCAGTAATGTTTTCTGGATTTGTTTTTATTCAGAAAATTCTAGAAAATTGTATAAACTTCTAAAAATCATAGAAATTCAACCGTAACTCCAAATTAAATAATTTATATATGAAACATTATCAGAAAAATTCAAGGAATCCATCTGTACCATTTTCATGCATGTTAGAACAACTTATAGCTGCTGTTTAGCACAAATCAATTAAATGGCATTTGAATAATCACATATGGAGTTTAAATTTGAATCTTGTATTCAAACCAACTTCATTTAATCTGTTGCTAGTTGCATTAGCTCAAAACACATTCATTTTGCCATGTCATGATCATGCATCATATTGTGCATTGCATTGATTGTGTTCCCTTCTATGTTGCCGGTATTTGTCCCCTCTCGATAGACGTGATACCGATGATGTGATCGTTGACACTGATGAAGACTCAATGCTATCTTCAGAAGTGCCAGGCAAGCAAAACCCCCTTGTTCATTCCGATACAAACCCACTCTCTCGCTCCTGCTCTCTTTTACTGCATTAGGACAACAACGATTCATCTGTTACTTG
>NC_041388.1:565614246-565657971 GCF_002162155.2 Triticum dicoccoides | reverse complement strand
GTCGATATAACGCACTTTCAATTGGTATCAGAGCAAGGTACTCCCTTGTTCTGTGTGATTCGGTTTAACCACCTGGAGTTTTAGCTATGTCGACTGCAGGAATAATTAAAGTCTCCGCTGCGTGCCCCGTCTTCGATGGAGCTGAATATCCCTACTGGAAGAATAAGATGCGCATGCATCTTGAAGCCATTGACGTCGACCTATGGTATGTCGTCAAGAACGGCGTTCCTAAGGCTGGAGAAGGTGTCACTACTGCTGATGTCAAGAAGTTCGTTCAACTGGACTCTACTGCCAAGAATATCATCTGTGGTCATCTGACCAAAGGACAGTATGGCCGCGTGAGTGCTTTGGAAACATCTAAGCTAGTCTGGGACTGGCTCTCTAAGGTCAACGAAGGCGTCTCAACCCAGAGAGATCAGAGAATCAGTGTCCTTCACAACCTCTTCAACCGCTTCAAGAGAAATGACAATGAAAATGTCCAGCTCACGTTTGATCGACTCACTGACATCACAAATGAGCTTCAAGCCCTCGACGCTACTGAGATCACCAAGCATGAAGTCGTCAAGACGCTCCTAAGATCACTTGACAGTTCGTTTGACACCCTAGCCCTGATGATTCAAGAACGTCCCGATTTCAAGACACTCGATCCGTCTGACATACTTGAGAGGCTCAACACACACGAGTTTCAGCTTTCTGAGAAAAGAGATATCTACGATCCCAACTATGGGCGAACTCGTGCCCTGAAGGCAAAAGCTGTCTCCTCATCTGAAGAAGAATCTGACAGCAGTTCTGATGATCCTGAAGACATTGGAAAGGAGCTTGCTATGCTTGTGAAGAAGTTCCAAAAATTCACCAAGAAGAAAAGCTTCAGAAAGTCTTCACGATCAAGCTCAAGGAATGACGAAGCTTCTGCTCATGACTACAAGAAGAAAACATGCCACAAATGCAAGAAACCTGGTCACTACATCTCTGAGTGTCCGCAGTGGGACAATGAGAACAAGAAGAAGAAGAAGAGCAAGGAATATGACTCTGATGACAAGAAGAAGAAATACTCAAAGTCTTCTTCCAAGTCTTCCTCAAAGTCTTCATCACACAAGAAGAGATCATCTGGCAAGGCACGTGCGTTTGTTGGCAAGGAAATGGATTCAGAGGAGGAGTTCGCTTCTGAGGAGGCAGAGGTGGAGTCTGAGGAGGAGTCTGATTCTGGCATTGTGAGTCTGGCTACAGCATATGTTGCCAACTCCATCTTCAACACTGAAGACAATGACTCTGTCACCAACACCGATGCAAATGACAGGGACTACTCCGCTCCTACCTACTGCTTCATGGCACGCGGTGCCAAGGTAAACACACGCGCTACTCACTATCAAACATCTAGTGACGATGACTCTGATTGTGGTTCCAAACCCAGCTACAAAACACTTGCTAAAATTGCAACTGAACAACAGAGAGCTATGGAACATATTCAAAAACTGTTAGACAAAAGCGATGATCTGTTAGGCGCTGAAATGACTCGATCTCAGTCCTTAATTGAAGACATAAAAAATCTTCACATTAAGTATGAGGAACTTGAAAGTCTTCATGAAACGCTCTCAACAACTCATGAAAAGCTTTCCCATGATTATCTTCTAAGGAAGCAAGATCTTGAGAAATTGAGAGCGGCTCATGAAGATCTTCAAAAGGAAAATGAGTCACTTCGCGCCGAACAGATAAGTTCAGCTCGGGAAGGATTTGAACCACCATGTCTTAAATGCATTGAGCGTGATAATGCTACTTCCATTGCTGAATGTTCTACTGCTGCTACTGTTGCAATATCTCCAATTGTTGATGTGGGAACTAACCCCTCTGCTAAGGATACCACTGCTATTGCTGATGAGATGCTAGGTTGAAGACATTGCTTGAAACAGGGGTGTACAAAAGTCTCAAAGGGCATCAGACACTATGTGATGTCCTCAAAAGGCAGATCCTGAACCGAAACCCTAGGAAAGAGGGTGTTGGGTTCTTAAGGAAAATGAATGCTAATGGCTCTTACTGGAAACCTGAGTAGTACCCCAAAACCACATGGGTTGCTGCAAAGGAACCTTCAGCAGATCCATCCACTCTATCTGGCTTCACTTGTGCTAACCCCATTGTTATTGATGAATCCTTTGATGCAAATTATAAACTGTTTAAGAATCAGAATGGTGAAGTGTTTGCCAGGTATATTGGTACTAACTGCAGGAATGGACCGACTATGAAGAAGATCTGGGTGCCCAAAAGGTGTTTGGAGAATCTTCCTGTGAATGTCATCATGACACCACAGGTGAAGAAGACAAACCCCAGACCACAGGCTTCATACAGACAGAGGACTCACCTGAGTCGTGCTAACGCAAATGTTTTGCAGGGAAACCATACTCAGGCCTGTGAATATGAGCGGGTTTCATCAAACCGCCATGTTCATAAGACCAAGAACTATTCTGCTTATTCTTATGAGTACTATTGTCAACCTGCAAGACTTTTTGCTAGGGCTTCAAAGCCAAAGTTCTCAGATGCTGCACTTAGACTCATTGCTTCGAAGCCACCCCTGAAGATGTGGGTGGCTAAGAAAACTTAACTCTCTTTTGCAGGGAAAGGTCTCCAAACAAAAACCAAAATTGTCTAACGCTATTGCTGGGGACCTTAAACATCTTGTAGGGCGCAAGATAAAATGCCCAAATGGTCTTATTATGTACTTTGTTCCTGAGTCGCTTGCTACCTGCCCTATCAGTCCTAATCTCGATCTAAGCTTCAATAATCGAATGGTTCGTCAAATGTTTTTGCTTCACAACTCTCTTCGTGAAGCGTATCCCCCTAACTGCACTGTAGGGTACGACACCAGCAGCTTCTGAATGGATTATTGATAGTGGGTGTACCAATCACATGACTGGCAAGCGAAGTCTTCTCATGGACTCAACTTTACGTCCATCCGACAAAAGTCACATCACATTTGCTGACACTGGTAAAAGCAAGGTATTGGGTCTAGGTAGAGTTGCAATCTCAAAGGATCAACACATGGATAAAGTCATGCTTGTTGAATCCCTTGGCTTCAACTTAATGTTTGTCTCAATGCTTTGCGATTTAAACATGATTGTGATGTTTGGAAAATATCGTTGCCTTGTTATAATGGAATCTGACAAGTCTCTAGTGTTTGAAGGGTATCGGAAAGATGATTTGTACGTGGTAGATTTCTCAGCAGGACCATAGCTTGCTGTATGTCTTCTAGCAAAAGCTTCAGAATGCTGGCTCTAGCATCGGAGGCTAGGGCATGCTGGCATGAGGAACCTGCACACCCTTGCAAAGAAGAAGCATGTCATAGGCATCGAGGGCGTCAAGTTCAAGAAAGATCACTTATGCGGTGCCTGTGAAGCAGGAAAGATGACGAGGGCCAAGCATCCCTCAAAGACAATCATGACAATGACTCAACCCTTCGAACTGCTCCACATGGATCTTTTCGGTCCCACTCATTACTCAACTCTTACAACTGCTGCTTGTCTCTATGGTTTTGTCATTGTTGATGATTATTCTAGATATACTTGGGTGCATATAATCCTCTACAAGACTGAAGTGCAGGATGTCTTCAGACGCTTCGCCAATCGAGCAATGAACAACTATGGCGCCAAGATAAAGCACATCAGAAGTGACAATGGCACTGAATTCAAGAACACTGGCCTTGATACATATCTTGATACTTTGGGCATCACACATGAATTCTCAGCTCCATACACGCCACAGCAAAATGGCGTTGTCGAACGCAAGAACAGAACACTCATTGAGATGGCCCGAACAATGCTTGATGAATACAAGACTCCAAGAAAATTCTGGCCTGAAGCCATTGATACTGCATGCCATACAATCAACTGTGTTTATCTTCACAAGCTTCTGAACAAGACATCTTATGAGCTCCTTACTGGCAAGAAGCCAAATGTCAGTTACTTTAGAGTATTTGGCGCCAGGTGCTGGATCAAGGATCCACATCACACTTCAAAATTTGCACCAAAAGCACATGAGGGTTTTATGCTTGGATATGGAAAGGATTCGCACTCCTACAGAGTCTTCAATCTCTTTCATTATAAAGTGGTTGAAACAGTGGATGTGCGGTTTGATGAGACTAACGGCTCACAAAGAGAGCACCTGCCAAATGTGCTAGATGAAGTTCCATCCAGTGAATCAATCAAACTTATGGGAACTGGAGAAATTATACCCTCTGAAGCTCAACCTGAAGAGGAACTTATCATCTCCACACCTGATCAACCTAAAGACAATGCTTAGCCTGAAGACAATCCCTCTAACAATGAAAATGATCAGCAAGAGCAAAATCTTCACCCCGTGCATCCTCGTGTTGCCAATGAAGTGCAGATTGAGAGAATAATTGATAGCATCAATGCACCCGGTCCGCTCACTCATTCAAGGGAAACACAGCTAGCAAATTTCTGTGGGCATTTTGCATTCCTCTCTATAATAGAACCCAAGAAAGTCGAAGAAGCCTTCTTGGAACCTGAATGGATTCAAGCTATGCAAGAAGAGCTTCAACAGTTTGAGCTGAATAATGTATGGGAACTGGTTAAGCGTCCTGATCCTCGGAAGCACAATATAATAGGCACCAAATGGATATACCGCAACAAGCAAGATGAGCATGGTCAAGTTGTCAGAAACAAAGCTCGTCTCGTTGCTCAAGGATATACTCAAGTGGAAGGGATTGACTTCGATGAAACATTTGCTCCTGTGGCTCGACTTGAAGCCATACGCATACTGCTGGCCTATGCAAATCATCATAACATACTTCTATATCAAATGGATGTGAAGAGCGCTTTTCTCAATGGCAAGATTGAATAAGAAGTGTATGTTGCACAACCGCCTGGCTTTGAAGATCCAAAACATCCTGACATGGTATACAAGCTCAACAAGGCACTGTATGGCCTCAAACAAGGCCCTCGGGCTTGGTATGACACACTCAAATACTTCCTGAAGAGCAAAGGCTTCATACCTGGTTCCCTCGACCCCACTCTCTTCACGAATACATATGATGGTGAACTGTTTGTGTGCCAAATATATGTGGATGACATTATCTTCGGCTACACCAATCAGAAGTATAGTGAAGAGTTTGGATATATGATGCAAGAGAAATATCAGATGTCCATGATGGGAGAGCTGAAGTTCTTCCTCGGTCTTCAAATACGACAGCAACGCAACGACATCTTCATATCTCAAGAGAAGTATCTCAAAGATTGCCTGAAGAAGTTCGGTATGCAAGACTGCAAAGGCTTCACGACGCCAATGCCAGCCAAACATCATCTGGGTCCCGACGACAATGGTAAAGAGTTCGATCAAAAGGTATACCGCTCCATGATTGGTTCTTTACTTTATCTATGTGCATCTAGGCCAGATATTATGCTTAGTGTTTGCATGTGTGCTCGATTCCAAGAAGCACCAAAGGAATTGCATCACTTAGTTGTGAAGCAAATTCTTCGATATTTGGCTCACACCCCAACTCTAGGATTATGGTATCCAAAGGGCTTAGAGTTTGATCTGGTTGGATTCTCGGATGCTGATTATGCTGGTGACAAGGTTGATCGCAAGTCTACATCAGGCACATGTCATTTTCTGGGACGATCACTTGTATGTTGGTCTTCAAAGAAGCAAAACTGTGTATCTCTCTCCACTGTTGAATCTGAATACATTGCTGCTGGATCTTGCTGCGCTCAGCTTCTGTGGATGAAGCAAACACTCAAAGACTATGGCATTCATCTGAAGCAAGTGCCACTCTACTGCGACAACGAAAGCGCCATCAAGATTGCCAACAACCCAGTTCAGCACTCGAAGACAAAGCACATTGAGATTCGTCATCACTTTCTCAGAGATCATGTTGTGAAGGAAGACATTGATATCATACATGTCAACACTAAAGAGCAATTGGCTGATATCTTCACCAAGCCCTTGGATGAGAAGAGATTTTGCAAGTTACGGTGTGAGCTAAATATCTTGGAATCCTCAAATGTCCTGTGATCAGGCACACATCCTAACACTTATGCATATTGATGACTTAGATGTGCAACACACAAAGTAAAGTATATCTTCAATCAATGAAGACATACATTCTAAGTGTGAATACATTAATGTGGAATTTGACTTCGGAGCGCCACGATAATTGTGCGCCATGTCTGGGTCTAATACTTCCTATACGGTGGGTAACGCCACCACCAAAGGTTCTGTTTGAAGTGTTTCACTCATGGCGTTACATTTGCTATGTCTTCACATTTGGTTTGGCTTCAATCTCAACATGTCTTCATGATTATCTTCACTATGTTGATTATATATATATATACTAGTGTTCTGTCCTCTACAGCATTCACTTATAGCTATGTCTTCTTGTTGAATCTTTTGAACTAAGTGAATGTGATCGGACCCTAACCTCTCTATGCTTTCTATCTCAAACTCTATCTCTCCAAATCATATGCATTCTATTGAAACTGTCGAATGTCTTCTCTGCGTCCTTGTCAGCAGAAGATACAGCGACAAACATTAAGTCCGTTTTCAATGCTCATTCCTTCACCTGAAACCCGGAGAAGTGGGAACGACCACCCGACAATCCAGGCGTGCGTGGGACGTGGAACAACCTCTGACATGTTGCATGATGGCCACGTGTTCCTCAGATGTGAATCACCAGGGGCACCTGTGTAATAGCACTGAGCCGCCCCTGTCCCTATAAATACATGCCTCACCACAGTCATTATCTCTTCTTCCACTCTCGCACGAACCCTAGCGCCACCGCTAGCCCTCGACGACGCCGGCGACGAAGCGCTTAGCTGCCGCAACCTCTCCGATGCCGTCTTCACGCCGACCGTGGACATCGTCTTCTCTGCCGTCGTCGTAGGTGTCCTCCGTCGCCAAGTTAGGGCACGGATGATCGAACTGCTCGGCCTCCTCTTCCACTCCGTCTAGCAGTTCCTTGTGTGGTAAATAAAACTTCCTTTTTACGGCCCCTTTGATCCTACAGATTCGTCACTTTCTACCACAAGTAGTTTCTGTTCACACATGTTGGATCCACTTCATACTGCATCTCATATTATGCCTAGTATGTTCACTTATGCTTCACAAAGCAGTTAGATTCCTCACTTGTACTGATCTCTGGATTCGTACAAATCTGGAACCAACTCCTTATCTATGAGTGAATGTCTTCGCACGATGAGGTCAATGTCTTCTAAACTGATTTATCTTCAAAATCTTCTGAGAATGCATATGACCTCTTCCCCTTCCCTTGCACCTTAATGCTGTCATAGGTACATGTCCGTGGGAGAATCCCTTGGTTCTCATAGTCTGCATTCATTTGCAGAATTCTTACAGCATCATATAAATTCTCCCGAAGCCAGTTCCTGTTTGTCCAGCAAGCGAAAGCCTCTGAAGCCTTTGAATGTGCTGAAGCCATTCAGTTTAAAGTTCATGGCTACAGAGAAATCTGTAAGGAAGGGAGGCAGACAACGTCGTGGGGGAACATCAAGAGATTTGCCTGATGACCTCTCAGAGCTTTACAAGACAGATCCTGAAGAGGATTATAATCAGCGCAAGACCCGAATCCAGTGGATTCGAAGATATTGGGCAGAACAGTGGTACAAATACAGATTCGTGACCAAGGAATATGCTGAGAAGAGTGCTATCAAAAGTCCTTGGGGTGATATTCTCTTCCGAGGCCTTCCACCCAAGAACAGAGCTGAAGCTATTGCTCATGGTTCCTATCCGTGTATGGTCCGTGGACCTCAGCCTGAAGATGCCGACCCATCATCATTGCTATGGTGTCATGATGATAATCTCTTCAAGCGTAACTTCCAGCATGCAAAGGCATCGACCAAGGAAAACAAGAAGTCATTGGGACTAGACTTCAACCCTGGTCCTTCTGCTCCCCGGGCTGACGGCACACGCGATGCAGAACCCAATGTCATCGGTCCTTTCTACAACCTTGATGGCCTCATCACTCACATCTCAGTTCAAGGTGCCAAAGTGGATCATTCTGATGATGATGCTGGCACTGATGAAGCCCCAGCTCCTACTCCAAAGCCGCAGAAGCCAAAGAAGGCTAAGGCTTCAAGATCAGCTGCTCCACCAAAAATCTCACGGGTGAAGCCACTGGCTACTGCACCTCCTGAAGACAGTGTGCAGTCTTAAGATCTGTCACGCATCTCCAAGCCCTAGAAAGTCAAGATGCCTCTGCCACACACCAGCCAAGAACTGACTGCTGCTGCTATTCTACGCAACGATGCCATTGATCTATCCAGTGATGAAGATCTTGCAGATGACGCTCTTGAGCAACTGATCAAGAGCAAAGAAGAAGCAGAAATCTTCAACAATTTGCCTCTCTTTGACATGGCAATCATCCACGACTTCATCGATGAGTGGTTTGAAATGCCCAACCTCAGCTTTGAAGACCTGCAACTTCCTATTGGTCTCAGTGTCGCCTTCCATGGCGCCATTGCTTCAGAGCTAGCTCTAGCTCAGTGCATCGTCGAACTGAAGCAGAAGATTGACTTTGAGAAAGCTTAGTTCAAGAAGCATATGGCCAAGCTCAGCGTGCAAGAGGTCAAGAACTTCAAGATCATGCTGCACGAGCTTAAAGAAGCCTTTCTCAAGAAGCGTGCAGAAGCTCAAGGTTCTCGTGAGCGCATGAAGAGCCTGGCTGACAAGTGTGTGCAAGCCTACAATGAGGCTGAGAAGCGCAAGGCCCTTGGGCGTCCTGGCATTGACCCCAGGATGGCTGCAAAGCAGAAGAAGAAGAAGCATGCTATGGCCGAACCCAACGCACCAAGGCAGGAAGCACATCACATTGTCTTTCCAACCAGCATGACTGGCTCGAAGCCAAAAGCCAGGTCTACCGCTTCAGAACTGAAGAAGACGAGGACTGCTGAGGCTGAAGCCAGAAAGAGGAAACATCCTGAAGCCTCTGCTACTGCTCCCTCCAAGAAGAAGCGGAAGACCAAGAAGGAACGGGCTGCTCCCACAGAGCCCTTAATTGTTGAACCCATCTCCATGGTTCGCCCTGACGCTGAACATCAAGAGCGCCAACTGACTGTCCATGAGCCTGCTTCCGCAGAGGCTCATGAAGCTGAAGACTTTCCAGCAGCTAATCCCACCGCTGCTGAAGACATTGGTCACCATGACCATGTTAAAGATGATGCAGTTCTTCCTTAGATCGAGCACCAACAGGTATCATCGCCTGTGCCAATGCACAGCGAACTCATTAGCATTGGTCGTCCTCTGATGCCAATTGCTCGGGATGCATCATGGGCTGATCACCCACAAGCACAAGAGGAAGATGACTTTGAGGCCCAGCCAACTCCAACTCCACAAGCGTCGCCAGCGTTATGCAGGCTTCGCAAAGGACCAAGGCCTCCAGTCTCCGAGTCTGAAACTAAAGCTGCTGAAGACATTCCGGCTGCATCAGTCGATGAAGAAGAAACCCCAAGAGTTGCTACACCCCCGTCTCACCAAGAAGCTGTTCTCGAGGAGAACGTGACTGTGACCGACCCTCCAGCTCATCAAGTGGAGGTTGAGAATCTTGAGGCTGCCACTGAAGCCACTGACGCTGTCATGGCTGAAGCCAATGTGGAGTCTACACCAACCCAAGCACTAGAAGGACAAGTCAGCGAAGCCAATGATACTACTGCTTCTGTTCCTGCGCCTGCTACTGGTCCTCAGTTTGACTATCATGTTGAGCACAGGCCTCAGGTACAGAAGCCAATTCCAAGGTTGCCCAGGTTTCCAGGTCCTGCATCAGCACCTGGATCCTTCAATATCAATGGCTTCAAAGCAGACAACACTTTCTTCAACAGCTCCAAGAACCCCTACTCAAGGGAAAGAATATCTTCTGATCGGTTCTGGAGCTATCCACAGCGAAGCTATTACTCCTGCATTTTGTACAATCAAGGTCGCATCTTCCCACATAAGCGTCTTGACATTGAAGCAATAGCTGGTCTGCCCTGTCTGGAAGAAGCTCTGGATTGCTTCAAAGAGGTTGGATTGTTGCCGTTTGTCACCGACCAAGAGCACTGGAATGAAGAGTTGCTACTTCAATTCTATGCCACACTTCACATCCGTGGGTACAACAGAGATTCGAAGACTTGGGTCCTGGAGTGGATGACAGGAAATGATCATCACGAAGCCAAAGCCTTTGATATCATTGAGCTCACTGGTCTGCCCACTCCTGGCGATCTCTACGAACTTGGCTGTCAGCTTCACAGTGAAGCTATGGAGAGCATCTTTCAGAAGCCTGAACCAAACATGAGTCAGATGCTCAGTATGATGAAGCCATTGCCACAAGATGCTGCATATCCTAAGGAGTTCCTTGTTGAAGACCTTGAGTATCTGCCCAGGACTATTTATCACATCATAAGGCGAACTCTCTGGCCCATCAAAGGACATTCTCCACATGCCAAGCTGGAAGGTGCAATGAAGACTTTGGTCTTCTATATTCTTCATGGAAAATGCTTCAATGCACAGGACTTCTTCATCCGCCAACTTGCTGCATCAGGCTCTGATCTTTTTGGCTTGAAGTTCTACGCTCCATGGATAATGCGGCTGATTAAACTCCACTCCGCTATCTCATATCAGCCATCTGCTCGCAATCATCGGATCTTTCTGCCTGATGTGGATATGTCCGTTGAAGCCATGTATCCTGAACCTGCCAAGGAGCCTCTTAGTCTTCAGAATGTGGAGCATCAAAGTTTCTCTTAGAACATTGAAGGAGTTGAAGCAGTCACCCGTGTTTATCCTCTGGCCGGAACTACACGTGCACCTCATCGTGCCCTTACTGAACCAACCGAAAGCACTATTGCCCAACGACCCAAGAAGCGATCTCGTGTTCTCAACGACCGAGAGCTTCTTGTGGCTCTTCATCAGAAACAGGATAGGCATCATGGCTGGCTGAAGCGCCAAATGCAAAGCCTCTTGGTGGATGTCAACCGCATTCGCAATCTTGCCACCAAGAATGCCTTTGTTGCCCATGAAACCTCTCGACGCACATGGAAAGGGCTGACGCTTATGTGCTCTGAAGATGATCTTCAAGAGGATGGCTTCTCTGAACGCTTCAAGTTTGACTCCACACCTCCCTAAAGGGCAGTGCTGCGACGAACTCCATCTCTTGAAGACTCTGAGTTCTCTTCCTCTGCTGCAACTGTGAATGCCAGAGTGATCGAGGACGAAGACGATGCTACTTCACCGCCACCTCCTTCAGCACACTTCAACACTGCTCCAAGTTCTTCTGCACCGCCGAAACCACCGACGACCCTGCTGCTTCACCTACTCTTCATGGGAATGAGTAGATGCTCTATGTCTTCAAACCTTTTTGGTCCTTACTGACAAAAGGGGGAGAAGCATATGAGTTTGGTAGTCTTCAAGCGGGTCCACATGGGCGGTTGCTTTATATTTTGCCTCATGTTTACAACTCTCGTTTTGATACTTTTGGTTCTTTGAGTTGTAACACCTAAACTCGATGGTCGTCTGCCACTTATTTGCTACTTCGTGATGCGACGATAAATTCCGCATGTGCGACGATAAATTCCGCACTTAGATCATTTTGCAGACGTCCATTTTCCATTATGCATGTCATTATCTTCACATACCTTTTCATGCATAATGAATTGTCATCATAAGTTGAAGAGGATCTCCACGAGTACAACCTGCCACGTGCATTTGCATTCCAAAAGCAAATTACTTATATGCACATCTTCAGGGGGAGCCCTTACAACTAATGAAGACAATTCCTTATCCTTTACAATTTCACATATTATATTCCCTGTTGAAAACTTCAACTAGTTTGTCATCAATCACCAAAAAGGGGGAGATTGTAAGTGCATCTAGTGCCACCCCTAGTTGGTTTTGGAGTATTGACGACAAACCTAGTTGAGGGACTAATGTGTTTGTGAGAATTGCAGGATAACACAGGAAGAAGTCCCTCATTGATTCGGTTTTCCTACCAGAGATGACCCCTAAAAATGTATGAAGACATTGATGTCAAAGGTGGTATATGAAGATATTCTCATTGAAGACTATGACAAGAGAAGACATCGCATGAAGCCTATGGAGTTCGAAGACTCAGATCTTTCGTAGTTCCTTTTCGCCTTTATTGAGTCATAGGAACCACCGTACTATTAAGTGGGGTCCAAGAGAACCAGTCAGAATGACTGAAGTGATGCTTAACCAAAACCTATGTCTTCGAGTGAAGACTATGAGAGCGAATCTTGTCCAGAGTCGGAAAAGTCAGCTTTGCTTGTAGCCCAAGTAAAGTTGCCGTGTGTGTTTGAAATCTGACCGTTGGAACACGTGTCAGTTCCTTAGTGACCCAGGGTCATTTCAGACAAATCAGGTCGGGTTGCCTAGTGGCTATAAATAGCCCACCCCCTACAACCATAAACGGTTGGCAGCTCAGAGTTAGAGTACGGCTTTTATCGTTTGAGAGCAACCCACCTCGAAGCCTTTGAGAGAGAATTCCTTGCGAGGATAAAGCCCTAACCACCCAGAGCCAAAGAGTGTTAGGCATCACTTAAGTCTTCTTGTCTGTGTGATCTGAAGACTTATTACACTTGAGGACTGTGAATCCTCCAGTCGGTTAGGCGTTGCGTTCTGAGCATCCAAGAGACATTGTGGATCGCCGGTGAACAAAGTCTGTGAAGGTTTGGGAGTCTACCTTGAAGACTTACCAGAGTGATTGGGCAAGGTCTGTGTGACCTTAGTTCAAGGGGAATACGGTGAGGATTGGGTGTCGTGAGCTGCGTGTTCAGGACTGGGTGTCCGGGACTGTGTGTCCTAAGGTTTAAATACCTAGCCGCCCTAACCAGACGTACAGTTGTCACAGCAACTGGAACTGGTCCAACAAATCATTGTCTTCAACGAGTCACTGGTTTCATCCTTCCCTTCCCTTTACTTACTGATTGGTCCTTGTGAAGTCATTGTATGATTGCACTATCTTCTGTCTTCAATGAGTGACTGCTTGTTCTGATTGACTTCTTAATATCTTCCTACCTGATCCTTACTACCTAGCTGCTATTAGTCATTGTGCTTTCACTTCATTGAATACTTGACTATGGTTTGCCTAGTGTAGTCTACCTTCCGCTGCATGGTAATAGGTTTATTTCTATCGTTTGTCTTCAAAACTTCCATGTATTGAAGACTTTCATAAAAATCGCCTATTCACCCCCCTCTAGTCGATATAACACACTTTCAGTCCAGAACCAGTGTGGCGAATCCGCCATGACGGATACTAGTGGGATGGTCCCTGCGATCGAAAGTGATCGGATAGGAGGACCACGGGTTGAACTTTGGGGTGACTGGCTCCAACGCATATACGTCCCTAAGCGCACGCTTCCGCTCCCTCTTGGATATGTGGGTTGCATATATCATGTTCACCATCCGCACTTGTGGGGGAAACCTCTTCTGTCCTCCGGTGTGTGGCTGTCGGGGCTCCTCCTCGTCATCACTATGTGGCCCCTTGTCTTTGTTTTTGGCAATTAGCTTGTCGGCCTGCTTGAACACCCAACAATCCCTGTTGGTGTGATTGCCTGGCTTTTCTAGGGTGCCATGTATTTGACACGAGCGATCGAGTATACGATCCAAGCTGGACGGTCCCGGCGTACTTTGTTTGAATGGCTTTTTCCGCTGACTGGGTTTAGAGCCTTTGAATCCGGTATTGACTGTCGTATCCTCGTTATTATCATTGTTAATGCGGCTCTTATGTTTGTTACGATGTGACCTTCTATTGCCGTCCTTGGTATCTGAAGTACCATGGTTCTTTGATATGTTTTTACTGCGAGCTAGCCAGCTGTCTTCTCCCGCACAAAAGCGGGTCATGAGTGTCGTGAGGGCTGCCATAGATTTCGGCTTTTCCTGACCAAGGTGCCGGGCTAGCCATTCTTCGTGGATGTTGTGTTTGAAAGCCGCTAGGGCCTCTGCATCCGGATAGTCGGCAATTTGATTTTTCTTTGTTAGGAACCGAGTCCAGAATTGCCTGGCCGATTCTTCTGGCTGCTGAATTATGTGGCTCAAGTCATCGGCATCTGGTGGCCGCACATAAGTGCCCTGAAAGTTGTCGAGGAATGCGGCTTCCAGATCTTCCCAACAGCTGATGGACTCGGCTGGCAAGCTGTTAAGCCAATGCCGCGCTGGTCCCTTGAGCTTTAGTGGGAGGTATTTGATGGCGTGTAAGTCGTCACCGCGGGCCATGTGGATGTGGAGGAGGAAATCATCGATCCATACTGCGGGATCTGTTGTGCCGTCGTATGATTCAATATTTACAGGTTTGAAACCTTCTGGGATTTGATGATCCATTACTTCGTCTGTGAAGCATAAGGGGTGTGCGGCGCCTCTGTATTGGGCTATATTGAGATGCAGCTCGAATGGGTCTTGCCCGCTGTGTTCGGCCCGGCCGGATTTGCTTTTGCCGTATCCGGCGTGACGTTTATCGTTTCACAGAGTGGCGCGCCCTCGTGATCCGTAGATCGATCTTGCATGCTTTGCTTTGTCCTCCAATATGTCTCGCAGGTCTGGCGTATCTCCCCATGCCTTTTTATTTGAATGGCGTCGAGGTGGAGGCTGAGTTTTTGGCTGGAATGCCTCTCTATCGCGGCCATGAGGTGGCCTATCAGCCGTATCATACGCTTCTTCCTCCAGTCGAGGTAGCAACCTACACTTTGGGTAACTCTTGGAGGGGCGCTCGAGTTTATATTCCTCGGCCGTGAGGACTTAAGTCCATCTGTCAGCTAGCAGATCCTGATTATCTTGAAGCTGCTGCTGCTTTTTCTTAAGGCTATTTGTCGTGGCTATAAGCCGGCATTTGAAGCGCTCTTGTTCGATGGGATCCTCTGGCACAACGAATTCGTCGTCGCCGAGGCTTGCCTCGTCTTCGGAGGGGGCATGTAATTATCATCCTCCTCCTCTCCATCTGCCGCTCTCTTAGGAGGGCTGGCTCTTCCATCCTCCTGCTCTAAATCTTGCTGGAGGGGATTGTTGTTGTCTTCGGCACTATCCGGAGTGTTATTATCTCCTGTGCCGGTATCACCACTTTTGCTATGGCGGGACTTAGAGCGGCGTCACTGACGTTGGTGCTTGGGTTGCTTCTTGGAGGGGTCATCCTCCGCTATCTCGTCGCCATTGCCTTCTTTAGGTGTATCCACCATGTATATATTGTATGATGAGGTGGCTGTCTAGTGCCCTGTGGGCAGTGGATCCTCTTCGTCTCCCGCATCATCGTCCATACCATCGATGTCTTCAGAGTCAAAGTCGAGCATGTCGGTTAAGTCATCGACAGTGGCTACTAAGTGGGTGGTGGGTGGGCCGCAAATTTCTTTGTTGTCCGCATCCCAGTGTTGCCGGTCATAGTTCGGCCAGGATCCTCCTGACAAGGAGAGAGACCTTAATGAGTTCAGTACGTCGCCAAAGGGCGAGCGCTGAAAAATATCTGCGGAGGTAAACTCCATGATTGGTGCCCAATCAGATTTGATAGGAACGGGCGCAGGTGGTTCGGAGTCCATGGTCGGAGAAGGATCCGGCAGTTTAACGACACGGCTCTCGTGCAAGGTAAGGTCGATGCTTGGCTCAATCGTCGCTGAGGGTAAGGCCTCCATGGCGGGGTCCATTCACCCGTCCGCGGAAGGCGCACCTGGCTCCGAATTGAGGGTCGGAGCGGCTGCCTGTGCGATCTCTTGAACACTATCCGATGGTAGCGCTAAACCGCACTCATCGTGACCGCGTGACGCACAAGGCAGAGGCTCGAATCCGTCGAAGATCAAGTCTCCGCGGATATTGGCCGTGTAGTTTAAGCTTCCAAACCTGACCTGGTGGCCAGGGGCGTAACTTTCAATCTGCTCCAGATGGCCAAGAAAATTGGCCTGCAGTGCAAAGCCGCCGAATATGAAGATCTGTCCGGGGAGAAAAGTCTCCCCCTGGACTGCATCACCATCGATGATAGTAGGAGCCATCAAGCCTAACAGCGACGACACAGAGGAACTCTCAATGAAAGCACCAATGTCGGTGTCAAAACCGGCGGATCTCGGGTAGGGGGTCCCGAACTGTGCGTCTAGGACGGATGGTAACAGGAGGCAGGGAACACAATGTTTTACCCAGGTTCGGGCCCTCTTGATGGAGGTAAAACCCTACGTCCTGCTTGATTAATATTGATGATATGGGTAATACAAGAGTAGATCTACCACAAGATCGGAGAGGCTAAACCCTAGAAGCTAGCCTATGGTATGATTGTATGTTGTAGTTGTTGTGTCCTACGGACTAAAACTCTCCGGTTTATATAGACACCGGAGAGGGTTAGGGTTACACAAGGTCGGTTACAAAGGAGGAGATATCCATATCCGTATTTCCTAGCTTGCCTTCCACGCCAAGTAAAGTCCCATCCGGACACGAGACGAAGTCTTCAATCTTGTATCTTCATAGTCTAACAGTCCGGCCAATGGAGATAGTCCGGCTGTCCGAAGACCCCCTAATCCAGGACTCCCACGGGGAGGAAAGTAGAACTTGATGAGGTAACTGTACCTTCTCCATTATTGGAAAGTAGTTCATCACAGAAATTAGTTCCAGTATTTCCTACACCAATTAGTGGGGAAGCTAAGGATGATGATCATGAAACTTCTGATCAAGTTACTACCGAACCTCGTAGGTCAACCAGAGTAAGATCCGCACCAGAGTGGTACGGTAATCCTGTTCTAGAAGTCATGTTACTTGACCATGATGAACCTACGAACTATGAGGAAGCGATGATGAGCCCAGATTCCGCAAAATGGCTTGAGGCCATGAAATCTGAGATGGGATCCATGTATGAGAACAAAGTGTGGACTTTGGTTGACTTGCCCGATGATCGGCAAGCCATAGAGAATAAATGGATTTTCAAGAAGAAGACTGACGCTGACGCTAATGTTACTATCTACAAAGCTTGACTTGTTGCGAAAGGTTTTCGACAAGTTCAACGAGTTGACTATGATGAGACCTTCTCACCCGTAGCGATGCTTAAGTCCGTCCGAATCATGTTAGCAATTGTCGCATTTTATGATTATGAAATTTGGCAAATGGATGTCAAAATTGCATTCCTTAATGGATACCTTAAATAAGAGTTGTATATGATGCAACCAAAAGGTTTTGTCGACCCAAAAGGTGCTAACAAAGTGTGTAAGCTCTAGCGATCCATTTATGGACTGGTGCAAGCATCTCGGAGTTGGAATATATGCTTTGATAGTGTGATCAAAGCATATGGTTTTATACAGACTTTTGGAGAAGCCTGTTGTTGGTGTCAAAACCGGCGGATCTCGGGTAGGGGGTCCCGAACTATGCGTCTAAGGCGGATGGTAACAGGAGGCAGGGGACACAATGTTTTACCCAGGTTCGGGCCCTCTTGATGGAGGTAAAACCCAACGTCATGCTTGATTTATTCTTGATGATATGAGTATTACAAGAGTTGATCTACCACGAGATCGGAGAGGCTAAACCCTAGAAGTTAGCCTATGGTATGATTGTATGTTGTCCTACGGACTAAAACCCTCCGGTTTATATAGACACTAGAGGGGGCTAGGGTTACACAAGGTCGGTTACAAAGGAGGAGATATACATATCCGTATTGCCTAGCTTGCCTTCCATGCCAAGTAGAGTCCTATCCGGACACGAGACGAAGTCTTAAATCTTGTATATTCATAGTCCAACCGTCCGGCCAAAGGATGAGTCCGGCACGCAGTAGCCCCTGAACCCCTCAGTAGCCTGGAGACCCCCTAATCTAGGACTCCCTTAGTAGCCCCTGAACCAGGCTTCAATGACGATGAGTCCGGCACGCAGTGTTGTCTTCGGCATTGCAAGGCGGGTTCCTCCTCCGAATACACCACGGAAAAATTTGAATACAAGGATAGTGTCTGACCCTGCAAAATAAGTTCCACATACCACCATAGAGAGAATAATATTTCCAAAAATCTAATCTGCTGACACGTTTTGGCAACACGACATTATGCCATGGCCCGGTGATTATTCGAACCGTTTCCTTTAACTAGCCCCGCACATAACGCGAGGCAGTTTCTTGACACGTCTTGTCAAAGCAGAGATCGTGTCCCCCTTATTACGGGATTCTCATCAATACGGGCGTGGGTAACCCAACCGCGCCATCAATTACGGCGCTTGGGGGATAAGCGAGTTTTACCAGGCTAGTCGGGGCGCATAGTTTCGGCCGCCCTTATAAAGGGATAAGGTTTAACCTTTTTCTACCCATGCCTTCTTCCTCCTTGCTCATCCATTCTTGCGCACTCGAGCTCTAACGCCCAAGTCCACATCCTTCTCCTCAGCCTTCTCCAAACATGTCCGGAGCGGGAGGCAAGTGGATGGCTTCCTCCATAATGGAGGGTCACATCAAAAAGCTGTGCGGAGCCGGATACTTAGCCATGAATATCGCACATCGGTTGCCCGCTGCGGGGCAGATTGTTCCTACCCTCAAACCTCACGAGAGGGTAGTTTTCCTCCACCACTTCCTCTGTGGACTGGGGTTTCACCTCCATCCATTCGTCTGCAGTCTCATGTTCTACTACGGGCTGGACTTCCATGATCTGGCCCCGAACTTCATCCTCAACATTTCGGCGTTCATCGTCGTGTGTGAGGCTTTCCTCCGCATCTGGCCCCACTTCGGCCTGTGGCTGAAGACCTTCAATATCAAGCCAAAGGTGGTGGGGGGCCAACAAGCAGAATGTGGCGGAGCCATGGTTGGCAAGATGCCCAATGTTATATGGCTTGAAGGCTCCTTCGTGGAGACCATAAAGGGGTGGCAATCGGCGTGGTTCTACATCACCGAGCCGCGCGACACCAACTGGGTGGCGGCCCCCGAGTTTCGATCCGGAATCCCCACGCGGCTCACCTCCTAGAAAGAGAAGGGCCTATCCTGGGGTTCATCAGTGGAGCTGGATGGACTCCAGAAATGTATCCGGAATATGGCAAGCAAGAAGCTCAAGCTTGTCAACATAGTCCAGGTCATGCTCATCCGCCGGATCCTCCCGTGTCAACAACGGGATTTCAACTTGTGGGAGTTCAACCCGGCCCAGCACTAGACTCTGAGCGAGCTCTTCGACACGACGCACAAGGACGTCCGGAGGGTGCTGTTCAAGGGCGCCGAGGTCCCTCCCTCTCTCACCGAGGACCGCGGGCTAAGCGCGAAGCACCTAGCGCATTCGGTGAGTTCTATACATCCGGTAGGATATTTATTTCCCCTAGCTTAACCATGTGCGGGGTCTGAGCTCCATGCCTTTGACAGGACTGGGTGGAGACATCGGGATAGATTAACTGTCCGGCCCCTCTGCCCGAAGACACTGCGGACGCTCTCCTGACGGAGATGCTGACTCCGGCTCCTTACAAGGTGCCGGAGAAGACCAAGAAGGCCAAGGGAACCCGAAAGAGTTCCCGATGCCAGGTGTTATTGGACTCATCGTCCGATAACTCCGCGATGCACTCCTCCCCCGAATACGAAGAGGAAGATGAAGATGCTCCCCCTTTAGTCAGTGGAGACAAGAAAAGGAAGGCCGCCCCGACCGGGGGGCGAAGGGTCCAAGAAGGGGAGAACACTCCTTCCGGACTACTCCACCACCGCCGCCGAAGGCGAAGACGAGTGGCTGCTCAGGGCCAAGCCCCTGGCGAAGTCGTAAGTATTTGTATACCAGAGTAACTCATAGCATACTTTCGTCACACTGCTTCCCCTAACACCGAATATGATTATGCAGACCGCCCCAAGCCTGTATCAACGTATCTTCGTCGAGCGGCTCCTTGGACTCGTCGGATATGGATAGTGATCCACTTCCGACCGCCACCTCCTCGTGCCCTACGGACAATGCCGAGGTATTGTCTCAAGAGGCACCGGGTCGAGGGGAGACAATCCCGGAGGTGCCTCAAGGCGACCTTCCAGACTCCAGGAGCAGAGGGAGTAAGGCTCCCGAGGGCTCCGAGTTCGGCCCTCAGCCGAACACCGCGCCGGAACCCCCAGTGGTTCCGGACTCAGGCAGGCGGCCTCCTTCCAAAAGGGGCAAGACGCCTGTGCCGGTGACCTCTACCTATCCAGGGGCACCGGATAATCTGCTGGGAGCGCTTCGCAACGCTTCCATCGACGAAGAGCACCGCACTATTATGAGTGCGGTGATCCAGAAGGTTCAGTCCGCTAAGAGCGGACTAACTGAAGCTTGTGCCAGCCTTCTAACAGGTTTTGAGGTAAGTATTTGAAATATAGGAAAAATATTACCGCATAGACAGTAGCCCCTGATGCTCTGTTCGGTGTTCACAAAGAAAAGCCGAATAGAGGATCAAACAATATCGCAGTAGTCTAATATAAGTATGTCTATATGCGTATGCAGGCTTCGCTGCTGGCCTCTGCCGCACTGACTGTGGAGGTCGCCGCACTGAAGCAGGACCTCGAAGGGTCCAAGGAAGAGCTCGGCCTTGCCAAGAGGCAGCTCGAGGAGAACAAAGGTAAGTAGTACCTAGTTTATGGATATATATATATATATATATATATATATATATATATATATATATATATATATATATATATATAAAGAATGTGATTGCAAAATGACAGGATCATCATAAATCTGCCATGGGCCACGACCAAGGTGGCGACCCTGAAGCAAGCGCTATCCGAGGCCGAAAACAAAGCGGCCCAGAAGCGCACTGAGCGGGAAAAACAAGAGGCACAGGTGGGCGAGGTGCAGCAAGAGCTCCACGCTCTTGTGATGAAGCACGAGGCGTTGGAGCTTTACTTGAAGACGCGAGAGTCCGAGCTTGCCGCGGCCCTTGAGAGTGCAAAGAGTGCCAAGGCCGAAGCCCAAAAGGCCCTCCAGGAGATTGATGCGATGAATAAGATAGCGGCAGTAAGGCATTCTATATGCAAAGCAAGCATGTGAAAGTAAATTACTTGTTACTTACCCGAATCCGGAGCTCTCCAGGAGCATTCGCAGATTTGCCCCGCAGCGTGTCAGATGCCGCACAGTTTTACCAGGCCAAGGAGGGAAGCTCAGCGGAGAAGCTATTCTGGTCTCAGTATACTGGGACCAAACACCCGATGCCTTTGAGCGACCAGATGAAGCAATTGGTCGAGCTGCACAAGGTGGCCGAACAGGCCATGAAGGGCTTTATAGTTTGGATGTGGCCTGGCGACGCCCTTCCCAACAGCTACTTCTGCCTGGTGAGGCGGCTTGTGGATGCCTGCCCACGGCTGGAAGTCATCAAGCGGTCCATCTGCATCGAAGGTGCACGCCGGGCTTTCGCCCGTGCGAAGGTGCACTGGGCTAAGATGGACGCCGTGAAGCTGGTGAAGGAAGGGCCGCCGCAGGGCAAGGAGCATTGCCACCCCGAGATGTACTACGAGGGTGTCCTGAAGGATGCCCGTCTCGTAGCGGACGAGTGTACGAAAGATGTAATACTTGAGTAAACTTGCTCGTGTAATCCTGTATTATAAAAACTTGTTCATATGCTCTATGCAACGCTTGTTTGAATTTAAAATATTACCTTCTGACCGGCTATTTATCAAATCTAAGAGATGGCTAGTCCTCGGCTTCTGCCCCCACGCCACGAGTGCTGGAGTGTTTGGGATAAACCTGAGCACTCTTGTTCCCATTTTTTGGTCCTTCGAGGGAGGTGCTCAGCACAACGAACAAGGCAATTGGACTATAATGCGTTATCACTCTCACTTAGCCATAGAATTTTATAATTTTAAATTCCGGCGAAGCCCCTAGTATTCGGAAGGCCGAATTCGGGGCGCAATACACGCCTTAAGCCGAACAGGGCCGACTCCTCGCTCTAAGCGGCATAAGTCTTTAGGGACTCGAAACCTCTCGAACAGCGACCAGTCTCTCGCCTTATCATGACAGTCAGTTTTAGCTTTCTCTATTGAGGTGCTTAGCCTAGCAGAACCGGGGCACAATCGCAGTAGTTCTCCCAGTGCTACCTTAGCCGATATAGTGGAACGTAAGGTACCAAAACATGGGAGCCGGGTAAACCCAACTATTGACCCAAGACATGATTCGGAGCTGATGCATATAATGCTATAAGTTCGGGGTGCCGCACTGTCAAAAGTGTTCGGACTTCTCACGCCGCATTATGGGGTATGCTTAAGCCCCTAGCGTATTGGCCGTACCAGAGTGCCGCACTGTCCAAAGTGTTCGGACTTCTCGGGTAGGGGGTCCCGAACTGTGCGTCTAAGGCGGATGGTAATAGGAGGCAGGGGACACGATGTTTTACCCAAGTTTGGGCCCTCTTGATAGAGGTAAAACCCTATGTCCTGCTTGATTTATTCTTGATGATATGAGTATTACAAGAGTTGATCTACCACGACATCGGAGAGGCTAAACCCTAGAAGTTAGCCTATGGTATGATTGTATGTTGTCCTACAGACTAAAACCCTCCGGTTTATAGACACCGGAGGGGGCTAGGGTTACACAAGGTCGGTTACAAAGGAGGAGATATACATATCCGTATTGCCTAGCTTGACTTCCACGCCAAGTAGAGTCCTATCTGGACACGAGACGAAGTCTTCAATCTTGTATCTTTATAGTCCAACCGTCCGGCCAAAGGATATAGTCCGGCTGTCCGGAGACCCCCTAATCCAGGACTCCCTCACCTGTATTTACAAGAAAGTGAGTAGGAGCTCTGTAGCATTTATGATATTATATGTGGATGACATATTGTTGATCGGAAATGATACTGAATTTCTGAATAGCATAAAAGGATACTTGAATAAGAATTTTTCAATGAAGGACCTCGGTGAAGCTGCTTATATATTGGGCATCAAGATCTATAGAGATAGATCAAGACGCTTAACTGGACTTTCACAAAGCACATACCTTGATAAAGTTTTGAAGAAGTTCAAAATGGATCAAGCAAAGAAAGGGTTCTTGCCTGTGTTACAAGGTGTGAAGTTGAGTCAAACTCAATGCCCGACCACCGCAGAAGATAGAGAGAAAATGAAAGTCATTCCCTATGCCTCTGCATAGGTTCTATCATGTATACAATGCCGTGTACCAGACCTGATGTGTGCCTTGCTATTAGTTTAGCAGGGAGGTACCAAAGTAATCCAGGAGTGGATCACTGGACAACGGTCAAGAACATCCTGAAATACCTGAAAAGGACTAAGGATATGTTTCTCGTTTATGGAGGTGACAAAGAGCTCGTCGTAAACGGTTACGTAGATGCGAGCTTTGACATTGATCCGGATGACTCTAAGTCACAAACCGGATACGTATTTTTATTGAATAGTAGAGCTGTCAGTTGGTGCAGTTCTAAGCAAAGTGTCGTGGCAGGATCTACGTATGAAGTGGAATACATAGCTGCTTCAGAAGCAGCAAATGAAGGAGTCTGGATGAAGGATTTCATATCCGATCTAGGTGTAATACCTAGTGCATCGGGTCCAATGAAAATCTTTTGTGACAATACTGGTGCAATTGCCTTGGCAAAGGAATCCAGAATTCACAAGAGAACCAAGCACATCAAGAGACGCTTCAATTCCATCCACGGTCGAGTCAAGGAAGGGGACATAGAGATTTGCAAGATACATACGGATCTAAATGTTGCATACCCGTTAACTAAGCATCTCTCACGTGCAAAACGTGATCAACACCAAGACTCCATGGGTGTTAGAATCATTACTGTGTAATCTAGATTATTGACTCTAGTGCAAGTGGGAGACTAAAGGAAATATGCCCTAGAGGCAATAATAAAGTTGTTATTTATATTTCCTTATATCATGATAAATGTTTATTATTCATGCTAGAATTGTATTAACCGGAAACTTAGTACATGTGTGAATACATAGACAAACAGAGTGTCCCTAGTATGCCTCTACTAGACTAGCTCGTTAATCAAAGATGGTTAAGTTTCCTAGCCATAGACATGTGTTGTCATTTGATGAACGGGATCACATCATTAGAGAATGATGTGATGGACTAGACCCATCCGTTAGCTTAGCACTGTGATCGTTTAGTTTATTGCTATTGCTTTCTCCATAACTTATACATGTTCCTATGACTATGAGATTATGCAACTCCCGAATACCGGAGGAACACTTGGTGTGCTATCAAACGTCACAACGTAACTGGGTGATTATAAAGATGCTCTACAGGTGTCTCCGATGGTGTTTGTTGAGTTGGCATAGATCGAGATTAGGATTTGTCACTCCGATTGTCGGAGAGGTATATCTAGGCCCTCTCGGTAATGCACATCACTATGAGCCTTGCAAGCAATGTGACTAATGAGTTAGTTAATGGATGATGCATTACGGAACGAGTAAAGAGACTTGTCAGTGACGATATTGAACTAGGTATGATGATACCAACGATCGAATCTCGGGCAAGTAACATACCAATGACAAAGGGAACAACGTATGTTGTTATGCGGTTTAACCGATAAAGATCTTCGTAGAATATGTAGGAACCAATATGAGCATCCAGGTTCCGCTATTGGTTATTGACCGGAGATGAGTCTCGGCCATGTCTACATAGTTCTCGAACCCGTAGGGTCCGCACGCTTAACGTTCAATGACGATATGTATTGTGAGTTATGTGATTTGATGTACCGAAGGTTGTTCAGAGTCCCGGATGTGATCACGGACATGACGAGGAGTCTCGAAATGGTCGAGACATAAAGATTGATATATTGGAAGGTTGTGTTTGGACACCGGAAAGGTTTCGGATAGGTTCGGGCATTTTCCGGAGTACCGGGAGGTTACCGGAACCCCCCGTAGGGTTAATGGGCCTTCATGGGCTTTAGTGGAAGAGAGGAGGAGGCGGCCAAGTGGAGGGGCGCGCCCCCCAAGCCCAATCCGAATTGGGGAGGGGGTCGGCCCCCCTTTCCTTCTCTCCTTCTTCCTCTTTGCTTCCCCTCCTAGTTGGACTAGGAAGGGGGGGGGACCTACTCCTAGTAGGAGTAGGATCCCCCCCTCCCTTGGGGCGCACCCTTGAGGCCGGCCGACCCCCTCCTCCACTCCTTTATATACGGGGAAGGGGGCACCCCATAGACACACAAGTTGATTTCTTAGTCGTGTGCGGTGCCCCCCTCCACAGATTTCCACCTCGGTCATATTGCCGTAATGCTTAGGCAAAGCCCTGCGTCGGTAACTTCATCACCGTCAACACGCCTCATGCTGACGAAACTCTCCCTCGGCCTCAGCTAGATCTAGATTTCGAGGGACGTCACGGAGCTGAACGTGTGCAGATCGCGGAGGTGTCGTGCGTTCGGTACTTGATGGTTGGATCGCGAAGACATACGACTACATCAACCGTGTTAGTCAACGCTTCTGCTTTCGGTCTACGAGGGTACGTAGACATACTCTCCCCTCTCGTTGCTATGCATCTCCTAGATAGATCTTGCGTGATTGTAGGAAATTTTTTGAAATGCTGCGTTCCCCAACACTTCTGTCGTACAAAGAAACAATGACTAGGAGTAATTGTGCCAGCCAATTATTTTTTTACAGCTTAATTTAAAAAACATAGTATGAATTAAAAAAATAACACGATGCATGGGCGAGGCAACGTAAAAAAGCGTAGGTGAATAGTGAAGTTGAGTACATAGCTAGACAGTAGTAAATGCAGCTTTTAATAGACTAGCAAGGTAGGTTCAAATAGTGCATTCGATTTTATTATTTCATTGCAAATTGAAATTGGCATGAATTTTCCTTCACTTCAATGGACACCGGCCTACTAGTAAAGCTACGTATGTAGATCAGAGGTGTTCCCAGGGTCGTAGCTCTTTGGTTAAGACAAGAGGTTGAGCTCATATGCTTGAGAAGATCGGATCCAATGCAAACATTCCAGCGATGGGGCAAGAAGGTTAGCCGGAATAATTTAATCTAAACTATTTGGCAGTTGTTAATGTTTGGTTCAACTGCTTAGTTTGTTTCCGTTTTCATGCATTGATTTGGGTTTTTCTTTTGTTCTGATAGCACAACAATGGCGAGTCGTTCTACTGTAGCAAACATCTCGAGGGTGGTTGGGGACTAGGAGATGTCTCCTTGATGGGTGCTCGTAGACGTAGTTTAGTTCACGCGAAGATATAATGAATGACTCGGAACAGGTACCAACTGTTGCTTCATATGCCACCGGCCGTGTATTCACACCCAACAATCATTTACACCAAAGTGGCACTGATCCCAATAGAGCAGTGGGGCGGCCGAGATTTTGGAGGTGTGCGTCGCCGAGTGCTCCTAGTCCATGGAGGGAGTATATCACATCTAGATGAGCCCTACACACACCCTACTAAAATATAAACTATAATATCTCACAAAAATTATACTCATCTTTTAGAAATAAATGCACTAGTATATACATTTTGTAGCATAATATAAATCGTATTTTGTTAGTTGTATCGATGGCTAAAGTTTGATCCGAAATATGGAGGGGGCTGATAAACCTGGACGAAGAAAAGACTACACAGTGGTTTATATAGAGAGCGAAAGAGGGGGAGGAGACATGTGTATTTTCAAGAGATGCATAAATAAACTTCTAAAATAGAAGTGGGGGTATCATTCACGAGGTCTATAATGAAATCTTCACCAGATGATTTTGCAGTCCTTTGTCCATTGTTCTTTCTAAGAACTTTATTGGCACCATTCTCAGGAATCTCAATGTGTTTCCGCTTAGATTTTTCCAATGGAACAAAATGTTAAGGATTTATCTATATGATATTTGAATAAATGAGCTAGACATATCTTTCATGGGATAATATCCTCAAATAAGGTCACATCATTCAACTCCATGATTGTACCAACACTCATGTCAGGTACCTCAAATTTCACCATTGGAAATTTATAACCGATGATATGAAAAGCATAGCCAAGAAAGACAATCAATGGTTTTTGATCCAAGCTTACGCTTCTTGAGAATGGGCATATTGACTTTTGTTGAACAACCTCAAATTCGTAAACAAGAGACTTTTAATCTTTTTCTTTCCTATTCCCAAAATGGAGTAATCCCTTTATTATTTATGAGAACTTTGTTTAGGACATGACTTGCAATCATCAAAGCCACGCCCCTCCGCCCCCACCGCCCCCTACATTACTTGGAAAATCTCATTTGATCTAACATGCAGTTAACCAATAACAACATGAGTGGCCTTGTCGTCATTCTCAAGCCGACACATGTCAAACAGTTGTTGCAAGCTGAAGCCCGATGATCATCTGCATCGTAGACATGGCATACTCCTTTCTTCTTACCAGATCCTTTCTTCTTGAAGTTGTGGCTTTGTTCTTTCCTTCAAACTTCTTGTTGCCCACGAGTTTGTTCTTGTTCCTAAACTGTGAGTCTAGAATTCTTCTTCTGTATCAAGCTGGCATTAGAATTTTCCTCATGGAAATGAGCATGTGTGTTTTTCACATCCGCCTTCTCTTTCACACAAAAAATATCAATAAGATTGACAATAGAAAATTCTTGTCTCTTGTGCAAGCAACAAAATTTCTTCACGAAAGAAGGAAGCTTGTCAATTTCAACAATAAACTTGTTCGATAACACACCATTGAAATGCTCAAATTCCTTGGTGAGTGATTGAATCTCATGAGTACTTCGGCCATCTTGTAGTCATCTTTTAGTCCCAAAATATAAAAATATTTTTGACACTGTGATAATAGTGTAGTGTTAAAAATGGACATTTTTTACACTATGATAATAGTCAAGATGGGAATGGGTCGACCCGGCCCTGGACTTGGACCCGGACCCGTGGCCCCAGGGTCTATATGTGAGGCCATGGGTCGGCCCGTTTTATCAAAAAAATATGGCCCCTTCGACCCATTGGGTACATGAGGCTGACCCAAGATCAAGATGAAAAATTCATGAATCCAGTGAGCAATTCCGGAGACTGGGAAGGCCAATGGGATATCAAGCTGGGGTTGGCGAGGTCGACGGCGACCGGGACGCGAGCCTCGACGGTGACCGAGACGAACAAGAGGCTGGTTGCTTCGCTTCTACATGTACTCCCTTCGTTTGGAATTATTTGTCTCGGATATGGATGTATCTAGAACTAAAATACATCTAGATATATCCATTTCTACGATAAGTAATTCCGAACGGAGGGAATATGTACCAGTTCACGTAATAATCAATCAACCTGTATATCTGCCTGCTTCTTACACATGAACGTCTCCAACCGAACGGATCCACTATACTTTGGTCAGCTTCGCATATCATAGATGTTTTTGTGTACATGATCTAATTTGTGTACACGGGCAGCCAGCAGCTATTATATAGTGTATAAAAAAAATAGAGTATATCAATTCGACTTGGTCGACCCATCTGACCCATCGGGTCGCACAGTGCCGGCTCCATTGACCCGAATATCATTTGAAGGCCGACCCACTTGGCCCATTGGCCTCGACTTTTTGGGTCGGGTCAATGACCCAGCGGGCCGACCCGGCCCATTCCCACTTGCAGGGCCGCGCCCCAGCCACTAGCAGGTGCTAATTCTATTCGTCAAATTGGTTTGTCAGAGTTTTTTTTAAGAAAACAAAACAATTCGGATGCAGAGTCAATTCCTTCATTGCAAAGGAAAAGGAAGCGAACCCTCCTTCCCCTTCCTATCGTGCACTCTTCTTCCTCCTTCCCCTCTCCCCAAATATCCACAGAGAAGGCAGGAGGACCAAACCCTAGCCGCCGCCGACCCGATCCCATGGCGCCGTCCCCGTCCCCGCCGCCGGCGGCGAGCGGAGCGCAGTACGCGCACCAGTTCCTCAACACCGCCCTCTCCCAGCGCGGGCCGTCGGCGCTCCCCTACGCGGAGGACGTCAAGTGGCTCATCCGCAACCACCTCGTGGCCCTCGCCGACGCCTTCCCCTCGCTCCACCCCAAGGCGGCCCTCTTCACCCACAACGACGGCCGCGCCGCGCACCTGCTCCAGGCCGACGGCACCGTCCCCATCCACCACGCCGGGGCCACCTACAACCTGCCCGCCGTCATCTGGCTGCCCGAGACCTACCCGCGCTCCCCGCCCCTCGTCTTCCTCTCCCCCACCCGCGACATGCTCATCAAGCCCCACCACCCGCTCGTCGACCGCTCCGGCCTCGTCGCCAACGCGCCCTACCTCCGCTCCTGGGTCTTCCCCTCCTCCAACCTCCTCGACCTCGTCAGATCCCTCTCCCACCTCTTCGGCCTCGACCCGCCGCTCTTCACCAGATCCGTCGCAGCCCCGTCTCCCACTCCTCCTCCCGCTCATCCTCCTCCTCCTCCCGCCGCCGCCTCCCCCGCCATGCGCCCCGAGGCCGTCTATGCTCCTGCCCCTCGCCCATACAGGTTCCCGGCATCGCCCCAGCTCGCCGCGCGCCAGCCGCCCACAGAGGACCCAGCCGAGGTCTTCAAGCGCAACGCCATCTCCAAGCTCGTCGACACTGCCTATGCTGATGCTGCTGCCCTGCGCACCGCCCGTGAGGCTGAGGTCGACTCCCTCTTCGCCGTGCAGGCCGAGCTGCGTGGCCGGGGGGAGGCGGTGAACGACGGGGTGCGCAGGATCACGGAGGAGAAGGAGACGCTCGAGCGCCGGCTTCAGGACGTGGTGATGGCCACTGACGTCATTGAGGCCTGGGTTGCCGAGAACCGCAAGGGGGCTGCTGATGACACCGCCGAGGCGGAGGGGGCTATCCAGCCGGCCGATGTGCTGTCCAGGCAGATGCTTGAGTGCACAGCTACTGATTTGGCGCTCGAGGACACCATCTATGCGCTTGACAAGGCTGTGCAGGAAGGATCGGTGCCGTTCGACGGCTACCTCAGGAGCGTGCGCGCACTTGCACGGGAGCAGTTCTTCCAGCGTGTCCTCTGCACCAAGGTTAACAATGCGCAGCAGCAGGCACAGGTTGCTAGGATGGCAGCACGGGCACCACAGTACGCCTCCTAGCCAAGATGATGGATAGGTCAGTATACATGCTTTATGATCGATCAATTCCATCCATTGTAAGAGAGTGGCTCAGTGTGAGGTTGGTTCCCATTGTCGTCGATGTGTGTGCTTACTGAATATAAACAGATGGATGTGTCACAATAATAACTTTATTAGTTGGGGTGTTGTAAGTTCATGGTGATGTTTGTGTAGGGTTGTTGAACTCGCAGTACATATCTCAGTTTTGAAATCTACACTCATTTCATTGATGTCTCTGTCTTGGTAAGTCTATATAGTATGAATGAAGCTTCCATGTTTGTTTGTTTGTTTAGATAGGCAAAATAAAAATCAGAGCCTGGGTGTGTTGCTGTACTAGGTACAGTTGTACTATCCTAATTGCAGTCCGGAGATTGAAATTCAGATATGAGAAGTACATGGACTCTTCAATACTTTGGAATGTTAGATATTTAGATGTTTTTTTCCTTCTGTCATGGCACTGCTGTGAACTTATTCCACTCCTGATACTTGGAACTGGAATAGTCTCCTAGCTGTGATATCCGGCTTGCACATATTTTGTAAAAGCATAACCATTTTTTGTCTCTGTTCTGCTGCCACCAAAGTTTGGTGGATGCTTTGGTTTGATGTTGGTGTCTCGAGGCTGTGTGTGATCTGAAGCTGACTGTTTCATTGCAATTTTTCTAGACTTGGGTTTATTTTCAGTTTATTTTTAAGTCTTGCGAATATGGTTTTTTTGAAACAATGTTTCTTGAATTGCAGACTCTGAATTTGCTAAAGTAGATTATGTATGGTACTGAGCGTATTCAAAAGCTCTTTAGAAGCCTTTTGGGGTGTTCTTTTTTTACTATAAACAGTAGGGTAACCTTTTGGGGTGTTATGTGGAAAAGCTATTTAAAAGCCTATTCCGTACCACCCCAAAATTAGCCTTGGTTACAAAATCCCATGCTATGAGGACTAAATAAACAGCCATCCAACATTGAAATCAAATTATAACAAAGAGATCTGTATCTCCATAGATGTGATGCCAACATTACAGGGGTTCCAATTTCTTGAGCTGCACTAATGTACAAAGCATGTGCATAAGTTGTCCTATCAATCTGACTATCCTACACGGAGGAAGCAACGAATATAGATAGACCAAACAGTGGCTTCAGAACTGAAGAATCTTAGAATATAACTATTAGCCGAGTTAGCGTGGCGGCACGCCGCATACCTGTGTGAACTCTTGCTGTCCACACCCATATCAACCCAACACCAGATTCAAGAATCTATGAGTTTACGTACCACTGACCTTGCACTCTGAGTTGCATTGGCAACGGAATTAGTTGTCATCACCATGAGAATCTCTCACCACCCCAAAAATCGGAGAAAGAAGAGGAGTGCTTACCTTCCAGATGTTGATTTATTTACTGCCTGCCCTGCTGTGTGGATTTTATGCCCAGGAGATTCATATTATTAAAGAGTACCACAGTGGTGGACGTAACCCTGATGTTCTTTGCAACACAAGAGTACTGCAGCAGGTGTACACTCCTGTATTACTGAAATTTTAATATACATCGAAGCATCGTGTTCTTTTCACTTTGTTCATGCGCCTGTTCTTTCCACTCATTTTCTACAAGAGTTTTCTTAGAAGCAATTGAAAAATTGGATTTGATCACATAGCAACATGAACTGCACGGTCAACATAGGGCTCGGTGGCGTGTTCATCAATACCCCCAACTGCTGTGGCATCAACCGTTCCTGATATAATTCAGACTGTCTTGTCCAGGCGATCCAGGATGCTTTCCTTTGATAAAAAATCATCTGTGCCATCTCATATGAGTGATCTTGCCCCCACAGTGTTCTGGATATACAGGTGAACATTATTCCTTCTTTTTATTCCTTTAGTCATCTTCGCATATGTGCAGTGCATCTTTCTGAATTTCTATACTCATGTTTTTTGTTATTGACTTTTAGTTCAGAGAGAATTAGGTATAACTACCTTTTAGAAATTTATTGGAAGATTCTTGACCTTTTTGTCTTAGGTTAGATGGTACAGAGCGTGTTCTTTCTTTTGCTAAAGGTGTTAGGACTTGGACGAACAGAACGGAACAACCCACTTGGATATCAGTGTAGAATTGGTTGTGTAGATCAAAACTGCATGCAGGGATAAGCAATGATGTGCATAATCGTAAATCAGTATGATGGTATGCTGCACTTTAGGACTGTAGCATGTGACATCTCCAATTGTTTCCAGATCTGATTGATTTTGAAGTTTTTGTGCAATATATCAAACAAATGTGCATTTACTATTCTTGCAGTCAGAATTGAGTTGTCAGATTTAAGCCATCTTAAGTTGTCAGTAGAATATTGGTGTTTATAGGGTAGATGGCAGAATTGCTTCCTGCTGCATTGCAACTCTCTGACCAACCTTAACCTGAACTTTGAAGCTCCCTACAACACCTAATTAGCTGAAGGCTTGATAGACTTCGCGCCCAGGTCACTGAATTTCAGTGTAGTCACAAGTTGAACTCTGCCATTAAGATATTTGAAAACAAGATTTAATATTATTATTTCCAAGCTTGGTTAAAACATCAACTATTCTTACAAGACTTAAGAAATACTACTTCCTCCGTCGGAGGGAGTGGTAAATAAGACCCACATTGCTAATTTATATGTCATATTGTCATGGCATGGGGTCATGGATGCATGCTGATGTACCACTCCCGGACACAGAGTGCAAGCACAGTGCACATCACAAGATTCCACATGATTGAATATCTAAAAAGACCTTGTGAAATGCACTTTTCAGTTTTGAGTTGGACATGATGTCAGCGTGTTGAGGAGCTGATAGAAAAAAGCAAGACAATTCAATCAAACCAGCATGCATTGGGTGTGTCTGGTAATTATTTTGTTGTACGGCTTTTGAGTGTTCTCCTATGGTTGAGAAGAACGCGTTAAAGTCTTTGTGCCTTTGTCAGCTTTGAACACTGGGTGCATGGAACAATTATATGGTGACCATGGTCTTGATGTCATGGATGTCATGATATGTCATTTGAATATGTAGCTTTAGAAACTCATGAAGATCTTATCAGATCATCAAGTACTCTTGTGGCTCTGCAGATCACGTTGATAAAGTGACGAGACCCTGGACAAGATTCACGGAACCTATTTTGGGAGTTCAGCCCTGAGTTCACGGTGTTCAAGATGCAGGTGTGGTGAAACCGAAGAACAGTGTTCAAGACGTTTTTACTTGTATGAACAGTGGTACTATTGGTGCGTTCACTGGGGTTTACAACAAGTCCCACTCAGCCAGGCTTGGACCTTTGCTGTTCCAGATGTTTTACCAGAAAAATGTATTCCTTGGTATAGTTTCTGCCTAAATCTTGATAATAGGCAGCTTCATTCAATCATTTGAGGATTGTTCAGTACAAACATGGCCCTGATAATACCAGGAGACACATTAAACCAGCAGGGCCCTTCATCATGGTCAGTTGACTTTGCTAGAACATGAGCTGCCTCATTACAAGAACAACTAACATGAGTACAGCTACAGGATATGAATTTTGGAGCCCTACTCTCAATATCAAAGACCTTGGGCAACTATGTGAGATCTGTCCTCCCCACTCTTCACCTTACTCATCAAACTAGCACAATCGGAAGCAACAATAATCTGTTGGAAGCCAGTTTCTTCAGCAAAGGCTAGAGCATGGTGCACTGCAATAGCTTCACCCAACTCTGGATTATCTACATGATCGAATCTTCTGCTTGCAGCTAACACCAGATCCAGACGGCTGCGGATGACAACACCAATGCCCATGCCGGTCTGGGCGAAAATCCAGACTTGGGTGAAGGGTGAGGCATTTTCCTACCATTTCTCATACTGTTCCGATTCTCCCAAATGTGCCAAATTGCAACAGCATGAGGCATTAGAAATCCAGTTTGATAGCCATTGTTGCATATGGACAAAGCTTTTTAGATTTATTGATATATATATATATATATATATATATATATATATATATCAGATGATCTCTTTAGATCCGCCCAGATTTCTTTGACATAATGGCAAAGAAGAAAACAGTGTTACTGTCTCAATCTTGTTACAAAATATGCAGTCATACCTTGTTGGGATTGATCGCTTGTGCAGCTGGTCACCCGTATGAAGGCAGCTCTGTGCTATTCTCCAAAGCACAATCTTCATTCTTTTTGGACATTGAATTCTTCATAGGTTTCTCCACAATTTCTCCATGACACCCTGTTCCGAAGAAGATCCTCTGCCTGCTGCGCTTTGATTAATCCAGAACAGATGCGTTGTTGCAAGATTATAGCCTGACATTATTGTATAAATTCCTGTCTTGGGTATGGCCAGGAGGCGAAGTCGCTGCACCCTTCAGAGCTTAGAGGGATTTTAAGTTTTCTCTCTGCAATGTCTTGAGCAAAAAGTTTTGTAATGGTTTATTCTTTCCATGAGGAACCATTACTAGGAATTAGAGGAGATCACTGTTTGGTTATCTTGCACCGGGACTAAGTGTGCACTGTATCTGGTATGGTATCTGGCGCCCAATTATCCCTGGTATAGAAATTTGCTTGCTGTCTCCTACTCTCCATAGTAATCCTTTTTGCAGAAGTTCCCTCCCATACAAGGTGTTTCACCAAGTGTAGGATGCTGCTCTTGGTAGTTTTTGAGTTCCAAAAGTCTTCATCACGGAAACATCTCCCTTTCATTACATGGTGACATAGAGAGAGGGGCTCCAATAACAGTTGCCAATACTGTTTTGCAAGCATGGCTTGGTTAAATACGCGCATGTCCATGAATCCCATTCCCCCAAGGTATTTCAGAGATGCATTTCACTAAACGAGCTCAAAAGAGGTTGGACTGAAGTAATTCAACATAAGCCGACATCTTGCCTTTCTTTGAACTCATATTCATCTTAGGAAACGAACTTGTGTACTTCCCATTTAAAAGACACAATGCACACATCCGCTTGCCTGGGCGGCATCATCCACCTGGCTAATATGGTTTTACGTTTCTTGAATTGCGGACTCTGAATTTGTTGAAGTAGATTATGTTGCTGAGTGCCGCATGGTTGGGTCTGGAACGCTCCAACCTCATTTGGCAGCAGCAGGAGCTGAAGTATTTTCCTTTTGGTCAACCAAGTAGATAATGTCCAGTTCTAGACAGGTTCCATGACCTGTCGTATGGTTTTGGATTGATAGCTGTGTCTGTCAACCAACACAGTATCTCTTTCTTTTTTTCCCTGAAAAAAGGTAGTTGACCGGCTAGATGTTAATCTGAACCTGAAAATATTTTTTATCTATTATTATCTTGACCGATCACAGAACACAGTGTGAGCATTAGAAAGCAAGTTGGCTGAGAAGAGACACATGACCGGCATGAGCTCAATTGCCCTGAACCAACAACCAACCCATTGAGATGAGATGAGTTTTCTTTTCTTGAGATGAGAGAAATAAAAGAAGTTGGAGTTACAAGGATGGTAGGCTTTAGAGTTGTCAAAAAAAAAAAAGGACGGTAGGCTTTAAAACATGGAAACAAAATTATCCTTGAATTAGCAACAACGTCCCGTGGAAACAAAATTATCCTGTGAAGTTATAATTTTGTTTTCATACGACGCTAGACATAATTTAAAAGCATTGTTTGTCCATTTTTGGAGTAAGGCAGAAACTGTGGAAGTGTCCAGTGGGTTGATCTAGAGTGGCCAGACTCACTCGAGAAATCACTTGCCTAGTTATTTATATGTTTTCTAACTTCACTTTATCATAAGGAAATGCAATATTTAATAATTGTATAAGAAATATATATTATGAAAATGTGATTACATCAAGAATATTATTACCTATACTTGGAAAATAGATATTTGACATATTATAACAAAATGTGTATCAAAAAATAAGTTCATCATTAACTTATTGACATGAACAGTTGTGATAAAATAAAAAAGTTTAGTATAAATAAGTGAGAACCTTTGCAATAATCCAATTCATCAAAAATAACATAACTTTACTCGTTGTTGTGTTCTCCAGAAAAAAACAACATAACGTTACTCGCTGACAATTTTATGATATTTCTCGTTCATAAGTTGTTAGATGTCGACGATGCGACCATGTGTCTCAGAGGAGCTATCGTCCCCGCCGCCCCAGCGTTTGTTGCCGTCGCATCGTTACTACTGAGAAAAGAAAGTCATCCTGATCTTGGCTTTTAATTTTTTTTCTTCACTCTATTTTTCTTTTATTCTTTTTGCTTTCTACTGGTTGTGGTAGGGAAGGATGGAGAATAAAATACTTTAATTCTGATCTCAAAATTATTTAGAGGAAGTTCATGTTGATGCGCTCTGTCTTATGTTGAACCCCAATGAATGAAATTATATTTCAAGCACGGACTTCTCAACACTTGAGTTGATCTATCCTTCGCGCAATTCTTATGCATATATTTGCTGGCAGGTAGGCCAAAAATTACAACATGCCCCATTAGTTTGCCACCGGTATATTCTCAAACCAATAAGGAGTGGTAATCTTAGGTAAATGCGAATTTCTACGGCTGCCATGACATGTGAGTCTAATTAGGTTGCGATCCAATCTGTCATTTTCTCATAATTAATTTTGGATTTAAGCTAAACAACATTAGTGACCTAAGAAAAGCTTAATACAATAAGTTAAAAACTCTATGTGGGGAAAGTAAGAGGAGGCCTTGATCCAAGATTTCATCGAACCAAATCGTGATCCTCAGTTGTGAGGACCCCTACACTGTTGTAGTAATTTCAGAAGCTTCTAGGTTAAGATTCAGCGGTCACTTCAAAGACCTACCTCTAGTGAATGGAGCTCGTTCTTTGTGCGCCGAGGCTCTCGAAAAATAAGTCTAGACAAGGTGTCGTTGAGGGTATCTTTGTTTTCCTCCTCTTAGTTGCAACCACACGACCAAAATACAGTTTCCTATTTAACACTTGATGGTTCGGGAAGTACTGCTTAAGATCTTGGTGAGCTCATGCTGGTATGAATATGATTCTTGCAGTAAGTACCAAACGATGCCATCTGTACTCGTTATATTTCTATAAACTGGCATGTTGACTCGAGGGATGGAAATCTTTCTTGGTGAGCTCATGCTCAACAACTATGCTGACAAGAACAACATTTCATATACAATCAAATGGACCAATCACTTGCCATTTTCAGTACCGTGGACTAAATAATTAGTGATTGCATGATGTAGGCCTCCCTGCAGATAGATACCCCACCCAGCTCACCAAGATGACCATCTACAATGAATACATCTCTGTTTTCACCAAGATCATTTTCTAACAAGCACATAATTTTTCTTCAACACTTTGTACATTGCAAAAAGAAAACATACTCACAAGGCCTAGCTTAAATCTGTACTGTACATCACTGCTATATACGGTACTACTCCCTCCATTCCTAAATATAAGTCTTTTTAGACATTTCAAATGGACAACAACATACGGATGTATATAGACATATTTTAGAGTGTAGATTCACTCATTTTTCTATGTATGTAGTCACTTGTTAGAATCTCTAGAAAAACTTATATTTGGGAACGGAGGGAGTAGTACACTAGAGGATCAGAGCTAACTGATCAACGGCGCCTCTGCGAAGAAGGAGGAGGCATGAGGGACCTGAGGTAAGCTTTGGGCAGCGCCGCCAGCTTCTTGGCCTTGGGAACATAGGCCCGCTTGCTGAAGTTGTCGTAGCCGTTGGCCTCGATCTCGTCCAGGATCTGCCGGTACAGAAGCAGAGATGCCCACACCTGCATGCAAATCGTATTACATGTTAATCTGAAACTTACTTAGACTACTGAATTTGACATTTTTGGCTGAGAATTTTTGAATTTTTTGATGGAACTTTTGTCGCGCGCGTACCGGCCATCGGCTCTCCTGGTTGAGCTCGGCGGCGCCTTGCTCGGCTTGTTTGAAGTAGGCCCTGGCCCTCGCGATCTGTCCCTTCATGAAGCTCCTCCACTCGTCGGTGACACGGCCGGCGAAGATGTCCGCCTCGGAGATGCCGGCCATGGCTAGCTCGTCCTGCGGCAGGTAGATCCTTCCCCTCCTCGCACTGTGCAACAATGGCGGTGTCAGAGATGAGCAGTCATCGGCAAGAGCGCGTGAATTCAGAAGCAACATACTATACAGACACTTACTCCTCGCCGACGTCCCTGAGGATGTTGGTGAGCTGGTTGGCGACGCCGAGGGCGAGCGCGCCGGCGTACACCGTCTCCACGTCCGCCGGGGAGCCCGGGGAGACACCCATGACGGGGACGGTCATGAGCCCCACGGTGCCGGCCACGCGGTAGCAGTAGAGGTAGAGCTCGTCGAAGGTGGCGTAGCGGGACTTGGCGAGGTCCATGCGCATCCCCTGGACCATGTCCCGGAACGGCCGCTCGTCGACCGCCGGGAAGGCGGCCACGGCGTCGGCCAGCGCCGCGTCGAGCATGTCGTAGGGCCGGCCGGCGAAGACGCCGTCGAGGCGCGACTCCCAGCGGTCCAGCGCCAGCGCCGACGTGTGCGCCGCGTTCGGGCCGTCCACCAGCTCGTCCGTCCTCCGGCACCACACTGCATGCGCGACACATCCAAGAAGTTAACCACATCAATGACCTCCTGCTGTTGGGTACTTGCGTTGCGTCCACCAACGTGGAAGCTAGTGGCAGCATGTCGCGATCGACGGGTGCTTACCGTATATCGCCCAGATCGCCCGCCTCCGTTCCGGCGTCATCAGCTGCGTGGCCAGGTAGAACGTCTTGGCGTACTCCTTGCACACCGCGCCGCAGCGGTCGAAGGCCGCGTCCAGCACGCCGGCGTCACGGCCGGCGTGCTGCGCCTTCCTCGGCGTGGTCGAGGCCGCGAGCGCCGCCTGCTTGAGCACGACCTGGCGCACGCTCTCCTCGTACGACACGGTCGCCGGCGCCGCGACACAGTCCATGCTCCACGGCGCGGCCGCCTCGAGGCAGACAGCGTGGTTGGACGAGCCGGCGGCACGCGCTGCCACAGAGCGCGGCCTCGGCGCACGCACGCTGCTGGAACCGGCAGCTCCCCTCCCGTCATCGCCGGCCAGGAACACGACGAACCGGCTCCCGCCATGCTGCTGGTGCTGGGCAGCGCACGCGGCGGGCGAGGTCACCGCGCGGGCCGTGGAGAGCATGGCTGAAAAAGTGAAAAGGCAGGGCGATCGATGCTAGTGACCGTGTTGTGTGCGCGCGTTCCGGTCGTTTGCCACTCCCTCCCTTTTGTAACGTTGAGCCGTGTGGGCGAGTGGGCACGTGTCGGCCGGACCAGCATACGGGTTCCCACCACTTTTCCTCCGGCACTCGGAGTGCGCGCGCGGACAGACTAAACGGAGACGAGAAGGGACAGCACACGCGCTGCCGCTGTGTTGGATTGGACGCGGCGCCACTGGCCGCACGCAGGCCAACAATCAAGCAAGCCCAAGCTCGTCGGCAGGCAGAGATGGACCGACCGACACGATGGATGGAATGTCTGCTCTGAAATTACCGACCAGTAGAGTAGAATAATCGGCCACGGATCCACACACGACACGCATGCCATACGCATGTGAGTGTCAGTTAACAACGGTTAGTGGAGCAACCACCATGATATCACTACTATCACACCGGCCAGCCCATTGACCAGCACCGAACCGATCTCCGGTCGACCGATTCGAGGGTGACCACCAGCGGCACCGACCAGGGCCAGAGCCGCGGACGTGGATCATGTATGGATGCATGCATCTGCCCCCGTCGCCCCGCCGTCCCACGTCCAGCGCGGACGCCACATGCCGACAGACACGTGGGCGCTGGGGCGGAGACAAGGAGCACCTGGTGGGGCGGGGTGTGTCCACCATGCATGATTGAGCATATCCTGTCCGCTCTCGTGGCTTCTTGTCGCCTTTCTTTCTTTTTCTGCTGTAGCGATCTCGGACGCCGGCCGGGTGCGTGCTGGCCCAGACGGACGCGCTCGTTCCGTCGTGGCGGCGGGCGCGGTCACCGCGCCGCGTGCACGCATGCGTCGACGCGCAGGACCGTGTTGCGCCGGGCGCACGGCATCCGGCGGGTGAAGAGCCGCCTGCTCTGCACTTGGACGGCGGAGCAGCGAGGTGATGGACGGCGACGGCCTTCACTTCCCTGCCCTGCCTCCTCGGTCAGCAAGCACTCGTCGGCAGGCAGGCAGGCAGGAGCGCGACAACGATGGCCACCGGACCAGTACAGTACGCCGACCGAATGGCTGACACCCGATGGTCTTTCTTTCTTTCTTGAGTGCGCCAAAATACCTGGTGCTGCTGAGTTGGTCCTGGCTGTTGCTCAATTTACGCTGTGCACTTGAGTGTAATGTGGCTGATTGGTCCAGTTTTTCTGCTTGTCTCTTCGTTTCTTCGTCTCTCCACTGGTCAACCGGAAGGTAGGCAGTGCTGCGTTGGGCCATGCCCATCCTGCCACGCGGCTCACATGCACGCATGCACGCTTTAAACTGCACTTTCCGTATACATCTAGGTTGATTGCACCCGAATATGAAATGAACGGTGGCCATCCACGTCCAGTCATCAGACCTCAACAAAGAAGCAGCGAGCAGCACGCAAGAGAGTCCTAGACTCTCTCTCCATTTCTTTTAGGAGTCAGTCTTTTCGTCCAAGCGTCTACATCCCCCGCAAAGTCGGCACTCGACAATCCCAAGCTGCCTTCGCCTATTCATTCACAGCTCGAATCAGCGAAACAATGTCAAAATCTGACGGTCCATGCGGCACCAATTAATACTCCCTCCGATCCATCTAAAGTTGTACATGATCGCTAAATTTCAGTCGACCGAGGCATAGCGAAGTGTCAGTCAATGCTATATTTGTAAGATCTTACATAAATAGGTTACAAGTCTCAGATGACTGAGATCTAGCCACACCCAAAATTATACTAAAGCAGCGTCAATCAATATAGATCGGAGGGAGTAGGTCCAATCCAGCGTGACATTGACCGGTGGTGATACATCGTCTTCCCTACCGTCCATTCCCACAATAAAACTTGATTATCCTTCGCGCATTTGTTTTATACTACCTGAGCTACAAAGTGTCCTTTTCTCTACTGATTTGCCTGTATACTAGGGTAGGCACAGCACAAGGGATGGATTTCATTCATTCATCCGGACCATATCATCCCAAAAGAAAAGGAAGGATCATACTATTTATAGTCCACCAATCAGGTTTTGACACCACCCTGTTTCACTCCAGGTGGGTCCCGGCCGTCCAACCATTGAACCAAAAAAGTCAAGCTGAAACAGAGACACTAATCTGCCATGTGGGATTCCCCTATTTGACCACGTGCCACTTTTCTGGTGCCAACAATCTGTGACCACCGATCATCAAATTTTCGGGCGCCCACTGACTGAACCGTCGAGAGATGAATAAACTTAACAAGATGCTCATCGGCATGTAGAGTGGGCACCATATATGCACATACAGGCGACATTGCCCGGTTTTGTGGAAACTCCAGGATCCAATTTAAATACATTAAAACTAAACACTTTTCCAGCCTTCTCAAGGCATCAGCGCTCCCGGCCGTCTGATCATCAGTTTGAAGCATTTTTGGCTGTTGGATGAGCTGTGAGTCGCTCCTAATCCGGTTATGTTCGCTAACAACGATCGCTAACCATCCTGGGCCGCTGCTCCGGTCACTTTTTTGGGCGCTCCGGATAAATTGTGCCTCTAGCAACCTCCTTACACACACCTACACTGAGCCAATCGACACGATGCGGAGAAAAAGAGTACTACGAGAGAAGGACGCCTAAAAAAAGAGAGTACGAGAGGAGGCACGACGATGCAGGTCTCCTCTTCCCTAGGTACGCCGCCGCCGCCTCCCCCGATCTCCTCTTCCTCTGGGCCGCTGCTACTCTTGCAGCCGTCGTTTCCACTCATCCCCAAGCCCCATCCCTCCCGATCCCTTTTCTCTTATGATCGAGGGTGAATCATTGATGTGCTGCCAGCTTGGGCAAGATGCCGCCGACGTGCAAGGAAGATGCGAAGGGGCAGCACTACACTCGCAACCCTATTGAGGCGGCGGCAGCAGCGGACGCCCCTTGATGAAGACGTCCTTGAAGGTAACGGGCAGGCGACGACAACGGCGCGGTGAAGACCTCTCCCGTCCTGATTCCAGTTCGATGTCCCGGCTATCGATGCATTTGACAGCTGGCCGCAGGGAGAAGGTCAAGGCTAAGGTATATCACGAAATGCTTCCCTACACACCTGATTCCGTTTCACTTCATGACGATGCCGCTAACGCCCATTCTGAATTTAACAACAACCAGGCAGTAGGATTATCCCTCCGGTTCTATCAATTTTTGCAGTCGTTGTCTTCGCGTTGTGTTCATTGGCCGGTGACCAGTATGGTAAGCATCCACGTTTCCCTTCCCCTTTCATTTCATATGTATGATTTTTTTGTACAAGGTACCGTGGTTGAACTCCTACTTCACAGTACTAATTTACACGCCAGTCATGTAACTATTTGTATATAGTGTGCAGATTCAGTTTGGAATTCTAATGTGGATATTTGATCTTCAGTTCAAGTAATTGAGTTCCTGGTTGTATTGCCATCCCTACATATACCCAATTTCTAAGCAGCAGAGGTACACGGTCCAGTCAAGCAGAAGGCGTAGATTTTCTGCCTGTCTGCATTAGTCTGTACTGTACTCATGTGCTTGTTTTCTCCCTGCCCCATGTCTCCTCTATGGCTTTCTGAATCCTACTTGCATGTAGATGCTTATTTGGCCTTCTGGAAGATATCACTTGATTCATGTAAGTATTTTTTGATTATGCTTACCTGTTAAATTTTCAGATAGCTCTTGATTCATTTCAGATTTCACACATGCTCTAGCCACTCATTAGTCCAAGCTAATTGGTATTTCATATACTGATCCATGTTGAATGCGGCGTATATATGAAACCAAACAAGAGGCTCAAAACTATATTCAATTTGTTACAACATTTTGTATGTCTAATATATTCGCCAGCTTATGCAACTTTAGTTTTATGTTTCATTATTTTGAAAAATATTGCAGAAACTCGAGATGGTTGGTGTGGATTATGAGCATGCACGCACACCTTGCCGCTGGTTGGTGTGGATTCGTGAGGCAGGTGGGAGAAAGATCGACAAAGTGGTGGTGTCCTGCGGCTGGGAGGGCCACGGTGAGCACCCCCTGCCCCCTCCCACAATTTTTTTATGTGCCACAAATTTCTCATGGATGGCTGTGAGATTGCTAATTATGCTTACTTTTGGGTTCACACAAATAATGCTCTGAGAGAAACTTTGTTCCTTCAGTTGATCACATGGCTAAAGAAAATAAATGTGAATATATTATTTTATTAATGTATGTACAAGATATGCTCGTTTCTCTGAAGAAAATAACATGTGAAGACTTTTTTATTAATGTATAGCATACGTCGACTTTGATGATTTGTGCCTGTCAGGTGTTAAGATTTTATCCATTTTTCTTTTATGAAAGGAAGCTATTTTTCTGTACTGTAGCTGTATATTCCAAGGTTCTTTTATTATTGTACAGAATATGTTGACTTTGCTGATTTGTGCCTACCAAATCTTACGATTTTATTATTTTTTCTTTTAGGAAAGGACGTTATTTTCTGTACTGTTTACTCATACAGAAAGAATCTAAAATTTGATATCCCATGTAGAATGTATGACTATGCCAACTGTCCCTATGCTTTGCATTTAAGCAATCAACATGGACACATAATGTTGACAAGTGGAAGTGTCAAGATTTATAGTTTTGAATATTCTTAGTAGCTGTATATGTAGTTGTATATTTTGCGAAAAATACATGCAGTTTGTATACTTTCATTTGTCATCAT
>NC_041388.1:565604925-565613614 GCF_002162155.2 Triticum dicoccoides | reverse complement strand
TGCTATTGCTATCTATCTTACTACTCGTCTTGTATACTAATATAGAGGTTACAATTATTAATGGCATTAGGCTTAATTTAAAAGTAGTTTGTGCATGCCAGTCCAATTTTTATGTATTTGAAGTATGAGTTTATAAGTTGGTCTTCATGAGAAATATTATGCGATTGCAGCGGGGGAGCTGAAGTACTCTGAGGCAACCTTTCACAGGAGTTGATCTGGAGGTAGATGCAAATTACTTATCTTTGACTTGATTTACCAAATTTCAAAAGCTTGTGCTAATTTCAAATCATGGTATATTCTTGACATCGCCCAATCCTTAAACAATACAAATACCTTTTAGGTTATTACCCACATTATTTTAGAAGATTACCCTCACCAACGTTGTGATGCTAATACGGCTACATGCAGGTGATGACTTTAGATATGAACTGGTCTCCTTGTACTTCCACAGCAAGTTTTAGTCTATTGCATTCTATTTTTGCTTCTGCAAGTTTTTCAGAGCTGCTGATATATGTCAGTGCATGATATGATAAGTTATTTCTTAGTAAGCATGCCTGTGTGTAACTATTTTCTGAAATATACATTAACTCTATGGCATACTTGTGATAGTGTGGTCAAATTAAATGGTCAACTAAAATATTTCTTAGTGTGCTGCATTGAGCAATTTCTCTGGCATACTTGGACCATTTGGGTAATGCAAAGCTTACCTTTATACACATGTAATATATATTTGCACAAAGAACCTATCATAGTATTGAACTTTAGCCTCAATAATCATGGAGGATTATAATTCAAGCTCTTTTTTTTGCAAATGAATTCAAGCTTAATATCTGAAGAAATACTCTTCTTAAACCTTTGGAAGCAATGGTTTTTCAATTGGTATATGTACTGTTTTGTCGCTCAATATATTTGTCTGATGTAGGAGGACCGAAACTACTAATTGATGAATTTATCAGTTTACACAACCACCAATTGATAAACTGCAGTAAAATAAAGAAAAATGTGTGCCTTATGATCAGAAGGTCAAACAACCAACCAAGTACAATCAACAAGAGACACCAAGATTGCACAAGGTGACCTATGTGCTTATGATTTTAGTGCTTAGAGAGGTCGTTCGAGGCTGATCGTGTGTCGCCTTCAGAGTTCTATGTGTTTTCGCTAAAACTTCTAGCATATAAGAACACACCTATGGCCAGGCTTTGGTGATTTATCTTACAGGAGACATTCGCTACACATTTCATTGTATATATTTAAATAAATTCGTTGTATGCTACCGGAAAACTAGACGTGCATAGCAACGTACGGGTGCTCGGGTGTCGACGTACTAATAGAGCACAATTTTTTTGGGCAAGATGTGATTTATGGGGAAAATATCACCTATTTTCTTGTTTGAGAATCAGTTATACTACCTTAATGATTGATTGATGATGATGATAATAATATCTTTCTACATATATGGTATGGGGCCTAATAATGTTTAAATTTTGTATCACACGCAAAATTGCCGAGTCACTGCCTGGTTGGACTCCACTAACATATTCCTACAAAAAAATTACTAATTAAAGTCACATGTTATATCATAATTCATGTATTAATTTTGCTAGAGTAAAACCTCTAATATAATTCATTCTATCACTAACATTGTAGTGCCAAAATAGACGGGCGCAGCAACGCGCGCTTTCAATGATCTAGTTGGAAACAAATGTGGGAGACAATGGCTTCTTCGTCTATGCACAGAGCCTAGCTAATCAGAGAAGCAACACACGGCGGCTATCAATGAAAATGAATCTGCAGGCCTACTTCTTGTTTGGTGCACTTGTGCCTGTGAATTTGTGATGCTCTTCCCCAATTTGAACAACATAAGTATGAAGGAAACCCTCTCCCATACCTCCAGGGGGTAACCGGCAATCAAAGCAGCGCACAAGCTTTGAAAAATTAGTGCAATCACTTCATCATTCAACAAAGCTTCCAGCGGGGGACCTGTCGGTAGATGGGCAAGACTAAATTAACAACATGTTAGACACAGAAGGGATGAGGTGTAATAGAAGCTCAAACCACGGTGTCTTGCAGCGTTTGAAGCATGGCCGGCATTGCCAATGACGTCCAGAGAAATCAGAATCCTATTCTTCCAATTTAGTTCGTCCAGTAAGTACACCATCGTCCCAAACTTCAAGCCACCTGTAGTCATAATCCATATTAAAGTCAAATTTTTGTCAGATTAAAATAATATATAATTCTTTTTTGTGCAGATCTACCCATTTCAGAGCACATTTAAACGAGAAATAGACAAGAACCACCTCGATCCGTTCCCATCTATCAACAAGCACTCTCCATGACGCCATCCATTTTGAAAATGGCCAAAGAGTATACTCCCATCCTTGGCATAAAATCTTCCCTCGCCGTTAGCCTTCCCCTTCCAAAAATTCGCAAACCAACGGTCGCCACTGTGAAAATAGTACCAACCCTAAAGAGAAGAAGGAAATCTCAGAACTTCACATACAAACTTGAAAGAGGGTTGCAATATTTGAACCAACATGCAAATATGTGGTCAATATTTAATACTCCCTCCATTCCTAAATATAAGTCTTTTTAGAGATTCCAATATGGACTACATACGGAGCAAAATGAGTGAATCTACACTCTAAAGTATGTCTATATACATCCGTATGTAGTGCATATTGGAATCTCTAAAAAGACTTATATTTAGAAACAAAGGGAGTACTATACAAGATGTTGCTATCGGATTTTACCAAGTATACAACTGAGCACATGTTCAGTTACAGTAAGCAATCAAAATCAAGACTCGGAGTCTTTTTATGAAGCCTTGAAACAGGATTTCGGTGCATAAGAATAGAAGGGGAAAAGATGCACATATAAGCTATGCAAATGAAATATAAAGCGAGTATAAATTGTTCGGTGGCAAATCTATGTAAAACGTTCCAACTGTCACAGGTCACATGGCAATATTTGATCAACTATGCTGATGCACCCTACCTTTCCATGAATAAGATCGTCCCTCCATGTTCCATGAAATACATCACCGTTGCTGTAATAAAGCGTTCCCAAACCGTATCTCTTGCCATACCTCCAGAGTCCATCATAGATGCTACCATCACTGTAGGTTAAGCGTCCCTGTAGAGAAGTTAAAAAAACAGGATTGGTAATACTTTAGGCCAGCCAACTAGAAGAGATCAAGTGCTTTAATGAGCTTCACCTTTCCTTCAGGGACACCTTCTTGGCATCTCCCTCTGTAAGTCCCTTCTCCAAACTGTATTTCAACTATTGGGCTCCATGTTTTTTCGGCTTCTCTTTCTGCATCCTACAAGATATATAAGAGATTACAGTTGTCATACAGCAACCCAGGCATGCCAATAAATTTATTACGGGAGCAAGAGTCTACAGATGTTAACTTTTTAAGGCTATTGAACATTATCTACCAAAGTCTTAGACTATGCACAGTTCTAGCAATGACAAGCAGCTGTGTCCCGATATGACTGAGAATGAAAAGTTTTTCCCTGGAAATGAACAACAGTTCCGAAGACAAGTTAAAACGGAGCTTAGTGTACTTGCTTGGGTTTCAAAAACCAACATTTCATCACCGAAACATTGCAGCAAAAGAAGAACATTAGTTTGTTCAGTATCTTGTGAACCAAATAATAACCAAGTTGTGCTTGCAGCATAAACACCGCTGCCCACCACACTCCACAGTGCACAACTAAATGGAAAACCTATTTCAGTACCACAAAGAGAGATAAACTGATGAGTCGGCAGACCATAGGAACAATAGCAAAAATGCAAGGGAACGACTGCAACACATGAGGAGTAGCTCAAGAGGAAACTAGAAGGATGGTTTTGATGCACAATTATCCAATTTGGGTAGGCAAAATGAGGCGTCTGATTTGGCAAAAATACGAGGGAACAACTGCAACACATGATGATGATGATGATGATGATGATGATGATGATGAATAGCTGGAGAGGGAATTAAGAGGGTGGTTTTGAGTGCACCCAGTTTGGGCTGGCGACACCAGGCATGTGATTTGATGAACCTACACACAGTAAAAAGATCATACTAAAACATGACAGCCGTTCTCATCCTCAAATGTGATGAACAAAACTTAACTTGATTACGATACACCAACTATTTGCAGATGAAGAATGCAGTCTTAAATCTTAAGAACAAAACTATACCAGGAAATCCAAGATAAGTCTAAATATACAGAAGACAGGGAGGGAGGGACTAACGAGCATCGATGCAGCTCGGCTGGCAGCAGAGCCACGTTTTCGAGATTTATCCATTCTGCCCTTTAGAAATGCCGCTGCAGAACTACATATCTCCATCACTTTCTCCAAACCAACACCAGAAAGTGAGGCGCCAGAGACAGCATGCCCAGTAGATAGAGGTGTGCTATCGGTAGCATTACGGGTTTCAGGCTGTGTATTTGGAGAATGATCATACTGAACCTCAAGAGATTTTACACCAACAGGCAGAGTGATATAATCAAGCTCATTCCTTTTATTGCCTCTACCTGTTGTGGTCCGCTCTTTAGCCCACAATTGTGCAATACCAAAGGCAGGGACATTGCTCCAGAAATTACGCTCCTGTTGTGAACTTGGATCCTCTTGTCAATGAAGAATAAAGTTAGGATGCTCCACCAAAAAAGGCAAAGAAGCAAATAGCGAACCTAGTGCAATCAATTTTACCTCTGCCAACATCTATACTAGTTTCTCCATCAGACTCTAAATTAGCTTCTTTAAACTCTGGATGTATTCTCCCATTATTGTTATCAGATTCCCTAAGAAAGATTGCAATGAACATCAAGTGACTGAAAGTTAAACTAAAGAAGGGATAATATTCACTGGGAAATAAAAAGATGGGTATGTACATTACCTCTCCGATTTGATATTTTCTATTTTGTCAGAATATAAATTAGAAACAGTAGCATCATTAGAAACACTGAAATGTTCTGGCAATCCTTGATCCGCTAAGCTCAAACCACTGTCAGGCAATTTGCTGAATGAGTGATTTAACCGAGCTTGTCTAAGCTCCTGAGTATCTCCTCCCATAAGAGATGATATAAAAGGAAAATGCAAAGCCATGCTCAAAAGAAATCCATCCTTTACTGAGGCAACATTTTCATCACGGGCATTTCTGGAAACGAACAATGAGCACATCTATCATTCATTTATATGCTGCTACTTATCTGCATAAACATTGAATAAAGAACTGCAATCCAGACCATAATACGCAATTTTTGTACGTCTCAGTTTGAAAACAAGTACGCCTTATGAAAAAGATACTACACGAATTGCAATTGTTGTCTGAATGCTATCGCCATTAGAAGAAACAATGAAAACTGGCACCCCTGTTTCTGAATATCCTTCCCCAAGATAATATAGCAAGAAATCCGTTTAATCACCAAAGCTGGAAAAAACACCAGATACTATACAATATTTGTACTTGGGGCGGTAAGCTTCTGAATACAAATAGTCTTCATTATTTAATTAAAAGATGTACAAAAATAGCGATTCAAACCATGAAGAAGTTCTGGAACAAAAACCATGAATCAGTTTGAAGCATCTACTATATATCACCTATTTATCTAACACATAGTGACATGGACCGGGCAACTTCATACTAGAAGTATGACATTAAAGTTAAAAGGGATACTAAGTTTGATATTCCCCGCCAACAAAAAAAATCTGATATAGAAAGTATAAGAAATTGAAGAGGCAATCATGTCTGCTAGAAAGTAATAGATGATTAATGAATATTAAATGTCCTTTTTTCACTCCAAGCTCACAGGTTCAGACTGCTATTCTGTTTTCATCGGATAGTTGAGACATGGCGTAAAAGTGTAGGTTGATTGTGTTTTCATCGGATAGTTGAGACATAGCGTAAAAGTGTTGGTTGATTGTAGTGAAATACATGTAACTTGAAAGATTAACTGAATACTGTTAGACTAACAAAGCATGATTCAGTACATGCATAAGTAGCGGGACTATGTGACTGGGCAAGTTAAATGAATGTGACATTAAGAGTCGGCGTAAGTATGAATTTTCTCAATCAGGTAAAATATGTGGTGCAAGAGCTTACCGAATTGTTAGAAGAGAAACTACTATGAGTTTTGGCTCTAGATCAGGTTCAGAATTTCTAGAAAATATAATGTCCTTATTGAACCCAGTAACTCGACGAAAGATGTGTAGAATGGAGATCATATCACTCTCGGCCAATACCCGAGAAGTTGTAAGCGACAGAAAAACAACATTGTTCAAGTCCTACATCAAAATATTGTATACCCAGATCAGTGCCAAGAAAACAGAACATTGTTACAGAAAGAGATAAGTTATGAGCAGGAACAGTGTACAGAAAGAGATAAGTTATGAGCAGGAACAGTGTTTTCCTACAATAGAAATTCATCATAGTTATAAGAAGCATACAAAAATCAAATAATGCATTGCCCTAATAATTCTAATGTGGAGAGCTCAAAGCCTCAAACAACAGGTTCCCACGTGCTTGAGATGAACTGGCTAGTGCAAAGTAAGATTGCAAATGTGAACAAGGACCTGACTACATGAGTTGTTTGTTCATCATATATATTTCCATCATCATACACACCAACATAACCAGTATTATAAGAGAGAAAATAGTATTGGAGATTTCTTTTCTTTTTTCTTTATTAACTGATTAGTTATCTACTACCATATCCAGAATTTGGGAGCATTAGTGCAGGCTTGCGTGAATCGCATACTAACATACAATGCCAGGGGTTGAATACTTGGTTATAGAATTTTCACGGGTGTAGACACACACAATAGACAGTTACTTTCTGATCAAGTGATAGCAACATTTACTCTTGGTACGAGTGGGTGCAGATTTAACAGTTCATAGTGTAAATAGAGAATTGTGTGCACCTTTATGCCACCACGAAGAAATGGACAGTGAAGAACAGCCTGTTTAATAGCTGATTGGACATTATAACCAGCACCAAATCCAACCCTAGCTTCCCCATAGCTTTTGAGTAGCTGTTAGAATTGTACACTGTAAGAATCAAGAAACAAACTCACATGCTGGTCATACCACTGAGTAGTAAGAGAATTCAGTAGATTACTTTGCCTACTTCCTCAGGATCAACTTCCTTAATTTGTGCATCAAGGGAGCTCCAGAACATTTGATTAAATCCCTGATATGTCAAGGGTACGAGATTAGTCAATTAGAATAGTAAAATAATATTTTTGATACAAAGAAAACAGAAAAGAACTTAAGACTCACCGACATCATGATGGATATCATACTAATAGTTGAGAGGACAGCATTATTGGCACTCTCCAAAGCTTCAGCAAGAGTTTCCACTTCCGTCTCAAGCAGTGAATCAGCTTCAATAACTGGGGTGGAAAAATACATAGTAATTCGTCAAGATCGTGCACACTTTTCTTATTTATCGAAAATACAAAAATATATTATAAAGTGCAGCCAGATAGATTCAATCCCTTTTAACTACATATCATTTGTTTTGGGATGTGATTAATGACAGATGTTGAAGTGTAGTTGATATGATACTAAATTGCACTACAAACTATTACAAGTTTATAACTACATAATAGAATTTCAATGTAGATCAGTAAAAATACATGACTGATCCTTACTACTTTGCTACCTCTAGTACCACAAGAAAAAGTCAACATACTTATTACATAGTGCTACTATATCATCCCTTCTGCAATCCCTACAAAGTGAACCAGAAGCTCATGCTCCCTCGGCTCCTTTTTAGTTTTTGCAAATAAGGGACATCTGTATGGCTCGCCTTTTCTGGGTCATGAGCATGTACAAAAACTTCAATAAAAACACATAACAAGCTCAAATGTGTCAACCTACTTTTACTCTCGTTCTATCTACAAGCAAAAGGTGGGATGAGCACTATATCAAGATCCATAACAAAGCAAAGATAAAATCCAAATAGAAAGAAAAAAGTGAAAGCCCTCTTTGAGTATTGTTTTTTGTTTCCATAAATATTTGAGTATTGTCAATTTACTTCAGCTCTAGTGCAAAAGCGTTAAAGCATGCTGTAACAGGTAGGCCAGAAAATGGATTACCAATGTGAAAATTCGAGCATGCTTGAAATTTAACAATCAAATCAGATGCCTGCAGAACCGAAAAGTACAACAGTTAATGATAACTCAAAAAGACAACATAATAATTTTGATTTATTTAAGCAGGCTGTAGGGAGCAATGCACATTTCAAAAAAATGAAGATATCACTGCACAAGTATGCCACCTCCAATTGCCGTCTTTGTCCCTCAAAACAAAAGGGCTTCAAAAATATTGATGCAGCCAGATTATCGGCGGATTTGGTAGCACTTAGAAGCTCCAGCGCAGCAATTTGATCAGCCTCCTGTCCGGCACTTGCAACCTGCAGAATGCATTCACTTTAAGATAAAAAAACCTTAATCTATCTTAGCCGACAAAATCTGAAAATCAGTAGAAAGATATAGTGTTCGGAAGTTCATGTTAACATATCATCTGCTGTGATCCAAAGGCACCTATATCAGCACCAAAAAGACCAATTTTACCTTCTTGTTCTAAAATGCTCGATCACATTTCCCACAAGAATGTCATTTCATCCCATTATTTGTTAGAAGTGCTTCACAAACACTAGTAAGAAACGTGTGTGTGGTGTGTGTGTGTGTG
>NC_041388.1:565508274-565604777 GCF_002162155.2 Triticum dicoccoides | reverse complement strand
GGCAAGTTCACTTGGCGCCCTCTATATAAAATTTCTGGATCTAGCTCAGGAGTGTTCTCATCTTGGGGGGTAAATCAGAATCTTAAATTTACACCAAGAATTGATCCATGAACCAGGACCTCTCTCAGGCAAACGAAAACATGAAACATGCTCTGGACAGATAGTTGGATTGTTAACAGTTGCCAAGCTAAGTATCTTTTCTTGCATTGACCTTCTACTTATGTGGGTATCAAAGTAATTAAACACAACATGAATAGAAGAGATAGTACAGATTTATAGTGAAATCAGCACTATCATGAAATCAGGCAACATGGGTTGAAGTTGTCAAGGTCAATTGTTTGTTTCTAAAGAAATGAGCACAGCCACAACTAGTAACACGACAATACATTATCAAACACAAAAATAAGTCAAAATTTCTAATATCAAGAGAGCAACTGATGCATACTTAATATTCTGACAAGAACAAGAAAACAATAAATCGCATCAAACAGAGAGATGGGAAGTGTACAAACAATAATAACCGCCGACGGGCAAGGATGAAGAGATAAGGGACGTTCCAAGTCTCCAACTGCTGTCTCTGAAAATAAAGAACTGCCGGGTTCATGCTAAAAACTAGAAGAGAAAGCATGTGTACATGTTGTTAATGCAGAATAGACAATCGGACGAGAAGTAAAGGCACAGAAAAGTTGACCTGTATCCTGAACTCTCGGTATGAATTGCACTTCAGAATTATCCACATGTACTGTCCTGAAACAAAACTACATGTAAGACATAACCGTTTACAAAGAAAAGCATATGAGGGCAAGTTACGAAGTACTGAAAACGACGCACGTGCCTGGCATTATAAAATTTGATACCGTATTGGGCTGCTTGCAATTCTTTTTCTGTTTTGTGTTGAATAAGGGAGGTGCACCATTTTGTTACAAGAAACTCACATCACATGATTAATTTTCACTGCAGAATTTTTACAAGGAGTTTCCAACGCATCACCACATAAACCTTTGGAAGTGCCTAACGTCGTGACAGGAAGGAAACAGCCTCCTAATTAGTTGTCTAACGTTGTGACAGACAGGCATTGATAGTAATAGTAGTTATTGTAACCAAAACACTACACTAGGTTCCGATTCGGCTACTGCACAAGTGTGAAAACGAAGCCACACACTAAATCACAATCGGCATTGTCTGGAGGAGAACGCAAAACGGTCCGGCGGTTCCACATTTAAAAAAAAAATAACACTGGCATTGATTCAAACAAGGTCTACGCCCAAATCCCAAACCACATTGCGCTGCAGCGCGAGGGTTCCAGTGCGGTACCAGAAGCGGATCGGGGTGGAGGAGAGGGTGCGGGAGCCGAGGCAGAAGTCGATGACGGCGTCCTTCCGGCTCCCGACGCCCACCACCTCGACGGGCTCCGCCGCAGCCGCGCGGACCCTGGGGAGGCGGCGGCGGCGCCTCCTCGGGGACGGGGCGAGGCGGCGCGGGGAAGCGAGCGGAGGCGGGAGCGGCACCACCAGGCCGCCTCGCAGTGAAGCCGCCATGGACGAAGAGGAGGCGATGAGTGGGCGGCGGTGGGCTTGGAGGCCGTACGCTGCGACGGCGTGCGGCGGCTGGTGTGAGCCGCCGGTGAGCGGTGAGGCAAAGCGCAAATGGAAAATCGTTGGACGTTAGCGCTCTGATTGTGCTTGTGATACTGGGCCGACATGTTTGTTGTTAATCCCATCTTGTTCTCAGCGGGCCTACTGTATAGATGGGCCGGTCATGAATTTGAAACGAATGTTTATATGTGAATAAGATGGGCTAGCTCTCTACTTGATGGCCCATGTATAGATGGGCTAGTCAGAAAAAACGAACCCATATATCGCGGTGACTATATCTCGAGAGCAACTAATTGAGGAAGAGCATCAAATTGAGAAGCTCACAACTTTGCCAAATACTCGGCTATGCTTGATCAGGGTCGGCATTTGTGGCTTATTCATCCTCATGACCCAGCATGTATTCCCATAAACATTCACATTGATCAATAAAGTGTTGGCAATCCTAAAAAAAAACTAATTGAGGAGCGTTTGTCTAATAAAAACTAATTGGGGAGTGCACCTTCAGGAGCATCCCAACGATCACTTGGGGTGGAATGAGGTGGTGCGCTCTGGGCGTTCCCTTCGGAATTTTTATTTTTATTTTTCAACACACGTTTTCAGATTTTTAAATGGATATTTTTCAGGGGTTTTCAGCCTTTTGGTTTTCCACCAGTCTTTCTTAGCTTTTAGACAAAAAAAATCAGATTTTTTTGCGCAAAAAACACATTTTTTTTCTTCCACGAGAGGCATGGTTTAGCTTCTGTGAGCTCGGAAATGAAAAAAAAATGTTTTCCTTTTTTTCTTCCGTGCGTGCCTCTCGAAAACGAAAAAAAACATGTTTTCTCTTTTTTTTTTCATCCGCGAGCGCCACTGTTAGCTTTCGCAAGAGGCAAGGTCGTGCCTCTTTGGGAACGAAAAAAACATGTTTTCTCCTCTTTTTTTCTCTTTTCGTGAGAGATACGGTTTTGCTTTCGCGAGAGGCACGGATCTGCTTTCACGAGAGGCAGCCTCTTTGGAAAAAAAAACATGTTTTCTCTTTCTTTTTCCTTTCATGAAAGACACGGTTTTGCTTCTGCGAGAGGCATGGCCGTGTCTCTTGGAAACGAAAAAAATGTGGTTTTTTCCTTCCGCGAGAGCCACGGTTGTGCCTCTCGGAAACAACTTTCAGAAATGAAAAAAAAACATGCTCCTGGTTCAGTTTTTTGTCTGGCTTTTTTCATGAAAACAAAGTTCATTAAAATCTATCAACATGAGATCTAGTTTTTGAAGATCTCGATGTGATGAGTCCAAGGATGAAAACGGCTCGAGATTTGAATTCATGATTTAAGAGATAAAATATTTTGAATAAATGAATGTACGAAAAAGGAAAAACTCTAGTTGATGACAAGCGGCGCACACATCACTTGATGCAACCTGGGGAGATGGGAGTGGTCGTTAAAAGGATTACTACTTAATTAGTGGTTTTGCTATATCTCGCATTAAGCAACATGGTAGTAAATCTCGCTGAAGTTTATACAGTAATTGGGCCAGCGCATTCGCATGCGCAGTTACTATAAAAACAACAGAAAAGGGGGAGAAGCAGGGAAATGGCCGGCGCTGGTAGCCACTCCGCTCGCATCCTATTTGTGCTAAGTAGGGCACATCCTACTTAAGGTGATTTGAGTCGGTTTTCTTTTTTTTTTCTCCTATTCCTTTTCTTTTTTCTTCTCCTTTATTTTCATTATTTTTATGCATTTGTTTCTTTGGTTTTATTTTCCATTTTATTCTTTCTTTGGTTTATTTTGTTTCTTTTTTGGTTTTCTTTGTTCTTTTGGTTTTCATTCTACATTTTTGTATATGCCAACAACATTTATCTAATATACGTCTAACATTTTTTCAATATAAATTTAACATTATTTTATTACATGGTCAATATTTTTTTTATACAGGTTTAACTTTTTTTAAATGCTTGACTAACATTTTTCATGTAGAAAATTAACATTCTTTGAATACATGGTCAAAACATTTTATACACACTTATTTTTTTAAAATTCTTGATTAACATTTTTAAAATAAAAGAATAATTTTTTTAAAATAAAATATTAACATTTTTAAATAAGAGATTAACATTTTCTAGTACATGGTCAACATTTTATCTATGCATATTTAACACTTTTTAAATGCTTGACATTTTTAAAATGCAATATTAACATCTTTTGAACACATGGTCAACATTTTTTAAATGCCTGGTTAAAAAATTTCAAATACTTGTTCAACATTTTTTCAAGTGCTTGATTAACATTTTTATATACAATATCAAAATTTTCCATCATTTTTTAATACATGGTCAACATTTTTCCTATACACATTTAACATTTTTGAAATGTTTGATTAACATTTTTCAAATATTTGTTCTACATTTTTTCACATGCTTGATTAGCATTTTTATATACATGATTAAAAAATTCATCATTTTTAATACATGATCAACTTTTTTTCTATAAACCTTTTCCACATGCTTGATTATCATTTTTAAGAACTTGTTCAACATATTTTCAAATGCTTGATTAACATTTTTTAAATACATTATCAAATTGTTTCACACGCTTTTTATATTTTTGTGTACAATTTTTTATACATGATAAACATTTTTTCTATACACATTTAACATTTTTCAAATGCTTGGTCAACATTTTTCAAATGTTTTTATGTGGGTGACTTTTGTAATGTATTTATCTATAATATTGGATGTGTAAACATAAGTAAAAAGGAAAGCAAACAAATGAAACAAAAAAGTGAAAGGAAAAAATGAGGTTGTTTTCCCCGCGCGCCTAGGCCGACTAAACAGGTGCCACCCTTTAGCGAGGATTCCCGCTGTCTCGCTTACACAAAAGACATAGGGGTGACCCCCCATATCCTCACAAATCCATTAGTTCGTTCTCATATGGAGGAAATCCTTATGTGTTACCGCTCTCAGATTGATTGGCTCTCTAGATGACCATAGAAACACGAAGTTCTTGCACCAATGTGCGAGCATGTGAAGGCAAAAAAATAGAATAAAAGAGTTTACTCATGGTGATGGAACCACCACGTCGGACCGGGTGTCGTGGTTCTAACTCTGACAGTGATGTAGGGGTGTATGTATGGAGAGGCTAGATCTTAGCTATGAAGGAGTTGTAAGCACACGAGGATTACGAGTTCAGGCCCTTCTCGGAGGAAGTAACAGCCCTACGTCTCGGTGCCCGGAGGCGGTCGACTGGATTATGTGTGTATGAATAACAGGGGTGCGAACCCTTGATACTGAGGAGGGGGTGGCTTATATAGAGTTCGCCAGGCCCCTCCAGCCCTCAGTAATGCAAGGTTTAAAGTACATTAAGACTGGGGGTTACTGGTAACGTCCCTAATAAAGTGCTATGATGTCCATAAAAGCTACTTAATGACCGACCGTTTGCGTGCAGGGTGACTTTAGATCTCCTGGCAGTCGAGTGGTTGGAATTTGGTCAAGTGATTGCTTCGTGGTCGAGTGTCTTGAATCTGTCGAGTGGGATACCTCCAAGTCGATTGAAAGGTGACTTCTTCTAGGGATGTCCTTGGGTAGGGTACTTAGGACAGGTCCATGCCCCTATCCTAGGTACATAGCTTCATCATTAGCCCCCGAATGGATCGAGGTTCGAGTGGGGAAGGAGTTGGGGATCTTTCCAACTGGTTCTTCATGTTATATGAACGTCTTGTTTTGGATCAATTGTCACGGATGACGTCGTCAACTTCTTTCAGTCGCCTTGATCCATTCTTGGCCTCTTGTCGAGTGAATTTCTTTACTTGTGAAGTTCCGAGTGACGGTGTGAAAGGGATCTTCTAATTTGACGAGTTGTTCTGCGGCCCGCGGATTTTGCGGGATTTGAATTTCGGGAAGCGCGTGGGACGGGGGCGGCCACAGTACTCGGATGGGATAGGACGGAAGCTCCTCGATCCCCGTGCCACCTTTTTTGCCATGTACCGCGTGCGCGCCTGTTGCGGGATTTGACGGGATTGCCTGGGCCTACCAGTCAGCCACTCGGAAGCGACCTCTTATAAGCTGTCGGCTCGGGACCCCCGAACAGTGCGCCTTCACTTTCCCCCCTTCCTTCACAAGATCCTCCGCCACCTCCGCTCCCACCTTGGTGCCGTAGGTCTGTTCGAGCTTCGCTGGCGACGATGGTGAAGGAGAAGACGTCGGCTCTGGAGCGCGCGAAGAAGGCGGCGGTGCAGGGGAAGGGGAAGAAGTTCGCTCGGGGCGGATCTTCCTCGAGGACTGCTCTGCCCAAGGATTGGATCCAGGGCGACTGGATGCCGTTGGTGATTCGGCAGGATGATCTCGATGATCTGGTCGAGGGGGGATTCATTCCCCACGAATCTGCGTGCCTCCCGGGGAAAGAAGTCGAACCCCAGCCTCTTGATGGTGAGTGCGTCCTCCTCGCCACCCATATCGATCGTGGATTCTCTCTGCCTCCTCATCCTTTTTCGGAGCTTCTTGAACTTCTTCGGAGCGCAGCTCCATCACTTTACTCCCAATTCTATTGTGTATCTTGCTGCTTTCATTTCCTTGTGTGAAAACTTCTTGGGTTGCCGCCCCCATTGGGGACTCTTCGAGCACATCTTCACTTGCCGCTCTCAGTCGGTCAAGAAGGCCAAGTTGAGTGACGAACGGACGCAGGTGATCCAGCTGTGCGGGGGCCTGGCAATCCAGATGAGGGGAAAAAGTTCCTTTCCGTCTATCACTTTTCCCGAGTCAGTCCGTGGGTGGCAGTCGACTTGGTTTTACTGTAAAGACCAGGTGACCCCAGGACAGTCGACTGGGCTTCCCCCTTTTTCTCTGAATCGAGGACAAAAACCTGCCTCTCTGAAAGTGACGCCGGAGGAAAAGGCGCAAGTCAAGGTGCTGGTAGGTCGAGTGGTTCAGCTTGTCCGCGAGGGTGTGACTGGCATGGACTTGTTGGAAGTCTTCCTTCGGAGGCGCATCCAACCGCTTCAGGCTCGTGACCACCCGATGTGGCTGTACTCGGGTCTCGAAGACACCACTCGGATTCACCCAGAGGAGGTCACTGACGAGATGTTGGAAGTATGGCTGTCGAGTATCACAGGGAACAAGGACAACCCCCGAGGAGCCAGGAGGATTCCTCCACTCGACCAAACATACGAAGTGGAAAAGGTCTGACCTTGCGTTTCCGACTGTGATCTTGCTTTCTTTATTTGTTCTTTTTGGATCAGTCGATTGACTTTTGTCTCGTTTGTTGTCCTCTAGGCCACTACTGAGATGTACTCGACACCCAATGGAGCACAGGAGTAGGCCGAGGAAGGAGAGGCGAGCGGAGGCGAAAATGGAGACGAGGGAGAAGAGTGGGAATCTGACGGCGAAGGAGAGGGGGATGACGACGACGACTCCAGTGAAGAGGAGGAGGAAGAAGTCGAACCTCCCCGCTCGGAACGGTGATCCAAGCTTACACACGACCCTGCGCGGGAACGTGGTAAGGCGACTATCCCTGTTGGGCAGTCGTCGAAGCGCCCTCGGACCTCATCTCCAGCGCCGACAGAAAAAACTCCCAAGCACCCACGCGCGACGCCGTCCAAGCCGCCCAAGGCTCTGCCCAAGATGAAGATGACTATCCCCACCATTTCTGGGTAATAGTAGAATTTGTTTTCCTTTGTCGAACGTGACGGACTCTTGGTCGACTCATTGAATAAGCTGACTGACTTTTGAAATTTGCAGTGCTGCCACCTCGGAGATCTCCGCCAAGGACGATGATCAAGAGATGGAAGACGCTGTTACCTCCAACCTCGGTACGATTACTGATGCTCTGCTTTTAGTCGACTGACATTTCTTATAATTCCGGTCGATTGGATTTTTCTTGTAGCTCCTCCTCATGTCATTGACCTCCCTGATGATGACGACGAAGTGCCGCTGAGGGCGCGACGGAACAGGAGGGCGCCGGCTGGCAAGACCCCACAAACTACTCCGGCGCCTGAGGCCGCAGTCCGGGAGGGTGGTGATACCACTCGGGTTTCTGTGACCTTCGCTGAACCTCTGACGAGTGTCCGGCCTTCGACGTCGACTGCAAATCCGCCTTCGCTTTTTGCCACAAACCACGTCCCTGAGGACCAAGTGGGTGCCGCTAAAGAGGCTATACGCCAGGCGGGGATCATGATGGAGCAAGTGAAGGTGGTTCGGGAAGCCAGCGAAGCAGCTTATGACGCGAGCTCAGCTCTTCAGAGCAACGTCCAGGTCAGTCGATTCATCGCTTGTTCTGTTAGGATATGCTATCTGAAGAATCTCTTTTCCGAAGATCTTTATATCTGTACGCCCACTGGGTGTGTCTATTAATCTTTTTAACGAGTGGGGGCACGCTAAGTGCACCCACTGGGTGTAGTCCCCGAGACTACGGTGGACTGCTGGCAGTCGACTGTAGTCTTTATATTGTGTTGCTTTAGCTGAACTTCTTCACTCGGTCTGGTCAGGCCATGTCGAATGGAACTGTACATGGTCGGCTGCGGGCAGTCGATTTTTTTTGGTCGAACCAGTGGGGGCACGCTGAGTGCACCCACTAGGTGTAGTCCCCGAGACTACTGTCGAATGTTTTTGATTCAGATGTAGTCTTAGAAACACCATCATTGTCTCTTGGTTACTTGGAAGCAACTTATCTTGGATGTCTGTCGACTGATTTTTTGCAGAAATCCTGCGAACTTGTGGCTCGCTACACTGAGTTGGAGAACAAACAGATCCAGCTGAACCTTGACTTGAAGCTTGCTCAGGAGAACTTGCAGACGGCGAGGGACGAAGCAAAAGGTATGGCTGGTGAGCTTTTGTCGACTGTCCTTTCTTTCTGGCCGTCCTCAATGTTGATCTCACTTGCTGTTTCACAGACAAAATGGAGGAGGCTCTGAAGAAGAAGGATCAAGACCTTGCCGAAGCGCAGAAGAAGGCCCTGAACAAAACGAAGCTTGCTGAAGAAAAACTGGCTTCAGTCGGTACTCTTGAAAAGGAAAACTCCAGGCTGAAAACTGCTCTCGACGCGGCTAATCGAGAGGTCAGCCGTCTGAAGAATGGCAATATAGCTCTGAATGACAAGGCAAGTGAACTGGCGGGGAAGAGGAACGATCTGGAGGCTTATCTCGGTGGACTCGCCAAGAAGCTGTTCATCATGCTCGAGGGTAATTACTCCGGCCCGACTGACTTGCAGTTACCAAATCTGCGTAGAGCCACTAACTTATCCTTGAATTGTGTTTACAGAATTCTGCCAGAACTTCGAAGAGGATACCGGTCGAGTGGAGACAAACTTGGACCCCATCAATTCTCCAGTGAAGGACGAGGCTGCTATGAACGTGCTCCGACTGGAATCTCGTGTTGCCGGCGTTGTTGACTATCTTGCTTGGTTGAAGGTTGCGATGTCACGGATCGACACGTCGCTCTGGCCTAGGACGACGCTTCAGAATGACCTCGAGTCCCTGATGACTCGACTGAATGAAGTCCCAGGTCGAGTGGCGGAATGGAAGAAATCTTCTGCTAGATGTGGCGCTGACGTCGCTCTGTCTCTGGTCCGCGTCCACTGCAAGGAGGCGCGAGAAGAAAAGTTGGCCGCCATCCAAGTTGCCAATACCAGGAAGCACAACTTTCAAGACTTCATGGAGACTTTCATTGCTGCTACCACTCGCATTGCAGACGGGATCGACTTGGACGAGTTCGTCGCCCCTTCTAGTCCTCCGCATGAGGAATAAAAACTTTTATGCTTCACTTTAAATTTGCCTCGGAATGCCGAGTGGATTTTGTAACCGTTAAACTCTGTCGAGCTGGAGGCTCGAGTACTTTGATCTGCGGTCTAGAACCTTTGGATCTTATCTGAACTTGATTTATCATTGAATATCTTCATGAATTATCTGTCGAGTGGAACTTGTTCTTCACTCGAAATAACTTTGTATTTGTGGTGCAACTCCGAAGGAGAAGGTAGCAGTCGATTTGCACCTCGTCGTCCTTGCGGATTGGGATGTGTTCCGTACTTAGGCGAGCACTGGGCTGCAGCTAAGCCTCCGAGTGGAAGGTCTGCTCTCCACTCGGTAGGATTTTTAAAAACTTAGGCGAGTACTGGACTGCAGCTAAGCCCCCGAGTGGGAGGTCTGCTCTCCACTCGGTAGGATTTTTTCAAACTTAGGCGAGTACTGGACTGCAGCTAAGCCCCCGAGTGGGAGGTCTGCTCTCCACTCGGTAGGATTTTTTCAAACTTAGGCGAGTACTGGACTGCAGCTAAGCCCCCCGAGTGGGAGGTCTGCTCACCACTTGGTAGGATTTTTAAATACTTAGGCGAGTACTGGACTGCAGCTAAGCCCCCGAGTGGGAGGTCTGCTCTCCACTCGGTAGGATTTTTAAATACTTAGGCGAGCACTGGGCTGCAACTAAGCCTCCGAGTGGGAGGTTTGCTCTCCACTCGGTAGAATTTTTAAACACTTAGGCGAGCACTAGGCTGCAGCTAAGCCTCCGAGTGGGAGTCTCGCTCACCACTCGGTAGGATTTTTAAACACTTAGGCGAGCACTGGGCTGCAGCTAAGCCTCCGAGTGGGAGTCTATCTCACCACTCGATAGGATGTTTAAACACTTAGGCGAGCACTGGGCTGCAGCTAAGCCTCCGAGTGGGAGTCTGGCTCACCACTCGGTAGGATTTTTAAACACTTAGGCGAGCACTGGGCTGCAGCTAAGCCTCCGAGTGGGAGTCTGGCTCACCACTCGGTAGGATTTTTAAACACTTAGGCGAGCACTGGGCTGCAGCTAAGCCTCCGAGTGGGAGGTTTGCCTCCACTCGGTAGGATTTTTAAACACTTAGGCGAGCACTGGGCTGCAGCTAAGCCTCCGAGTGGGAGTCTGGCTCACCACTCGGTAGGATTTTTAAACACTTAGGCAAGCATTGGGCTGCAGCTAAGCCTCCGAGTGGGAGTCTGGCTCGCCACTCGATAGGATTTTTAAACACTTAGGCGAGCACTGAGCTGCAGCTAAGCCTCCGAGTGGGAGTCTGGCTCACCACTCGGTAGGATTTTTTTACAAACTTAGGCGAAACGGATTCACAGCTAAGCCACCCACTGGGGGATTTCACACGCAAACAAAAGCAACAACAGTTATAGGAAAATTTGTAACACTCTTGTCTTTGATAAATAGACTACAGAAGTTTTTCTTATTACATCTCATCCGAGTGAGAATTCAGGTGTGAAAGGGGCGGAGCAGTTCTGCATTCCAAGCTCGTGGCTCATCGATCTGGCGATCGACATTGTAAAGGTGATACGCTCCATTGTGGAGGACTCTGGTGACGATGAAGGGACCTTCCCAAGTAGGAGCGAGCTTGTGTGGTTTCTGTTGATCCACTCGGAGGACCAAATCTCCTTCTTGGAAGGCTCGACTCTTCACATTTCTGGCATGGAATCGACGCAAGTCTTGCTGATAAATGGTCAATCGGATCATAGTCATTTCTCTTTCTTCTTCCAGGAGGTCGACTACGTCTTGCTGGGCTTGTTCTGCTTCATCTTCGGTATAAAGCTCGACTCGGGGTGCATTGTGAAGTAGATCACTCGGCAGGACTGCTTCTGCTCCGTAAACCAGAAAGAATGGAGTTCTTCCAGTCGATCGATTCGGGGTGGTCCTCAATCCCCACAGAACTGACGGAAGCTTGTCGACCCAAGCGCCTGCTGCGTGCTTGAGATCACGCATCAGCCGAGGCTTTAGTCCTTTGAGAATCAGACCATTTGCCCTTTCTGCTTGTCCATTCGACTGGGGGTGGGCGACCAATGTGTAGTCGACTCGTGTGCCTTGAGAGGCGCAAAAAGCTCTGAACTTGTCTGAATCAAAGTTTGACCCATTGTCGATGATGATGCTATGCGGGACTCCATATCTGAATGTTAACTCTCTGAAGAAACTGATAGCAGTGCAAGCATCAAGATTCTTGATAGGCTTAGCTTCAATCCATTTGGTAAACTTGTCGACTGCCACAAGCACATGTGTGAAACCGCTCCTGCCTGTTCTCAATGGGCCAACCATGTCCAGTTCCCAAACAGCGAAGGGCCAGACGAGTGGAATGGTCTTCAGGGCTGATGCAGGCTTGTGCGACATGTTGGAGTAGAACTGGCACCCTTCACACTTGTCGACTATCTCTTTTGCCATTTCATTCACTCTTGGCCAGTAAAATCCCGCTCGGTATGCTTTAGCCACAATGGTCTGAGAGGACGCATGATGACCACAGGTCCCCGAATGGATATCATCAAGGATTATCTGACCTTCTTCTAGTGTTATACACTTCTGACTGACTCCAGTCGCGCTTTCTCTATACAACTGTCCCTTTATGACTGTAAAGGCCTTGGATCGACGGACGATCTGTCGAGCCTCTTCTTCGTCCTCCGGGAGTTCCTTTCTCAGGATATACGCGATGTACGGTATCGTCCAGTCAGGGGTGATTGCCAAAACTTCCATGATTAGGTCAACCACTGCCGGAATTTCAACTTCAGTCGGATCTGTGGCACTCTTTGGCTGCGGGGCTTCATCTGTAAAAGGATCTTCTTGGACTGATGGCGAGTGGATGTGTTCCAAAAACACATTGCTGGGGATGGCTTCTCTCTTGGAGCCTATCTTTGCCAAATCATCAGCCGCTTGATTTTTCAGTCGGGGGATGTGATGAAGCTCTAACCCCTCGAATTTCTTCTCTAACTTTCTCACTGCATTGCAATAACCAGCCATAGCTGGACTTCTGACGTCCCATTCTTTCATCACCTGATTAACCACCAAATCTGAGTCGCCATAGACCATGAGGCGACGGACGCCGAGTGAAATGGCCATGCGCAACCCATACAAAAGTGCTTCATATTCTGCTTCGTTATTGGAGGAATCGAAGTGAATCTGGAGAACATATCTGAGCTTATCTCCTCGGGGGGAAACCAATACTACCCCAGCACCGGAACCATTCAGCATCTTAGACCCATCGAAGAACATGGTCCAGTGCTCCGAGTGAACTTGAGTCGGAAGTTGCTATTCGATCCACTCGGCGACAAAATCTGCAATTGCTTGGGACTTGATAGCTTTCTTTGCCTCAAACTTGATATCTAGGGGAAGAAGTTCAATCGCCCATTTGGCCACTCGACCAATTGCATCTCTATTGTGCAAAATCTCTGATAGTGGAGTGTCGCTGACGACTGTAATGGAATGATCAGAGAAGTAATGTGCAACTTTCTTCGTGGTCATATAAATCCCATATACAAGCTTCTGGTAATGAGGACATCTTTGCTTTGAAGGAGTCAAAACTTCATAAACATAATATACTGGGCGCTGAACTTTGAAGGCCTTTCCTTCTTCTTCCCGCTCGACTGTAAGTACTGTACTGACAACTTGTCCTATGGCTGCAATGTAAATCAGCAAAGGCTCCTTGTTGATTGGGGCAGCAAGCACCGGCTGGGTGGAGAGCAGAGCTTTGAGCTCTGTAAACGCTGCATCAGCTTCTGGAGTCCACTCGAACTTGTCGGACTTATTCATCAGTCAGTAAAGAGGCAATGCCTTTTCACCGAGGCGAGAGATGAATCGACTTAAAGCGGCCAAGCATCCTGTAAGCTTCTGGACGTCATGCACACGCACATGACGTTTCATCCGGAGTATAGTACCAATTTTTTCAGGATTGGCGTCGATTCCCCATTCGGAAACGAGAAAACCGAGTAACTTCCCACCTGGAACTCCGAACGTGCACTTTGACGGATTGAGCTTGATATCATACCTCCTGAGGTTGGCAAAGGTTTCAGCAAGGTCAGTCAGCAGGTCGGAACCCTTCCGTGACTTGACCACAATATCATCCATGTATGCCTCCACATTCCGACTGATTTGAGTGAGCAAACACTTCTGAATCATCCTCATCAACGTGGCTCCGGCATTCTTGAGGCCGAACGGCATGGTGACATAACAGAAGCACCCAAATGGAGTGATGAAAGCTGTTTTGATCTCGTCGGGCCCGTACAGACGGATCTGATGGTACCCGGAATAGGCGTCTAGGAAAGACAAACACTCACATCCCGCAGTCGATTCGACTATCTGGTCGATGCGGGGGAGAGGAAAATGATCTTTCGGGCAGGCCCGATTGATATGCTTGAAATCAATGCACATGCGAAGTGACTTGTCCTTCTTGGGGACCATGACAACATTGGCGAGCCACTCGGAGTGGTAAATTTCTCGGATGAACTCCGCTGCTAAGAGCCGAGCCACCTCCTCGCCAATGGCCTTCCTCTTCTGGACGGCGGACCATCGAAGATGTTCTTTCACAGGTTTAAATTTTGGGTCGACTCGTAGACGGTGCTCAGCCAGCCCCCTAGGAACTCCAGGCATGTCAGCAGGCTTCCATGCGAAGATGTCCCAGTTCTCACGGAGGAACTGGATGAGCGTTTCTTCCTATTTGGAGTCGACCGTCGTTGAGATGTGAGTCGGAGCAGCGTTTGGATCGGTCGGGTGAATGTGAACTGCCTTCGTTTCACCGGACGACTGAAAAGCTAATTCTGAAGCAGGCTTCTTAGATCATAGCAACTCACTCGGATCTGTAGTCCTCTGGTACTCTTGCAGCTCGACCACCGCCATCTGAGCGTCAGCAATCTTTGAGCCTTTCTGAAAACACTCTTCTGCTTTCTTCCGATTGCCTGTAACAGTGATCACACCTTTGGGACCAGGTATCTTCAATTTGAGATACACATAACATGGTCGAGCCATGAAGCGTGCATAAGCCGGCCTGCCCAAAATAGCGTGATAAGCACTTTGGAAATCCACAACTTTGAATGTCAACTTTTCCTTGCGGTAATTCTTGGAATCACCGAAAACCACATCAAGAGCAATTTGTCCGAGTGACTCGGCTTTCTTCCCAGGAATGACTCCATGGAAACTCATGTTACTGGTGCTGAGCCTGGACATCGGAATGCCCATCCCTTTCAATGTTTCTGCATATAGTATGTTCAAACCGTTGCCTCCATCCATCAGGACTTTGGTCAGTCGAGTGCCTTCGACAACTGGGTCGACCACCAGAGCTTGCCTCCCAGGGGTGGCAATGTGCGTAGGGTGATCAGACTGGTCGAATGTGATGGCAGTCTGGGACCACTTCAGATAATTGGGTGTTGCCGGAGCAACCATATTTACCTCACGGTTAATAACCTTCAGTCGACTTTTGCTCTCAACATCAGCAAAAATCATCAGGGTGGAATTGACCTGGGGGTACCCATCGTCACTATCTTCCTTGTCTTCAACTTTGTCCGACTCCTTTTCCTTATCTTTGGACTGCTTGCCCTGAAACTGCTGGATCAGAAGCCGACACTGTCGAGTGGTATGCTTTGGGTAAATGAGTTTACCCTCTTCATCTTTCTTGGTGTGGATGTGACACGGTAGATCCAAAACATCATTTCCATCTTGGTCTTTAACTTTCTTGGGGTTCCAAGGTCCTTTGGGTTTTCCCTTAAATTTTCCCTGGGTTACGGCCAGGGCCTCTCCAGGAGCGGCTGGCTCGGCTTTCCGCTTCTGTTTCCGACTGGAATTTCCTCTGGTTTCCTGGGCGACTGCTTTATGCTTGCCACTCCGGAGTCGATCCTCATCTTCACCATTAGCGTATTTGGTGGCAATCTCCATCATCCGATTCAGAGACATCTCTCCGGTCGACCGAACTTCAGATTCAATTCTCTGTACTTCACGCCTTCTTTAAAGGCACAAACTGCTTGATGATCTGGTACATTTTCAACTATGTGATGCAATGTGATCCACCTCTGGATGTAATCCCTCAGAGTTTCATTCGGTTTCTACACGCAAGACCGCAATTCCGTAAGGCCTGCAGGTCGCTTGCATGTTCCTTCAAATGTGGTGACAAACACTCGGGAGAGATCCTCCCAAGTGTAAATGCTGCTGGGTGCTAACTGATTCAGCCACGCTCTGGCCGAGCCTTCTAACATGAGAGGCAGGTGCTTCATGGCTACCTCATCGTTCCCACCGCCAATCTAGACAGCCACTCGGTAATCTTCGAGCCAAGTATCGGGCTTGGACTCACTGGTGAACTTACTAACTCCAGTCGCCAACCTGAAGTTGGGAGGAATTACAGCGGCTCTGATGGCTCGACTGAAACACTCCGGCCCTGAAACATGTACTCTGCTACTGGTAGGCGCATCTATGTCGTGGCCTTCTCGGTGAGCTCTATTCCTGTCGACCAAACCTTGAACGAGAATGGATCTCGCATCAAAGCCTGGTTCCCTGGGGTCGACTGGAATTCTCCGCCCAACACTATGAGGGCGTCTGTCAACCTGCTGTCGAGGCACATATGATCCACTCCTCGGGGGAGGGGTTGGCACTCGACGTCGATCATCACGATCAAATCGGTGATCATACTGCTCATTCCTTTTGTACTGATCACGCCGGTCTCCACGTCCCTCACGCCTCGGAGGCGATCTTGGGCTGTGAGCCGACTAGACTATATCCGCTACAACGGATCGACTGTGGATCCTGTTCCGCGACTGAGAAATAGCGGAATTCTGGTCTCCCGCTGCCCGGAGCAACGCTCTGATTTGCAACAAGCCTCTGCCAGCCTCTGACTGGGAGGGCTGAATCGACTCTGCTATACGGGCCGCAGCCGCCAAATTCTAAATCGGAGTACGATATACCTGCAGGGGCGGAAAGAGTTGACGTCGACTGGATTCTGGAGCCCGTTGACGCACTTGCTCGTCGAGTATTCGCTGGAGATTCTCCACTCGAGTGCGCTCGGCCAAGTTAGCCAAGCGCGCGTCCTCCAAGGCTCGGGCCTTGGGGGTTTCTCCAACGATAGGAGTGTGGAGTGCATCCATGTTCCGGCGGAGAAGCTCCTCCCGCTACAACGACGTGAGAGGCTCGGGGAGATACTCCTCGTGAGGACGCGACGGGTCGCCCCCATCCGCGCCTCCGTCAGTGCGGGGGAAACCGGGAGGACTGTGTGGCCCATCGGTCACCAGAACCTCTGCAGCTGGGTCACTGCTGTCGCATTCGGATGCGGTCTCTGCGGAGCCAGTCGACAGGTCGAACAGGCCGTAGAGGGATTCGTCGGGCTCGATTGCTGCGACTTGTGGGGTGGCCGACTGGCGAGCCACCGCATGCCTCACCCACCTCTGAAGCCTCGACCGACCGGAGCGCTTGCGCCAGCGAGAAACAGGGTGGGGAGATGCCACGGGAGCCGACCGATACTGGGTCGATGGCTGCCGCAGGAGGACACCACGGACGCATGCGCGAAAGTGCGTCGCCCCGCGGACGGGGAGCGCGTCGACGTCGAGTGGAGCCTCCTGAAGCCAAGCGGAGTCATCGGCGATGAACGTGAGCGCGCCGAGACGGATCTCGCGGCCCTCCACCAAAGCTCCGCCCGAAACCATGATCAAGGAGATCGGAAAAAATCGCAACTTCTCAAACTAGGCGCTAAGACTCCTAGCCCCAAGGTGGGCGCCAACTGTCGTGGTTCTAACTCTGACATTGATGTAGGGGGGTATGTATGGAGAGGCTAGATCTTAGCTATGGAGGAGTTGTAAGCACACGAGGATTACGAGTTTAGGCCCTTCTCGGAGGAAGTAACAGCCCTACGTCTCGGTGCCCGAAGGCGGTCGACTGCATTATGTGTGTATGAATAACAGGGGTGTGAACCCTTGATACTGAGGAGGGGGGTGGCTTATATAGAGTTCGCCAGGCCCCTCCAGCCCTCAATAATGCAAGGTTTAAAGTACATTAAGACTGGGGGTTACTGGTAACGCCCCTAATAAAGTGCTATGATGGCCATAAAAGCTACTTAATGACCGACCGTTTGCGTGCATGGTGACTTTAGATCTCCCGGCAGTCGAGTGGTTGGAATTTGGTCGAGTGATTGCTTCGTGGTCGAGTGTCTTGAATCTGTCGAGTGGGATACCTCCAAGTCGATTGAAAGGTGACTTCTTCTAGGGATGTCCTTGGGTAGGGTACTTAGGACAGGTCCATGCCCCTATCCTAGGTACATAGCTTCATCACCGGGAGGAGATGGAAAATTTGCAACCTTCTTCCGCAAAGATTCGTTATCGTATGAAGGCACTTTGGGATGGTAGAGGTCAATGACAAGGTTCATGTTAAAGTCACAACTATAATGAACGATCAACTACTTGCACCCTATTTCTAATAATCAAGTGAAAAAGGCCATCTTCCGGATGTTCCCAATAAGAACTCCAGGCCCAGACGGTTATCCCACATATTTTTTCAGCGTAACTGGAATCTCGTGGGAGAAGATCATTAATATTGTTTTGAAAATATTGCACCGGGAAGAGGCTGTGCGTGCTTAATGAGACAATCTTGGTTCCTACACCAAAGGTAGTTAACCCCACACTCCTATCTCAATTCCATCCTATTAGCCTCTGCAATGTCCTATACAAAATTGCTTCCAAGGTGGTATCTAATCGTCTGAAGCTCATTTTGCCTGAGATTATTTTCGAAGAGCATTCTGCTTTGTTCCAGATCACTTGATCACTGATAACATTATCTCAGCATATGAATGTTTACACTACATGAAGAGAAACAAAGTTTAGAAAAACAAGTTTTGTGCTCTAAAGCTGAACATGATGAAAACCTACAACCGAGTCGAGTGGGATTATCTGAAGGCTATAATGGAAAAGTAGGTGTTTGCACCAGCTTGGATCTCAATGATAATGGGGCTGGTAAGCTATGTTAAATTTTTGGTTTTTTTAATGACAAACTTGAGAGCTTTAAAATTATGTGAGGTATCCATCAAGGGGGCCCTATTTCTTCATATTTGTTTTTATTGGGAGCAGAAGGCCTTCCATGCTTCTTAAAAAGTAATTCTCAACCATCGCACCTCAGTGGCATAAAAGTGGCTCCGCCAGTGAGTCATTTGCTTTTTGCGGATGATAGTCTATTCTTGAAAGCAAATGGTGATCGAATGTTATTGTCAAGCTTTAGGACAGAAAATAATTTGGCCAAATTTCTACCTTTTTCAGCAAGGGCAGTTAGGAGATACTAAGGAATGAGGCGAAGCAAATCCTTGGGGTACCAAATGAATCTGTCTCTCTAGAAAATATTTGGGAAAGCCGTCAGATTTTGGGAAAGCCTTTAAATACTTAAGAGATAGGGTATGGAACAATGTCAAGGGGTGGATGGAGAAACTTCTTCCAGCTGGTAGAAAAGACGTGTTGATTAAGTAAGTTGCACAAGCAGTCCCAGTATATTCTATGTCAACTTTCAAACTGCCTCGAGGCTTGTGTCAACTCATCAATCCACAAAATTTGGTAGGGAAGCAAATAAGGTGAAAGGAAAATAGCATGAGTGCCTATTTCATTACTAAGCCAGAATTCCTAGGAAGCTTGGGACTCAGAGACATAGAACTTTCTTAATCTTGCACTATTAGCTCGTCAAGCATGGCGCATCCTACAATATCCAGGTTCTCTTAGCACTTGTATCCTCAAAGCAAGGCGCCACCTAGATTCCGAGTTCTTGCAAGCCCAACTAGGTAATTCACCTTCTCAGATTTGGAGAGTAATAGTTCAAGGAAGAGATGTGCTTTCCCAAGGCTTGATTCGTAGAACTTGCAATGGTTAAACAACGGATAAATGGAGAGACAACTAGATGCCTATGGATTACTGTATGAGGCCAAACACTTTTTTTCTTGTCTCGCCCAAGACCCACCATGTCGAGTAAGTGACCTCATCTTGCCAAATGCGACGGACTAGAACAAGGAACTAATCCACAACACTTTCATACAGGTTGATGTCGAGGTGATTCTAGCTGTCCCACTTTGTACCAGGTAGGCACAAGACTTTGGGGCATGGAATTATGATCATGGGGATATCTTTTCAGCAAGGTCTGCTTACAGAATGATAGTCTCGACTAAGCACTGATGTGAGGCATGGCTTGAAGGATGGACGGATTCATCAAACTCCGAACAAGTGAAATAGACGTGGTGCAAGTTGTGGAAAGTGCATGTGCCGTAAAAAAATGAAATCTTCCTATGGCATCTTGCACATCAGTCCATCCCACTTGCAGACCTGCTTCATCATCTTGATGGGCAGACGATTCTTGGAAGCATTCCCTCATGGATTGCACCATGTGAGAACGCATCCGGGCTTTAGCTGACCAGGACCTAGTGGGAAAATGAACCAAACAAGGGAACCTGATGTCAAGCATTGGGTGTTTTCTCTGTTGTATTCATTGCCACATCCAAACTTTGTCCCATTGCTCGTGACACTATGTCCTATATGTCATGCCAGGAGGAAGGCAATACATGAAAACGAATATCAAAGCCCCAACATCAGAGCGACTTCATGGGGAGATTAATGCATGCAAGATTACGTCCGCCCACAACATATGAGCACTAGACAAAGTGGAGTCCCTCGATGGATCCCTCCTACGAGCAATGCAAAACTAATGGTAAATCGGGCTATATCTAGATCGTCGAATGTGGGGCCGATCAACGCTTATGCAAAGATATCAACAAAATTTATCTGGGTGCTTCGACGCTGGTGTTTGCAGGTGCGACTGACCCTGCCTCCTTTGAGACTTTGATCTATCACGAAGCCATGGATCTTGCGACAGATCTCATGCAAACTTGAAGAGTCATCGCCTTGGACTGCAAAGAAGTGAAAGTGCGTTATATCGACTAGAGGGGGGGTGAATAGGCGATTTTTATGAATTCTTCACTCAGGAATTTGCGGGTGAGGAAATTCCTGAGTGAAGAACTACTTGCATCGGAAAAAGTACTCAGAAGTAAACATAACATAACATGAACATGGTCTTCATGATGAAATGAAAACAAGCACAGAGTACAGAAAGCGTAAACACATGATAAACAGAATGAAGGCAAACGGACTGAAGAAATTGAGCCGAGGAAATAGAGGAAGTCTTCAGTCAAAGTCTTCAAACAGATATGAACAAGCACACAACACAAAGATGAGGAAATAGAAGGGTTGAGGAAATGGAACCAGTTAGCTCGGTGAAGACAAGGATTTGGTAGAACAGTTCCAATTGTTGTGACAATTGTACGTCTGGTTAGGGCGGCTAGGTATTTAAACCTGAGGACACACAGTTCCGGACACCCAGTCCTGAACACGCAGCTCAGGACACTTAGTCCTCATCGTATTCCCCTTGAGCTAAGGTCACACAGACCTCGCCCAATCACTCATGGTTTGTCTTCAGGTGACTTCCAAACCTTCACAGACTCGGTCACTCGTCGATCCACAATTTCCTCTTGGATGCTCTAGACCATGACGCCTAACCGTCTGGAAGATGCAAGGTCTTCAAAGGTAACAAGCGTCTGATCCACGCAGGATCAATCTCTTCAGTGATGCTCAATCACTTTTGGTTTGTAGGTGTTTGGGTTTGGGTTTTTCCTCACTTGATGATTTTCACTTAAAGTCCTTGGAGGATGGGATGCTCTCGAATGACAAGTGTCGGTTTCTCTCGGAGCAGCCAACCAGCTAGTGGTTATAGGGGGCGGCTATTTATAGCCTAGGCAGTAGCCCGACATGATAAAACATAAATTCCCTTCAATGATATGACCATTAGGTGGGTAGATATTTTGGGACAGCTGGCGCATAGCACAGCAACGGTCTGAATTTTGAGTATCAAATTCCTCAGGGCTATCATGTTCCTCACTGTGTAGGCCATCCGCACTGGCGAATTCCTAACTCCTCAGTCAGAACAAATTCCTCAGAGACCAGAAGAACTTCGTCTCTATCACTGAAGAAATTTGACTGAACTGTATGAGATTTCCAATGGCTTCACTCGAAGGGATTGGTAGATGTAGGATTTGAGTTAAGCATCACTTGGAAATTTTTTCTTAGTATTTCCTCGGCCCCCTTTAACAGTACGGTGTTTCCTATGACTCAAGAAAGAGAAAATGAAACTATGAAAACAAAAGTCTTCACGCTTCATGTTCCTCGAATGAATACCAAGTCTTCAGGACCACACCAATTTCTTCAATTTCAAAGTCTTCAGAAAGTCTTCAGAAATTCAAAGTCTTCAGTCGAAGAACTTCATTTTTAGGGGTCGACTTTCTCTGTAAATATCAAAGTCCTCATAGACTTATAGACCTGTGTACACTCACAAATTCATCAGTCCCTTAACCTATAAGTCTTCAATACACCAAAATCACGAAGGGGCACTAGATGCACTTACAATCTCCCCCTTTTTGGTGATTGATGACAATATAGGTTAAGTTTTCAACAGGGATAAACATATGAAGTGTAAATACCGATATTGAGGAATTTGATTGCAAGATATAGAAGAACTCCCCCTGAAGATGTGCATAGTGAGGAGTTAGCTTTTGAAGCAATGTACACTTTGAAGAGTAGAATCATGGAGATCTCCCCTATATCTTGTAATCCATACACACATTTAACATTGAATATGAAGAATTTGAAATGCATGATGAAATATGGTGACTGATGTAATTCAGCATGCGTGCATTAACATTAATGAGAAATAAGCATGCAGAAAAACTCAGCAAAAGTATCAGAATACCATAGAGTTTAAGTTTACAACTCGATCGAATAAAGTCTCAGAAGAACGAGAGTTGTAACTTTGCAAAAAAAAAACCGCCCATATAGATAGACCCGCTTGAAGACTAACTCAAATTTCTCCCCCGTTGTCATCGAATGACCAAAAGGATCGAAAAAATGAGGACTAACGCCCCTGAAGAATATCAAGTTGATGGAGGAGCGCCAGCGTTGTTGGGGTCGTTTGTTGTTGTAGGGCCTGCCGCGGTGTCATCCAAGTCTTCATGCTCATCGGTTCGCGTGATGAAGAATATGAGCTGGCCACTGATACGTCTCCAACGTATCTATAATTTTTGATTGCTCCATGCTATTATATTATCTAATTTGGACGTTAATGGGATTTATTCTAACTTTTATATCATTTTTGGGACTAACCTACTAATCGGAGGCCCAGCCCAAATTGCTGTTTTTTGCCTATTTTAGGGTTTCGAAGAAAAGGAATATCAAACGGAGTCCAAACGGAATGAAACCTTCAGGAACGTGATTTTCTCAACAAACGTGATCCAAGAGACTTGGAGTGGCCGTCAAGAAACAAGGGAGGAAGGCACGAGGCAGGGGGGCACGCCTACCCCCCTAGGCGCGCCCTCCACCCTTGTGGGCCCTCCGTTGCTCCACCGACGTACTTCTTCCTCCTATATATATCCACGTACCCCCAAACATCCAGGAGCACCACAAAAACCTAATTCCACCGCTGCAACCTTTTGTACTCAAGAGATCCCGTCTCGGGGCCTTTTCCGGAGCTCCACCGGAGGGGGCATTGATCACGGAGGGCCTCTACATCAACTCCATGGCCTCTTCGGTGATGTGTGAGTAGTTTACTTCAGACCTACGGGTCCATAGTTATTAGCTAGATGGCTTCTTCTCTCTCTTTGGATCTCAATACAAAGTTCTCCTCGATTTTCTTGGAGATCTATTCGATGTAATCTTCTTTTGCGGTGTGTTTGTCGAGATCCGATGAATTGTGGGTTTATGATCTAGTTTATCTATGAACAATATTTGATTCTCCTCTGAATTCTTTTATGTATGATTGGTTTATCTTTGCAAGTCTCTTCGAATTATCAGTTTGGTTTGGCCTACTAGATTGATCTTTCTTGCAATGGGAGAAGTGCTTAGCTTTGGGTTTAATCTTGCGGTGTTCGATCCCAGTGACAGAAAGGGAACCGATACGTATTGTATTGTTGCCATCGAGGATAAAAATATGGGGTTTATATCATATTGCATGAGTTTATCCCTCTATATCATGTCATCTTCCTTAAAGCATCACTCTGTTCTCTTGAACTTAATACTCTAGATGCATGCTGGATAGCGGTTGATGGGTGGAGTAATAGTAGTAGATGCAGAATCGTTTCGGTCTACTTGTCTCAGACGTGATGCCTATATACATGATCATACCTAGATATTCTCATAACTATGCTCAATTCTATCAATTGCTCGATAGTAATTCGTTTACCCACCATCATACTTATGCTCTTGAGAGAAGCCACTAGTGAAACCTATGGCCCCCGGGTCTATCTTTTATCATACTAATCTTCCAATACTTAGTTATTTCCATTGCTATTTATTTTACTTGCATCTTTTATTTCTCTTTATCACAAAAATACCAAAAATATTATCTTATCATATCTATCAGATCTCACTCTCGTAAGTGACCCTGAAGGGCTTGACAACCCCTTTATCGCGTTGGTTGCGAGGTTCTTATTTGTTTGTGTAGGTGCGTGGGACTTGAGCGTGATATCCTACTGGATTGATACCTTAGTTCTCAAAAACTGAGGGAAATACTTATGCTGCTTTACTGCATCACCCTTTCCTCTTCAAGGGAAAAACCAACGCAATGCTCAAGAGGTAGCAAGAAGGATTTCTGGCGCCGTTGCCAGGGAGATTTGTGCCAAGTCAAGTCAAGATTTGACTCCCACAACGAGTCATTTCTGGCGCCATTACCAAGTCAAAATATACCAAGTACCCATCACAAACTCTTATCCCTCGCATTACGTTATTTGCCATTTGCCTCTCGTTTTCCTCTCCCCCACTTCACCCTTGCCGTTTTATTCGCCCTCTTTTCCTCTCTCCCTCTCTCTTCATTCCCCTTCTCCTTTTCTTTTTGCCCTTTTGCCCGTTTCTTGTTTTCTTGTGTGTTGGATTGCTTGCTTGCCGCTATGGCTCGGGATTTGGTGATCTTCACCTTAAAAGGTTAGAAGTGATCGAAAGCAATATCATGAGTTTTATGGTTTTACAATTTGAGCATAATAATTTCTTTAGGAACGAGCTTAAGGAACAAAAGAGCTTTATGGGTTATATGAATAAAGAGCTCAATGATATGTCTAAAGAGTTTTATGGTTTGAAATCTCAAATTGCACATCTCGAAAAATTAATTGCGGAAGTCTCGGATAAGCAGGCCACCTTAGTTAATAAGATGGCCGCTAAGCCGGAACATTTTCATGATAATAAGGATGAAGATCTAAAAGTTATTGATGTGTCTCCTATTAAATATTTGTTTTGCAATATGAATCTTGATAATGTTGGGGCTGAAGATGAGCCACCTTTACCTAGAAGGCGTTCCAAAAATTCGGAGTCTTTAGGTCTTGATGCTAAAATTGTTAAAAGTGGGATTGAAGAGGTCAAAACTTTAAATATCAATGAACCCACTATTTTGGATTTCAAGGAATTTAATTATGATAATTGCTCTTTGATAGATTGTATTTCCTTGTTGCAATCCGTGCTAAATTCTCTTCATGCTTATAGTCAAAATAAAGCTTTTACTAAACATATCGTTGATGCTTTGATGCAATCTTATGAAGAAAAACTTGATTTGGAAGTTTCTATTCCTAGAAAACTTTATGATGAGTGGGAACCTACTATTAAAATTAAAATTAAAGATCATGAGTGTTATGCTTTGTGTGATTTGGGTGCTAGTGTTTCCACGATTCCAAAAACTTTGTGTGATTTGTTAGGTTTCCGTGATTTTGATGGTTGTTCTTTAAACTTGCACCTTGCGGATTCCACCATTAAGAAACCTATGGGAAGAATTAATGATGTTCTTATTGTTGCAAATGGGAACTATGTGCCCGTGGATTTCATTGTTCTTGACATAGATTGCAATCCTTCATGTCCTATTATTCTTGGTAGACCTTTCCTTAGAACGATTGGTGCAATTATTGATATGAAGGAATGGAATATTAAATTCCAATTTCCATTAAGGAAAGGCATGGAACAATTCCCTAGAAAGAAAATTAAATTACCATATGAATCTATTATGAGAGCCACTTATGGATTGCCAACCAAAGATGGCAATACCTAGATCTATCTTCGCTTTTATGCCTAGCTAGGGGCGTTAAACGATAGCGCTTGTTGGGAGGCAACCCAATTTTATTTTTATTCCTTGCTTTTTGATCCTTTTTAGTAATAAATAAATTACCAAGCCTCTGTTTTGGTTGTGTTTTTTGTGTTTAATTAGTGTTTGTGCCAAGTAGAACCGTTGGGAAGACTTGTGGAAAAGTCTTTTTGATCTTGCTGTAAAAAACAGAAACTTTAGCGCTCACGAGAATTACTGACATTTTTATTTATAAGGTGATATTTAGTTAATTATTTTGCATATGATTAATAGATAAATTCCTCACGTCCAGCAATTTATTTTAGAATTTTTGGGGTTCCAGAACTTGCGTTATCTACAGATTACTACAGACTTCTGTTTTTGACAGATTCTGTTTTTCTTGTGTTGTTTGCTTATTTTGATGAATCTATGGTAGTAAAAGAGTTTATAAACCATAGAGAAGTTGGAATACAGTAGGTTTAACACCAATATAAATCAAGAATGAGTTCATTACAGTACCTTGAAGTGCTATTTTGTTTTCTTTCGCTAACGGAGCTCACGAGATTTTCTATCCTGAGTTTTGTGTTGTGAAGTTTTCGAGTTTTGGGTAAAGATTTGATGGATTATGGAACAAGGAGTGGCAAGAGCCTATGCTTGGGTATGCCCATGGAACCCCAAGGTAAAACTCAAGTACACCAAAAATCCTAAGCTGGGGGATGCCCCGGAAGGCATCCCCTCTTTCGTCTTCGTCTATCGATAACTTTACTTGGAGCTATATTTTTATTCACCACATGATATGTGTTTTGCTTGGAGCGTCTTGTATGATTTGATTATTTTATTTTTAGTTTACCACAATCATCCTTGCTGTACACACCTTTTGAGAGAGACTCACATGATTGGGAATTTATTAGAATACTCTATGTGCTTCACTTATATCTTTTGAGCTATATAGTTTTTGCTCTAGTGCTTCACTTATATATATTTTAGAGCATGGTGGTGGTTATGTTTTATAGAAACTATTGTTCTCTCATGCTTCACTTATATTATTTTGAGAGTCCTTTAGAACAACATGGCAATAATAAAAACTTTCATACAAGTGCATTGAATACTATGAGAAGTTTGGTACTTGATAATTGTTTTTGAGATATGGAGATGGTGATGTTAGAGTCATTCTAGTTGAGTAGTTGTGAATTTGAGAAATACTTGTGTTGAAGTTTGTGATTCCCATAGCATGCACGTTGGTGAACCATTATGTGATGAAGTCGGAGCATGATTTATTTATTGATTGTCTTCCTTATGAGTGGCGGTCGGGGACGAGCGATGGTCTTTTCCTACCAATCTATCCCCCTAGGAGCATGCGCGTAATACTTTGCTTTGATAACTTGTAGATTTTTGCAATAAGTATGTGAGTTCTTTATGCCACATGTTGATTCCATGGATTATACGCACTCTCACCCTTCCACCATTGCTAGCCTCTCTAGTATCGCACAACTTTCGCTGGTACCATAAACCCACCATATACCTTCCTCAAAATAGTCACCATACCTACCTATTATGGCACTTCCATAGCCATTCCGAGATATATTGCCATGCAACTTTCCATCGTCCGTTATTATGACACGCTTCATTATTGTCATATTGCTTGCATGATCATGTAGTTGACATTGTATTTGTGACAAAGCCACCACTCATAATTTTCATACATGTCACTCATGCATCATTACACATCCCGGTACACCGCCGGAGGCATTCACATAGAGTCATATCTTGTTCTAAGTATTGAGTTGTAATTCTTGAGTTGTAAGTAAATAAAGTGTGATGATCATCATTATTAGAGCATTGTCCCAAGTGAGGAAAGGATGATGGAGACTATGATTCCCCCACAAGTCGGGATGAGACTCCGGACGAAAAAAGGAGAAAAGAGGCCAAAAAAAGAAAAAGAAAGAAGGCCCAAATAAAAAAATAAAAAAATGAGAGAAAAAGAGAGAAGGGACAATGTTACTATCCTTTTTCCACACTTGTGCTTCAAAGTAGCACCATGTTCTTCATATAGAGAGTCTCCTATGATATCACTTTCATATACTAGTGGGAATTTTTCATTATAGAACTTGGCTTGTATATTCCAATGATGGGCTTCCTCAAAATGCCCTAGGTCTTCCTGAGCAAGCAAGTTGGATGCACACCCACTTAGTTTCTTTTGTTGAGCTTTCATATACTTATAGCTCTAGTGCATCCGTTGCATGACAATCCCTACTCACTCACATTGATATCTATTAATGGGCATCTCCATAGCCCATTGATACGCCTAGTTGATGTGAGACTATCTTCCCCTTTTTGTATTCTCCACAACCACCATTCTATTCCACCATAGTGCTATATCCATGGCTCACGCTCATATATTGCGTGAAGATTGAAAAAGTTTGAGAACATCAAAAGTATGAAACAATTTTCTTGGCTTGTCATCGGGGTTGTGCATGATTTAAATATTTTGTGTGGTGAAGATAGAGCATAGCCAGACTATATGATTTTGTAGGGACAACTTTCTGTAGCCATGTTATTTTGAGAAGACATAATTGCTTACTTAGTATGCTTGAAGTATTATTATTTTTATGTCAATATTAAACTTTTATCTTGAATCTTATGGATCTGACCATTCATGCCACAATAAAGAAAAAATACATTGAGAAATATGTTAGAAAGCATTCCACATCAAAAATTCTTCTTTTATCATTTACCTACTCAAGGACGAGTAGGAATTAAGCTTGGGGATGCTTGATACATCTCTAACGTATCTATAATTTTTGATTGCTCCATGCTATTATGTTATCTAATTTGGATGTTAATGGGCTTTATTCTACACTTTTATATCATTTTTGGGAGTAACCTACTAATCGGAGGCCCAACCCAAATTGCTGTTTTTTTTGCCTATTTTAGGGTTTCAAAGAAAAGGAATATCAAACGCAGTCCAAATGGAATGAAACCTTCGGGAACGTGATTCTCTCAACAAATGTGATCCAGGAGACTTGGAGTGGCCGTCAAGAAACAAGGGAGGAAGGCACGAGGCAGGGGGCGCACCCTCCACCCTCATGGGCCCTCTGTTGTTCCACCGATGTACTTCTTCCTTCTATATATATCCACGTACCCCCCAAACATCCAGGAGCACCACGAAAACCTAATTCCACCGCCGCAACCTTCTGTACTCGAGAGATCCCATCTCGGGGCCTTTTCCGGAACTCCACCGGAGGGGGCATTGATCATGGAGGGCCTCTACATCAACTCCATGGCCTCTCCGGTGATGTGTGAGTAGTTTACTTCAGACCTACGGGTCCATAGTTATTAGCTAGATGGCTTCTTCTCTCTTTGGATCTCAATACAAAGTTCTCCTTGATTTTCTTGGAGATCTATTCGATGTAATCTTCTTTTGCGGTGTGTTTGTCGAGATCTGGTGAATTCTGGGTTTATGATCCAGTTTATCTATGAACAATATTTGATTCTCCTCTGAATTCTTTTATGTATGATTGGTTTATCTTTGCAAGTCTCTCCAAATTATTAGTTTGGTTTGGCCTACTAGATTGATCTTTCTTGCAATGGGAGAAATGCTTAGCTTTGGGTTCAATCTTGCGGTGTTCGATCCCAGTGATAGAAAGGGAACCGATACGTATTGTATTGTTGCCATCGAGGATAAAAAGATGGGGTTTATATCATATTGCATAAGTTTATCCCTCTACATGATGCCATCTTCCTTAAAGCATTACTCTATTCTCTTGAACTTAATACTCTAGATGCATGCTGGATAGCGGTCGATGCATGGAGTAATAGTAGTAGATGCAGAATCGTTTCGGTCTACTTGTCTCGGACGTGATGCCTATATACATGATCATACCTAGATATTCTCATAACTATGCTCAATTCTATCAATTGCTCGACAGTAATTCGTTTACCCACCATAATACTTATGCTCTTGAGAGAAGCCACTAGTGAAACCTATGGCCCCCGGGTCTATCTTTTATCATATTAATCTTCCAATACTTAGTTATTTCCATTGCTATTTATTTTACTTGCATCTTTTATTTCTCTTTATCATAAAAATACCAAAAATATTATCTTACCATATCTATCAGATCTCACTCTCATAAGTGACCATGAAGGGCTTGACAACCCCTTTATCGCGTTGGTTGTGAGGTTCTTATTTGTTTGTGTAGGTGCATGGGACTTGAGCGGGATCTCCTACTGGATTGATACCTTGGTTCTCAAAAACGGAGGGAAATACTTACGCTGCTTTACTGCATCATCCTTTCCTCTTCAAGGGAAACCAACGCAGTGCTCAAGAGGTAGCAGCCACCAAGGAAGGAACTTTAGTCTTCTTGAATTTCTTCGTCGGTGGCGGCTGAGACCATTCAAAGTCCTGCTTGAAACCCATTTGCTTCATATCTTCTTCACCATACAAATGTGATAAGATAGCCAGGTGCGACCGAAGACTTCATGGAGGTAGTAATGGTTTTTCTTCACTGCATATTGTGTGTAGCAGTCATGTTGTGAAGAATAGAACCAAACTGACGCTTAACTCATTTGTGATTTCGGTCCACCTTCTGGTGAAGACTAAGAAGAAGCTCATGACCATTCATCACCCTGGGAGCTATGGCTTGAGAATTTGGCTTTGATGCATTAGCGGCAGAATCATGAGTAGCAGAATCATCATTGGTGGAGTAAGATGCAGCTTTGCAAAACTGACCATCCAATGAACGAATGCCTTCATCAATAATAGCAGTAGCCTTGCCCTTTTCATCAGATGAGGAAAATTTCCTCTTGAGGACTTCAGCTGGGGGCAGGTAACTGACATGATTCTGAAAATCAGCCTTGTAGTTGAGTGAAGACCTAGTTCTGAGGAATCTCATAATCCAAGGAGCATAAGGCTTCAACTCAAATGGAGAGAGGGCAACATTTGCCAGAGTCCTCATGAAGAAATCATGGTAGTTGATAGGAATGCCATGTATGATATTGAATAGTAGATTCTTCATGATGCCAACAACTTCTTCATCATTTGAATCGTGGCCTTTGATTGGACTCAATGTCTTCGTCAGAATGCGATAGACAATTCTAGGCACAAACAGTAATTCCTTCACGAGGAATTTGGTCCTTGGAGCTTGACCGTGCTTTAGAGGCTTCATTAGCACTTGCATGTAATGGGCAGTGAGTTCAGGTTCATGATAGATGCAACGAGCGCCTTCAAGGGGAGGACTGACAGGCAGGGCATGAAGTAATTCAGAGGCCGGTGCTTTGAAATGTGTGTTTTCTGTCATCCAGTCCAATACCCAAGAGTTCACATCATCAGCATCGCCTGTGATATGCAGAGTTGCATAGAATTGAAAAATGAGCTCTTCATTCCAATCGCAAATATCCGTGCAAAAGTTGAGTAGTCATGCATCATGAAGCACACTGAGGACTGGGGTGAAGCAAGGCAGTGATTCCATGTCCACGTGAGGAATATGCGCATGGTCGAAGACTTTGTCCTTGTTGAAGAGCAGTGAAGAATAAAAGTTTGCTTGGCTGGCAGTCCAGAAGCGCTTCCTTCTAAGATGAGCAGAGTCATAAGGGTTATAGTCTATGAAGAACACGTGCTCGCCGAAGAAGTCATCAGCCTTGAATTTCTGCTTCTTCGAGAAGGGATCCTTTGGCTTGGGCTGAGGGGTATCGGTCAATTGCATCACTACCTCAGGAATCGCAATCTCAGGATCCACTAGCTGAGGAATTTCAGCTTCTTCTTCAATGACAGCCTATGTCTTTAAATTTTCATTAACATTTTCTTCAGCACTAGTGGCTGGAATCTCTTCATGGACAAACGGTGTGGCATGAGGTTCTTCAAATCCCATTTGAACTTCAATGGTCACAGGGGACTGAGGAATTTGTTGAAGGGGTGTGAACAGAGGAGAATTGGGGTGCTGACTTTCCCAAAAGTCATCGTTCAACACTGGAGTTGTGCATCCAATATCCACATCTTCTTCTTCACTATTTTCTTCAAGCCGGCCCCATCAGCAGTGAACTGAGGCATGGGCGATGAGACTATTGAGGTTGAAGGGATTGCATCCGCTTTAGTTTCTTCATCCAACTGCTTTGAAGAAGCAGCATAAGGAATGTCATCATCAGATCCACTTGGGATCTCATATTCTTCATCAAAAGGAACAAGGTCCTCTGATGGCATGGATGAGATAGGAACAACATCAATTGGATTGTCAAAAGAGCTATTCAACGGCTTCATCTTCTTTGGAGCTGAAGAATCTGATGTAGTTGATGCCTTCCTTTTATTTACAGCTGCACGCTCTGCAGCCTTGGTCTTCTTCACATCTGATGCAGATGGAAGGATCGGAGTTGGGGTAGGTGCAGGAGGAGCAGAGGAATTTGGTTCAATAACTTTAGGCACAACTGATGCAGTTTCCCTGACTTCTTCATTTTCTTCAGGCGCAACATTAGTGGTTGCCCTGGCAATCTCTTCAGCGGCTGGAATGCAGTCATCAGCCATGGTACTCTGAGTATCTTCAGCAGCCTGATTTTCATCAGTGGTGCTAGCATGCTCTTCAGTAGGCTGAGCAGATGCCTCATCCTGAGGATTTTCTTGTTGCGTTGGGGTTGCAACATTGGAAGTGAACTTCTCAGTTATCTTGACAAATCTGACTTTGGCACCAAACCAGTCAGCATAGTAGCGATCAAATTCATCACTTAGTTGCTTGATCTCAGATTGAAGAGCAACAAGTTCTTCAGGTGAAAGCTTCAGAACGTTTTGCTTCCGAAGGCGTTCTTTCTTGTACTGTGCTTTCTTCACCCTCCTTCCCTGTTCAAATTTCCATTTTTCTTCATCAATGAAGGAAGTCAAAACATGACTTTGACCAGGAGTGAGGTTCATCTCCGGCAAAGGTGTGTTTGGATCCTTGTGCCATAGGTCGATGAAGTATAGGATCAACTTCTGATCCAGTATCAATGGCACATTGCTGCCTTTGGCTCTAGCGGCCCTGAGCTGCCTGTCTCTGATGATTTCGGCAAGTCCCTAATCATCAGCTTCGTCATCTTCGGACGGTACTTGAAAGGCGACCTGCTTCTTGCGAGGACTTGGTCGAGAGCCTCGTCCAGTAGTGGCCTTTTTCTTCAGCAGAGAGGGGCCAGTTGATGAATTGGGTGGAGCTAAAGAACTAGCAGAAGCTCCTGAGGCAATAGAGATGTCTGTTGTCCTTTGGCACGTGGCGAGATGCATAGGTGCTGAGGATTTTGACGTAGGAGCTAAGGACTTTGGAGGAGCTGGAGCAGCTTGAGGAATTGGCCGTGAGGGCTTTGAAGAATCTGGCCATGAGGACATTGCTGAGGAACTTGGCCGTGAGGGCATTGGGGTTGAAGCACTTGGCTTATGAGCAGGCTTCTTTGCCATGGCCTTCTTTGGCTTGCTTGCAGACGTCTCAGCAGTGGTAGCAGCAGCGGCAGAGTCTTCATTAAATTTCCTCACTGCTTCCTTAGATATTTTGGCTAGCTTAGCCTGGCGCTTGGCCCATTCATCAGGATAGTCCTCACCACGCTTGAGGCTGGTGGGATTAGCTTATTGGCCATGGAGGATTAAGAGCGAATTTCTTCATATAATTGGGAGTAACATATCTGTACTCCCTCCATTCCCGTGCCCATCTCCTCTCTATCCTTTGTATGCGCACCTTGCACTAATTTTTGTCCTCCTTGCCAAATCTGGCCTCATCAGGAGTGCAATAATCCTTGTATATGTCATCAGGAATATCGAAAGCAATATTGACCTCAGGCCTCTTTCCTCCCTTCTGTGACTTCTTACCGTCAGCCATTTTCTTTAGCTGAGGAATTTGAACAATGGAATTCTCTGAAGAGGTGTGCAACTTTTCTTCAAGGAACGCTGCAAATGAGTTAAGTTGATGAGAATCTAGTGATTCAGTAGCGGACATGTGTACTTGTGAACAGAGTATAGTTGCGAGGAATTCGGAGAGGTCATATGCGTTCTCAGAAGGTTTTGCAATAAGAACAAGTTTGAGGAATTTGACCAGATGAGTCTTGAAGAATTTCACTAAGCGTTCTTTGACTTGGGTTCCAGAGTTGTACAGATTGAAAAATCCACACAATTGAGGAATCTTGAAGAAAAATGTTGCTTAGGGAAACAAATCAAGAACAAATGTTATGGGAGGTGTCCAGTATGTGAAGATTTGAAGAATAAACACCTTTTGAAGATTTTGTAGAAAACATTTGAATCAAAGAGGGCAGTAAAAGTGACTTTTAATTACCCTGGATGAATAACACGACGAACTAGGAAGTGTAGATGTGAAGCTCGTCGGTTCAGATCTTCCACGCCCTAACTTGGCAGAGGAAGACAGCTACGGCGGCGGCGGAGTGAAGAAATCCGCAGTCAGCGCGAGTACGACGGCGACAAGGTCAAGGCAGTGAAGCTCTTCCACACCGGCGACAATGAAGTAGCGGCGGCGCTAGGTTTGGGAAGCTCTAGCGGGAGAGAGGTCGAGCGGAGTAAAAACGAAGTGAGGAAGGGGAGGGGTATTTATAGTCAAAGTGAAAAACTGTTCGCCCGAAGAAATTGGACGAGCGTGCCCCTGACCCTTCTCATTCGCTTGACATGTGGCACCCACACACTGAGAGGTGGCGATCGTGTGAGATCATGGGTGAATAGATAAACATTTCACAGAATGCGGAACGGTTTGAGCGGCAAGAGCCGAAAATTCAGATAAGATAAGTTTAAAGTTCCGTTCGCAATTTCTTCAGCTGACAAGGACACAGTGAAGATTTTGAACGAGTTTCAAATATAAAGCACATGAAGAATTTGTGAATAGACTAGGTTGAGTTTAGCATAGAGGGGGAAGAGTCCGATCACATTCACTTAGCAGAATAAGCAACTTGAAGGAATAACAATAAGTGAATGTTGTAGAGGACATAAACTCATATAGCCAATGAAGAAAAACGACAGAAAGAGTGAAGACATTGCAAAGTTGAAGAAATTGAACAACAGAGGAATTTCAAAACAAAAAAAACTCAAATTGAAGATTTTCAACTTTTGATGGTGGCGTGACCCACCGTATAAGAATGATGATTTCAAACACCGCTGACAATTGTCGTAGGGTTCTGAGAATCAAATTCTTCGTTAATTTCTTCACACTTAGAGTGTTAGTCTTCATGGATTGAAGAAAACCGTTTCTTCATGTGTTGCACATCCAAGTCATCAATTTTGCATAAGTATTAGGATGAGTGTCCTTTTCAAAGAACATTTGAAGATTCTAAGATATTTAGCTCACACTGCAACTTGCTAAATCTCTTCTCATCCAAGGGCTTAGTGAAGATATCGACTAGTTGTTCTTTAGTCTTCACATGCTCAATAGAGATGTCGCCCTTCACCACATGATCACGAAGAAAATGATGATGAATCTGAATGTGCTTTGTCTTCGAGTACTGAACTGGGTTATGAGCAATCTTGATGGCACTCTCATTGTCACAGTAGAGTGGCACATTCTTCACGTTGAGGTCGTAGTCCTTAAGAGTTTGCTTCATCCATAGTAGTTGAGCACAGCAAGAACCAACAGCAATGTACTCAGCTTCAGCAGTAGACAGTGATACGTAGTTCTGTTTCTTCGAGGACCAACAGACCAAGGATCATCCGAGGAAATGGCATGTGCCAGATGTTGACTTGCGGTCCACACGATCACCGGCATAGTCAGAGTCTGAATATCCAATGAGATCAAAAGCCGAGCCCTTGGGGTACCATAATCCAAGTGTCGGTGTGTGAGCTAGATATCGAAGAATATGCTTCACAGCCTTATGGTGTGATTCCTTCAGTATAGCTTGAAATCGGGCACACATGCAAACACTAAGCATAATATTTGGCATAGATGCACATAAGTACAATAAAGAACCAATCATGGAGCGGTATACTTTTTGATCGAAGTCAATACCATTTTCATCAGTGCATAGATGGCCATTTGTGGGCATAGGTATTTTGACTCCTTTGCAATCTTGCATGCTGAATTTCCTCAGTACATCCTTGAGGTATTTCTCCTGAGACATGAATATGCCATTGCGCTGTTGACGAATCTGAAGACCTAAGAAGAATTTCAATTCTCCCATCATAGACATTTGATATTCTTCAGTCATCATATAGGCAAATTCATCACTGTAACGTTGGTCAGTACAACCGAAAATGACATCATCAACATATAATTGGCACACAAACAATTCACCATCATAAGATTTAGTGAAAAGATTTGGGTCAAGTGAACCGGGTTTGAAGCCTTTCCTCATGAGGAATTCTTTCAAAGTATCATACCACGCCCGAGGGGCCTGCTTGAGGCCATAGAGGGCCTTATTGAGTCTGAAGACTTTGTCCGGATGCTTTGGATCATCAAAACCTGGGGGTTGAGCAACATATACTTCTTCCTCAAGCTTACCATTGAGGAATGCACTTTTCACATCCATTTGATATAAGATGATATCATGATGGTTAGCATAAGCAAGTAATATGCGAATAGCTTCAAGTCTAGTAACAGGTGCAAAAGTTTCATCGAAGTCAATTCCTTCAACTGTGTGTAGCCTTGAGCTACAAGTCGTGCCTTATTCCTCACCACAAGGCCATTTTCATCTTGCTTGTTGCGGTAGATCCACTTTGTGCAAATGATATTGTGCTTGCGAGGATCTGGACGTTTGACCAATTCCCAGACGTTGTTGAGCTCGAATTGATGTAATTCCTCTTGCATAGCTTGAATCCACTCAGGCTCCAGAAATGCTTCATCTACCTTAGTGGGCTCTGTGATAGAGACGAAAGCAAAGTGCCCACAAAAGTTAGATAAATGTGAAGCTCTTGAGCGTGTGAGAGGACCTGGAATGTTGATGTCACTGATGATTTTCTCAATCCGCACTTCGTTTGCAATGCGAGGATGAGCGGGTTGTCGTTGAGGAATTTGATCAGCATTTTCTTTAGCATCATTTTCCTTAGGTGCATCAACATGACGTTCTTCATGTTCTGGAACGACTTCTTCAGCAGATTCTTCGGTATGAATGACATCCTCAGTAGCCTTGAACTTAATAGATTCCTCAGGAGGTATTTCATCTGTCACAGGAGGTAGGTGCTCTCTTTGCGAGCCATTAGTTTCATTGAACTGCACATCTACAGTTTCAACAACCTTGTGGTGATAGGTGTTGAAGACTCTGTAGGTGTGCGAGCCCTTACCATAACCGAGCATAAAACCTTCATGTGTTTTCGGTGCAAATTTAGAACTGTGATGAGGATCTCTAATCCAGCATTTAGCACCGAAGACTTTGAAATAACTCACATTGGGTTTCTTGTCAGTGAGGAGTTCATATGCAGTCTTCTTGAAGAATTTGTGAAGATATACCCTGTTGATGATGTGGCAAGCAGTATCAATTGCCTCAGGCCAGAAGCGAGTAGGCGTCTTGTACTCATCAAGCATAGTGCGAGCCATCTCAACAAGAGTCATGTTCTTGCGCTCCACGACGCCATTTTGCTGAGGAGTATAAGGAGCAGATAACTCATGAGTAATACCAAGTTCATCAAGATAGTCATCAAGACCAGTGTTCTTGAACTCAGTTCCATTATCACTTCTGATGTGCTTGATCTTCACACCAAAATTGGTTGAAGCCCTCGAGGAAAATCGCTTGAAGACTTCCTGCACTTTAGTTTTGTAAGTGATGATATGCACCCATGTATATCGAGAATAATCATCAACAATGACAAAGCCATATAAGGATGCAGCCTTAGTAAATGTGGCATAACGAGTAGGGCCAAAGAGATCCATGTGAAGCAATTCAATTGGACGAGTGGTTGATACGTCTCCAACGTATCTATAATTTTTGATTGCTCCATGCTATATTATCTACTGTTTTGGACATTATTGGGCTTTATTATCCACTTTTATATTACTTTTGGGACTAACCTATTAACCGGAGGTCCAGCCCAGAATTGTTGTTTTTTGCCTATTTTAGGGTTTCGAAGAAAAGGAATATCAAACAGAGTCCAAATGGAATGAAACCTTAGGGAACATGATTTTCTCAACAAACAAGACCCGAGAGACTTGGACCCTATGTCAAGACACAAAAGAGGAGGCCACGTGGTAGGGGGCGAGCCCACCCCCACCAGGCGCGCCCTCCACCCTCGTGGGCCCCCTATTGCTCCACCGATGTACTCCTTCCTCCTATATATACCTACGTACCCCTAAACAATCAGATACGGAGCCAAAACCCTAATTCCACCACCGCAACTTTCTGTATCCATGAGATCCCATCTTGGGGCCTGTTCCGGAGCTCCGCCGGAGGGGGCATCGATCACGGAGGGCTTCTACATCAACACCATAGCCCTTCCGATGAAGTGTGAGTAGTTTACCTCAGACCTATGGGTCCATAGTTAGTAGCTAGATGGCTTCTTCTCTCTTTTTGAATCTCAATACAACGTTCTCCCCCTCTCTTGTGGAGAACTATTCGATGTAATCTTCTTTTTGCGGTGTGTTTGTTGAGATCGATGAATTGTGGGTTTATGATCAAGTCTATCTATGAACAATATTTGAATCTTCTCTGAATTCTTTTATGTATGATTGGTTATCTTTGCAAGTCTCTTCGAATTATCAGTTTGGTTTGGCCTACTAGATTGATCTTTCTTGCAATGGGAGAAGTGCTTAGCTTTGGGTTCAATCTTGCGGTGTCCTTTCCCAGTGACAGTAGGGGCAGCAAGGCACATATTGTATTGTTGCCATCGAGGATAACAAGATGGGGTTTTCATCATATTGCATGAGTCTATCCCTCTACATCATATCATCTTGCTTAAGGCGTTACTCTATTTTTAACTTAATACTCTAGATGCATGCTGGATAGCGGTCGATAAGTGGAGTAATAGTAGTAGACGCAGGCAGGAGTCGGTCTACTTGTCTCGGACGTGATGCCTATATACATGATCATACCTAGATATTCTCATAACTATGCTCAATTATGTCAATTGCTCAATAGTAATTTGTTCACCCACCGTAGAATACTTATGCTCTCAAGAGAAGCCACTAGTGAAACCTATGGCCCTCGGGTCTATCTTTATCATATTGATCTCCTACTACTTAGTTATTTCCTTGCTTTTTACTTTACCTTTATTTTACTTTGCATCTTTATCACAAAAATACCAAAAATATTATCTTATCATATCTATCAGATCTCACTCTCGTAAGTGGCCGTGTAGGGATTGACAACCCCTATCCGCGTTGGTTGCGAGGATTTATTTGTATTGTGCAGGTATGAGGGACTCACGCGTAGCCTCTTACTGGATTGATACCTTGGTTCTCAAAAACTAAGGGAAATACTTACGCTACTTTGCTGCATCATCCCTTCCTCTTCGGGGAAAACCAATGCAGTGCTCAAGAGGTAGCAAGAAGGATTTCTGGCGCCGTTGCCGGGGAGGTCTACGCAAAAGTCAACATACCAAGTACCCATCACATACCCTTATCTCCTGCATTACATTATTTGCCATTTGCCTCTCGTTTTCCTCTCCCCCACTTCACCCTTGCCGTTTTATTCGCCCTCTCTCTCTCTATCCTCCCTCTCTTTCTCTATTTGCCTCCTTTTGCCCGCTTGTTTTCTGTTTGCTTGTGTGTTAGTTTGTTTGCTTGTCGCTATGGCTGGTCCTTTACCTTCTGCCCCTATATCTGAAATTGTGGAAACTATTGTCGATAATAATATCATGAAAAATTCTGAGGCTCCTACTAAAGAACCCACCATCTTACATACAAAAAAAATTCCATGTTGGTAGTGGTAATATTATTCGAAAAGGAGTTATTCAAGATTTCTTTACTTGTGCTAGTTGAGGGAGTCCTGGATTAGGGGGTATCCGGACAGCCGGACTATATCCTTTGGCCGGACTGTTGGGCTATGAAGATACAAGATTGAAGACTTCGTCCCGTGTCCGGATGGGACTCTCCTTAGCGTGGAAGGCAAGCTTGGCAAATACGGATATGTAGATCTCCTTCCTTGTAACCGACTCTGTGTAACCCTAGCCCCCTCCGGTGTCTATATAAACCGGAGGGTTTAGTCCGTAGGACCAACAACAACAATCATACCATAGGCTAGCTTCTAGGGTTTAGCCTCTTCGATCTCATGGTAGATCAACTCTTGTAATACTCATATCATCAAGATCAATCAAGAAGGAGTAGGGTTTTACCTCCATCGAGAGGGCCCGAACCTGGGTAAAAACATCGTGTCTCCCATCTCCTATTACCATCCGCCTAGACGCACAGTTTGGGACCCCCTACCCGAGATCCGCTGGTTTTGACACCGACATTGGTGCTTTCATTGAGAGTTCCTCTGTGTCGTCATTGTTAGGCGGGATGGCTCCTTCAATCATCGATAGTGATCCAGTCCGGGGTGAGACTTTTCTCCTCGGACAGATCTTTGTATCCGGCGGCTCCGCACTGCGGGCCAACTCGCTTGGCCATCTGGAGCAGATCGAGAGTTACGCCCTTGGCCACCAGGTCAGGTTTGGAAGCTTAAACTACACGGCCGACATCCGCGGAGACTTGATCTTTGACAGATTCGAGCCCTTGCCGAGTGCGCCGCACGGTCATGATGAGCATGATTTAGCTCTACCATCAGATAGTGTTCGGGAGATCGCACCGGCGACCGTTCCGACCCTCAGTTCGGAGCCCATTGCGCCATCCAAGGACGGGTGGATAGACCCCGTCACAGAGGCCACATATTCAGCAGCGATCGAGCCAAATATCGACCTTACCCTTCACGGGAGCCGTGACGCCGAACTACCGGACTCTTCCCCGACCATGGACTCCGAACCGCCTGCGCCCGTGCCTATCAAATCCGACTGGGCATCGATCATGGAGTTCACCTCCACGGATATCTTTCAGCACTCGCCCTTCGGCGACATACTGAATTCATTAAAGTCTCTCTCCTTGTTAGGAGAGTCCTGGCCGAACTATGTCCGGCAGGATTGGGATGCGGATGACGAAGAAATTCGCCGCCCACCCACCACCCACTTAGTAGCCACTGTCGACGATTTGACCCACATGCTTGACTCCGACTCCGAAGACATCGACGGTATGTATGACGATGCAGGAGACGAACAGGAGCCACTGCCCACAGGGCACTGGACGCCCACTTCATCATATGATGTATATATGGTGGACACACCCAAAGAAAACGACGACGAGGAACGGAAGGACGCAACGAAGGATCGTTCCCTCGAGAAGCAGTCAAAGCGGCGGCGTAAGCGCCGCTCCAAATCCCGCCTCGGCAGAAAAAGCGATCATATAGACCCAGCGATAGAGCAGGGTGAGCCAGCGGACAACAAACACGGCATTGAACCACCATCCGACCACAGCAAAACGGAGAATCAAACCGAACAACCCGACTCCGGCGAAGATAACAGTCCGGTTGACATCACACCGGACAGGCACCCGGAGCAACAGAATACCCATCAAAGGCTTGTTGCCACTGCGAGGAGTCTGAAAAAGTAGAAGCAAAGGCTCAGGGCTGCACAAGACACACTCAGAATTAGATGGAGTGAAGTACTCAACACTTCAGCAAAGTACGGCGGTAGTCGCCACACAAAGAGCTACCCGAAGCGAAAGCTGCTACCTGAATTCGATGAGGAGGCCTTAGATCTCCCGCAATCAAAAAACAAAACAGCCATCCGGTCGGATAGACGACCTCGTGGCCAACATAGAGTGGCAAATGACGCCGCACACAAGCCAGTATGCGATCCACGCGAGGGCTCGCATCAAAAGGACGGTGCAACCAGATCCATCTACGGGCCAAGCAAGCGCGCTCCAGCATGCAATGCAACACAACAAAAATCCGAACACCACAGTACACCCAAATACAGGGGTGCCGCACACCCCCTATGTTTCACTGATGAGGTGCTGGACCATGAATTACCAGAGGGATTCAAACCCGTAAACATAGAGGCGTACGACGGAACGACGGACCCTGGGGTCTGGATTGAGGACTACATCCTCCATATCTGCATGGCTCGAGGAGACGATCTCCACGCCATCAAGTACTTACCCTCAAGCTCAAAGGGCCAGCTCGGCACTGGCTTAAAAGCCTCCCCGAAAACTCCATTGGAAGCTGGGAAGAGCTCGAGGATGCTTTTCGGGCAAATTTTCAAGGGACCTATGTCCGACCATCGGATGCAGACGATTTAAATCATATAACTCAACAACCCGGAGAGTTAGCCCGAAATCTTTGGAATAGGTTTCTCACTAAAAAGAACCAAATAGTCGACTGTCCGGACGCTGAAGCCTTAGCAGCTTTCAAGCACAGCGTTCGAGACGAATGGCTTGCCATACACCTCGTCCAAGAAAAGCCGGAACAATGGCAGCATTAACAAGCCTCATGACCCGCTTTTGCACGGGCGAGGACAGCTGGTTAGCTCGATGCAGCACCAGCGACCCAAGTACATCCGAAGTCAGGGACGGAAACGGGAAGCCACGACGCAGCAAAAACAAGCGCCGGAATAAAAAGAGCACGACGGTAAACGCTGAATTCAGAAGCTCTCGGCCAGGTCAGCAAAAGCTACCCTCCAAAGGCAACAGAGACGAACTGTCCAGCCTGAACAAGATTCTAGACAAACTATGTCAGATCCACAGCACCCCCGATAAACCTGCAAATCATACCCATAGAGAATGTTGGGTCTTCAAGCAGTCTGGCAAACTCAATGCCGAACACAAGGGGCAGGATACACCAAGCGAAGGCGAGGACGAGCCTTGCTAGCAAAGCACTAGGGAACAGAAGAAATTCCCACCAGAAGTCAAAACAGTAAACGTGTTACACATGATGAAGGGGAGCAACAAAGCGGCACTCCTAGAGACACATGCCCCAGGGCCTATCATCGCGGAGTTCTGCCACTGGTCGTTCAAACCGATCACCTTTGACCATCGGGATTACTCGGCAAGTATCCGGCATGCAGGATCGGCTGCCTTGGTGTTAGACCCGATAATTGACGGATACCACTTCACACGAGTCCTGATGGACGGCGGCAGTAGTTTAAACCTGATATATCAGGACACGGTCTGCAAAATGGGGATAGACCCAACAAAAATCAGCCATAGCAATACTACCTTTAAAGGAGTAACGCCAGGCCCAGAAGCCCATTGTACGGGCTCCCTGCTACTAGAGGTTATATTCGGCTTTCCTGATAACTTCCGCAGCAAAAAGTTAACCTTCCACATCGCTTCGTTCCAAAGTGGCTATCAAGCACTACTCGGACATGAAGCTTTTGCTCGCTTTAACACAATACCGCATTACGCTTCTCTCATGCTTAAGATGCCCGATCCACGTGGCATCATTACAGTAAATGGAAATATTGAGCGCTCCTTGCGCGCGAAAGACCGTGCGGCTGCCTCGGCAGCCGCACACTAGACGGCCTCACCAACTAGAGCATCTGACAGGTCGTTAAGACCACGGACACAGTTAGACGAGTCCGGTGTAGCTATACATAATTGATACATGTTTGATGGCTATACCCCTACGACAATACAAGGGGCTCAACGCGTGTGAACAAGTGACAATTAGGCTCATCTTTACTTATCCGGAACTATACATGGTTTATTTAGTATAACCTACCTTTTGCACGACAACTTTTCAGCTAAGTTCCTCTCTTTTACAGATGACCATCGTGCTACACCCGTCCAGGATACGGCACAACGGGGACACAGGCGCAGACGTGCAGCAGGGACCCGTTCCAAGGATTCTTTTTAGATTAAGACCCTGCGTAAACCTTTTTTACTGTCTCTTGTTGATACACATCCCCTGGATTCTCAGTACAATTGAGAAGGATGCTGACATATTGGCATGTGGCCACGTCAGAATAGTGCACGTACCTGGACACCAGGGGCTTATTACAAAGGGCACTGTTTAGCCCGGTTTACATCATAAAGACCGAATACCTTAGGGAGTGTTCGGCATCACGAGTTTGGCCTTATATGCATCAGCTCCGAATCATGTCTTTGGTCAAATGTTGGGTTTGCCTGGCTCCTGTGTTTTGCTGCCTTACGTTCCGCTCTATCGGCTAAGGCAGCACCAGGAGAACTACTGCAATTGTGCCCTGGTTCATCCGGACGAGCACCTCAGTAGAGAAAGCCGAAAACTGACTGTCATGATATAGCGTGAGACTAGTCAACCACTCGATGACCTAGCAGAATCTCCGGGATTCCTCCGCCTTAACAAAGGGCCATTTCTCGGCCAGGCATATACGCGCCCCGAATTCGGATGAGCGCGGAGCCACCAAGGCTATATAGTAGCCCCACTGTCAAACTCCTCTGGCTAAGTGAAAGTGTTAAAGCATTATAGTCTGATTGCCTAGTTCACTGCGCTATCACCTCCTTAATGGACCAAGACGTTGGATCAAGTGTGAACATGCGTCTTCTGCGAGCACCCCCGCATTATATGCGTGGGGGCTGAAGCCGACGACTGCCATCTTTCAGGTTATATACATATATACATAAACGGCCGCACAGGAGGCATCATAGTACTTTCGGGCAAAAGTATAAATACAACCTTGATAAACTCAATAAAACATTGTTTTTACAATGGGAATACATGTCACTCAAACATAATATTCTTCAAGCACTGAGCCTCTATCGAACGAGCGCCTTCAAGAACTTCTTCAAAGTAGTGCTCGGCAGCCACTCGGCCTATGGCCGAACCTTGTGCCGCAACAGTGGTGGCATCCATCTCCGCCCAGTTTGTTTTGACACGGGCAAGGGCCATCCGCGAGCCTTCTATGCACGCCGACCTCTTTACAGCATCGATGTGTGGCACAACACCAAGGAATTGTTGCACTAAGCTAAAGTAGCTATTCGGCCTTGGCCCTCGCGGCCACAGATGATCCACAACGGACCTCATGGCAAGTCCAGATAGTCTATGGAGCTCGGTCCACTCGGCCATTTGCTCATTCAATAGCAGCGGATGGGCTGGAGCATGAAACTGTGACCAAAATAGTTTTCCACTTCGTGATCTTTCCAATCCTTGAAGTACTCGGCCGCATCAGCAGCACTTGCAGCCAAATCCACGTAGGCGTCCGTAGAACTCCATAGTCGGTCCAGAGGTGCATACTTCGGATCCCCGAACTTAGTCCGCAACAAGAAGGGCTTCCCAGATACAATATCCACAGCTTGATGCAGCTCCTCCTTCGTCGCTCTAATTTTGGAGCGGGCTTCCTTGGCAGCCACCCGGGCCTTTTCCAGGTACGTCGCCTTCGCCCGGTTTTCTTCTTCAAGAAGCTGGTAACGGTCAGCAGCATCTTTTAACTCCACAGCCATCTTGGCTATTTTTTCTTTGCTCTCGCAATGCGCGGTCTGTTCGGCCCTTAACTCTTCGGCCACCTTTAAAGCGGCTGCATTGCTACTCCTTGCTTGCTCCTGGATCGGGCAAGCTCCGCCCGAAGGGTCTCCACGGTGGCAGCCCCATCTGTAGTCACAACATATTAAAGATACTGGCATCATGTTGCTCTTATTATGTGACAATCACCAGAAAAATCACCTACCCTGTGCCTCATCAAGCCGCTTGTTAACAAGCACGATGTCGGCATCTGCCGCATCCAGTTGCCGCCTTAGTTCGACAAACCCATCAGTCTGGCTAGCCATCAGAGCTTTAACAACCTGCACATAAAGGCGGTCTGGTTATTACCTGGGACTATGATCCTCTGTTTGCCGCCGTTTTCGACGACAACCAGAGTCTCAGGGGCTACTATCTACACAGGGCACATCTAAAAATGTGTGGTACTGTCAACAATGTACATCATTTCATGTACCTCAAAACCCGTCAGTAGACTCATAAAGGCTTCATGCAACCCGCTTTCGGCGGACGAAATCCTTTCAATCACCGTACCCATCAACGTGCGATGCTCTTCTGAGATAGCCTCTTGCTCTAACAGATCCCTCAGTACATCCGACCGCACACCAGACGATGCCGGACTCTTTTGATTGCTCCCTTCAAGAGTCGGATACTGAGGACATCGGGTGGCCATAGGATTACCTTCTGGCCTTACCGGATCAGGAGAAACCCTCCGCAATGACACCTTGGGGTCGCCCGCCTCGTGAGGCGGTGTGGCAGGGGGAGGCGTTTCGCTCTCCATCATCTCTAGAAGAAGATCCCCTGAAGACGAGCTCTGCTGAGAAGGGCTAAGATCCGAACTGCAAGATAAATGCTTCGATTATTTTCCTCAGAAGTAAAGCGAGATATTTTCGTTATTAAGTACCCTTTTACTTACAGCTCGGTGGAGGGCTGATCCCCTTGAGGGCATAGTGCAGCCAGGGTATCCCCCAGGGCAGGACCCTCCAGCCGAGATTTCTTCCCCCATTTGGAGACCATTGTCTCCGGGTCCTCAGAGGCGGTTCTCTTCCTTCCCTGGGGAGAGGAAGTTTCAGTTCCTCCTCCCCGGCTAACCTCCTTCGCGGAGGCGCTAGCCTCCTTGTTCCCCCCTTTATCTTCTCCTGAGGGTCCTTGATAAGGCGTGATCTCCAGCATCCTGGTTAGCACGGGATTTGGTGAGGTCTCAGGGAGGGGGGGCCGGACACCTGATCAACTTTGCCCTCGCTATCCAATCCTGGTCAAAGAGTGGATTTTTAGGGCAACATTGCGATAAATAAACAGACAATGTGTTCGGATGCGGGGCTACTTACTTGGGTATCCGGGCGATTGCAGCTCAGACCTGCATCCTCAGTGATGTCCGGAAACATTATTTGTGGTCCGAAGAACAATTTGTACATCTCTTCGTGCGTCATGCCGAGTAAATGTTGAATAGCTCGCGGTCCTTCCGGGTTGAATTCCCACATGAGAAGGGCCCGGTGTTTGCAAGGCTGGACTTGACGAACTAGCATAACTTGCACTACCATAACCAGACTGAAATCTCTCTCAAAGAGATCTCGGATACGGCTTTGCAGTATTGGCACGTCCTTGGCTGGACCCCAGCTCAGCCCCCTGCTGATCCATGACATCAGTTGTGGTGGGGGGCCTGAGCGAAAGGTGGGGGAAGCTACCCACTTGGCACTTCGGGGAGCTGTGATGTAGAACCACTCCCGCTGCCACAATCCGGACACCTCTGGGAAGCAACCCTCAGGCCATGGAGCATCAGCGATTTTGCTTAAGCGCCTTCGCATGCTGCGTGCTGCCCCTCGATCATCTTCGGCCTCACATCGAGGGTCTTGAGCCACAGGCCGAAGTGAGGGGTAATGCGGAGGAAGGCCTCACATATGACAATAAATGTCGAGATGTGAAGAAGGGAATCCGGGGCCAGATCGTGAAAATCTAGCCCATAATAGAACATAAGACCCCTAACAAAGGGATCCAGAGCGAGGCCTAGTCCTCGGAGGAAGTGGGAGACGAACACGACGCTCTTGTTGGGTTCGGGAGTAGGGACGACCTGCCCTCAGGCGGGCAGCCGATGCGAAATTTCGGAGGTCAGATATCTGGCCTCTCTCAACCTCTTGATGTCCTCCTCCGTGACGGAGGAAGGCATCCACTGACCTTGAAGGTTGTATCCAGACATAGTTGAAGGTCCGAAGCACCTGACCTAAGTTTTGGGTGTTAGAACTCGAGGCGGGGGAAGGATTTGATTAAGCACGAGAGGGAAAAAGGAAAAAAAGCCTTGTCCCCTTTATAAAGAGGGTGAATATCAAGCATCCTCCTCGTGGCCGTTTGGGACTTGCCTAAGATCTAGGAGTCCTACCCATAGGCACGGTTGGGTTACCCACGTTCGTATTGATGAGAATCCCGTGATAAAGGGGACACGATCTCTGCTTCGACAAGACGTGCCAAGGAAACCGCCTCGCGAAACACGCTGAGATGGGTTATGAAAACCGATTCAAATAAAGACCTGGCTGTGGTGTGATGTCACACTACGGGGTACGTCAGCAGATTAGATTTGTGGAAATATTATTCTCTCTATGGTGGTATGTGGAACTCGTTTTGCAGAGCCGGACACGATCCTCGTGTTCAAAATCTTCTATGAAGTATTTAGAGGAGGAACCCGCCTTGTAATGCCGAAGACAATCTGCACGCTGGACTCATCGTCATTGAAGCCTGGTTCAGGGGCTACTGAGGGAGTCCTGGATTAGGGGGTATCCGGACAGCCGGACTATATCCTTCGGCCGGACTGTTGGGCTATGAAGATACAAGATTGAAGACTTCGTCCCGTGTCCGGATGGGACTCTCCTTGGCGTGGAAGGAAAGCTTGGCAAATAGGGATATGTAGATCTCCTTCCTTGTAACCGACTCTGTGTAACCCTAGCCCCCTCCGGTGTCTATATAAACCGGAGGGTTTAGTCCGTAGGACCAACAACAACAGTCATACCATAGGCTAGCTTCTAGGGTTTAGCCTCTTCGATCTCGTGGTAGATCAACTCTTGTAATACTCATATAATCAAGATCAATCAAGCAGGAGTAGGGTTTTACCTCCATCGAGAGGGCCGGAACCTGGGTAAAAACATCGTGTCTCCCGTCTCCTGTTACCATCCGCCTAGATGCACAGTTCGGGACCCCCTACCCGAGATCCACCGGTTTTGACACCGACACCGGTGCTTTACCTTCTATGGGTAGTTCTATCCTTCATAGAACTAGTAGTCTTGCGGATGCTATTGCCATGCTTGTAGTTGAACTTGAAAGACAATTCATGCACATGCATCCTTCCGTACAAAGGATTTTTCTGGAATTTTCTAATATTGAGCATTCTTCTGTTAAGCGTGCCGCTACTATCTTTTTGGGTCATGAGTTTAGATTCATAATAAAAGAGGCCAAAGAAATCTTTGCACATTATAGGGTGGACGCTTGCCATCCTCCCATAGAGGCTATCCTGTTTGATCAAGAAGAAATAATGCGTTTTCAATCTCTAGATTATGTTGCTTTCAATGAAAATCTTAGAAAAAGGGTTCCTACCAATGTTTTAGTTGATAGAATTTCTGAACTTAATGATGATTTGGCTATTGGAAATAATGAACTAGGATATTCTCTTGAATATAGGCTCACAAAGTTCTGTCAAAAGAATGCTTATAATGATGAATTGGTTGTGCAATATGAAGGACCAAAGGAGCAACCTATACCTTCCAAGGTTGATCTTGGGGATTTTTGACCCATTAAATTTAGCCCTTTTGACTACTTTTGCTTGCCTCAAAGAAAACTTGCTGCCGAATGTAGAGAATATGAAATGAGTTTTAATAATCTATCTTACTATTATGGCAATATCTAGATCTATTCTTGCTTGTTATGCCTAGCTAGGGGCGTTAAACGATAGCGCTTGTTGGGAGGCAACCCAATTTTATTTTTATTCCTTGCTTTTTGCTCCTGTTTAGTAATAAATAATTTATCTAGCCTCTGTTTTGGTTGTTTTTTTGTGTTTAATTAGTGTTTGTGCCAAGTAGAACCGCTGGGAAGACTTGGGGAAAGTCTTGTTACACTTGCTGTAAAAAACAGAAACTTTAGCGCTCACGAGAACTGCTGCCATTTTTATTTGGAGAGTGCTATTTAGTTAATTATTATTTCAGATGATTAATAGATAAATTGCTCACGTCCACCAATTTATTTTAGAATTTTTGGGGTTCCATATCTTGCGCTAGCTACAGATTACTACAGACTGTTCTGTTTTTGACAGATTCTGTTTTTCGTGTGTTGTTTGCTTATTTTGATGAATCTATGGCTAGTAAAATAGTTTATAAACCATAGAGAAGTTGGAATACAGTAGGTATAACACCAATATAAATAAAGAATGAGTTCATTATAGTACCTTGAAGTGGTCTTTTATTTTCTTTCGCTAACGGAGCTCACGAGATTTTCTACTTTAAGTTTTGTGTTGTGAAGTTTTCAAGTTTTGGGTAAAAGATTTGATGGATTATGGAACAAGGAGTGGCAAGAGCCTAAGCTTGTGGATGCCCATGGCACCCCCAAGATAATCTAAGGACACCTAAAAGCCAAAGCTTGGGGATGCCCCGGAAGGCATCCCCTCTTTCGTCTACTTCTATCGGTAACTTTACTTGGAGCTATATTTTTATTCACCACATGATATGTGTTTTGCTTGGAGCGTCTTGTCTGATTTGAGTCTTTATTTGTTAGTTTACCACAATCATCCTTGCTGTACACACCTTTTGAGAGAGCCATATATGATTTGGAATTTGTTAGAATACTCTATGTGCTTCGCTTATATCTTTTGAGCTATGTAGTTTTGCTCTAGTACTTCACTTATATCTTTTAGAGCACGGTGGTGGATTTGTTTTATAGAAACTATTGATCTCTCATGCTTCACTTAGATTATTTTGAGAGTCTTAAATAGCATGGTAATTTGCTTAAAATCCTAATATGCTTGGTATACAAGATTAATAATAAAACTTTCTTATGAGTGTGTTGAATACTATGAGAAGTTTGATGCTTGATAATTGTTTTGAGATATGAAGATGGTGATATTAAAGTTGTGCTAGTTGAGTAGTTGTGAATTTGAGAAATACTTGTGTTAAGGTTTGTGATTCCCGTAGCATGCACGTATGGTGAACCGTTATGTGACGAAGTCGGAGCATGATTTATTTTTTGATTGTCTTCCTTATGAGTGGAAGTCGGGGACGAGCGATGGTCTTTTCCTACCAATCTATCCCCCTAGGAGCATGCGCGTAATACTTTGCTTTGATAACTTGTAGATTTTTGCAATAAGTATATGAGTTCTTTATGACTAATGTTGAGTCCATGGATTATACACACTCTCACCCTTCCACCTTTGCTAGCCTCTCTAATACCGCGCACCTTTCGCCGGTATCATACACCCACCATATACCTTCCTCAAAACAGCCACCATACCTACCTATTATGGCATTTCCATAGCCATTCTGAGATATATTGCTATGCAACTTTCCACCGTTCCGTTTATCATGACACTCTCCATCATTGTCATATTGCTTAGCATGATCATGTGGTTGACATCGTATTTGTGGCAAAGGCACCATTCATAATTCTTTCATACGTGTCACTCATGCATCATTGCATATCCCGGTACACCACCGGATGCATTCATATAGAGTCATATCTTGTTCTAAGTATCGAGTTGTAATTATTGAGTTGTAAGAAAAATAAAAGTGTGATGATCATCATTATTAGAGCATTGTCCCAGTGAGGAAAGGATGATGGAGACTATGATTCCCCGGCAAGTCGGGATGAGACTCCGGACAAAAAAAGAAAAAAGAAAGAAAGAAAAGAGGCCATAAAAAAAGAGAAAAGGCCCAAATAAAAAAATAAAAATGAGAGAAAAAGAGAGAAGGACAATGTTACTATCCTTTTACCACACTTGTGCTTCAAAGTAGCACCATGATATTCATAGTAGAGAGTCTCTCATGTTATCACTTTCATATACTAGTGGGAATTTTTCATTATATAACTTGGCTTGTATATTCCAATGACGGGCTTCCTCAAAATTCCCTAGGTCTTCATGAGAAAGCAAGTTGGATGCACACCCACTTAGTTTCTTTTTGAGCTTTCATATACTTATAGCTCTAGTGCATCCGTTGCATGGCAATCCCTACTCACTCACATTGATATCTACTGATGGGCATCTCCATAGCCCGTTGATACGCCTAGTTGATGTGAGACTATCTTCTCCCTTTTTGTCTTCTCCACAACCATCATTCTATTCCACCTATAGTGCTATATCCATGGCTCACGCTCATGTATTGCGTGAAAATTGAAAAAGTTTTGAGAATGTCAAAAGTATGAAAGAATTTCTTGGCTTGTCATCGGGGTTGTGCATGATTTAAATATTTTGTGTGGTGAAGATGGAGCATAGCCAGACTATATGATTTTGTAGGGATAACTTTCTTTGGCCATGTTATTTTGAGAAGACATAATTGCTTTATTAGTATGCTTGAAGTATTATTATTTTTATGTCAATATTAAACTTTTGTCTTGAATCTTTCGGATCTGAATATTCATACCACAATTAAGAAGAATTACATTAAAATTATGCCAAGTAGCACTCCGCATCAAAAATTCTGTTTTTATCATTTACCTACTCGAGGACGAGTAGGAATTAAGCTTGGGGATGCTTGATATGTCTCCAACGTATCTATAATTTCTGATTGCTCCATGCTATATTATCTACTATTTTGGACATTATTGGGCTTTATTATCCACTTTTATATTATTTTTGGGACTAACCTATTAACCGGAGGCCCAGCCCAGAATTGTTGTTTTTTGCCTGCTTTAGGGTTTCAAAGAAAAGGAATATCAAACGGAGTCCAAACGGAATGAAACCTTCGGGAACGTGATTTTCTCAACAAACAAGACCCGGGAGACTTGGACCCTACATCAAGTCACAAAAGAGGAGGCCACGAGGTAGGGGGCGCACCCACCCCCACCACGCACGCCCTCCACCCTCGTGGGCCCCCTGTTGCTCCACCGACGTACTCCTTCCTCCTATATATACCTATGTACCCCCAAATGATCAGATACGGAGCCAAAACTCTAATTCCACCGCCGCAACTTTCTATATCCATGAGATCCCATCTTGGGGCCTGTTCCGGAGCTCCGCCGGAGGGGGCATCGATCACGAAGGGCTTCTACATCAACACCATAGCCCTTCCGATGAAGTGTGAGTAGTTTACCTCAGACCTACGGGTCCATAGTTAGTAGCTAGATGGCTTCTTCTCTCTTTTTGGATCTCAATAAAATGTTCTCCCCCTCTCTTGTGGAGAACTATTCGATGTAATCTTCTTTTTGCGGTGTGTTTGTTGAGACCGATGAATTGTGGGTTTATGATCAAGTCTATCTATGAACAATATTTGAATCTTCTCTGAATTCTTTTATGTATGATTGGTTATCTTTGCAAGTCTCTTTGAATTATCAGTTTGGTTTGGCCTACTAGATTGATCTTTCTTGCAATGGGAGAAGTGCTTAGCTTTGGTTTCAATCTTGCGGTGTCCTTTCCCAGTGACAGTAGGGGCAGCAAGGCACATATTGTATTGTTGCCATCGAGCATAACAAGATGGGGTTTTCATCATATTGCATGAGTCTATCCCTCTACATCATGTCATCTTGCTTAAGGCGTTACTCTGTTTTTAACTTAATACTCTAGATGCATGCTGGATAGCGGTCGATGAGTGGAGTAATAGTAGTAGATGCAGGCAGGAGTTGGTCTATTTGTCTCGGACGTGATGCCTATATACATGATCATACCTAGATATTCTCATAACTATGTGATACGTCTCTGTCGTATCTACTTTTCCAAACACTTTTGCCCTTGTTTTGGACTCTAATTTGTGTGATTTGAATGGAACTAACCCGGACTGATGCTGTTTTCAGCAGAATTACCATGGTGTTGTTTTATGTGTAGAAAACAAATATTCTCGGAATGACCTGAAACTCCGCGGGAGGTCTTAGAAAAAATAATAAAAAATCCTCGCCAAATATGAAGACCAGGGGGCCCACACCCTTTCCACGAGGGTGGGGGGCGCGCCCCCTACTTCATGGGCCCCCTGTTGACCCTCCGAAGCCAACTCCAACTCTATATATTTGCTTTCGGAGAGAAAAAAAATCAGAGAGAAGAAATCATCGCGTTTTACGATACGGAGCCGCCGCCAAGCCCTAAAACCTCTCAGGAGGGCTGATCTGGAGTCCGTTCGGGGCTCCGGAGAGGGGGATTCGCCACTGTCGTCATCATCAACCATCCTCCATCACCAATTTCATGATGCTCACCACCGTGCATGAGTAATTGCATCGTAGGCTTGCTGGACGGTGATGGGTTGGATGAGATTTATCATGTAATCGAGTTAGTTTTGTTAGGGTTTGATCCCTAGTATCCATTATGTTCTGAGATTGATGTTGATATGACTTTGCTATGCTTAATGCTTGTCACTAGGGCCCGAGTGCCATGATTTCAGATCTGAACCTATTATGTTTTCATGAATATATGTGAGTTCTAGATCCTATCTTGCAAGTCTATAGTCACCTACTATGTGTTATGATTCGGCAACCCTGAAGTGACAATAATCGGGACCACTCCCGGTGATGACCATACTTTGAGGAGTTCATGTATTCACTATGTGCTAATGCTTTGTTCCGGTTCTCTATTAAAAGGAGGCCTTAATATCCCTCAGTTTCCAATAGGACCCCGGTGCCACGGGAGGGTAGGACAAAAGATGTCATGCAAGTTCTTTTCCATAAGCACGTATGACTATATAAGGAATACATGCCTACATTACATTGACGAATTGGAGCTAGTTCTATGTCACCCTATGTTATGACTGTTACATGATGAACCGCATCCGGCATAATTATCCATCACTGATCCGGTGCCTACGAGTTTTCCATATACTGGTTTACGCTTATTTACTTTCCCGCTGCTACTGTTACAATCACTACAAAATACCAAAAATATTACTTTTGCTGTCTTTACTTTTGTTACCGTTACCACCACTATCATATTACTTTACTACTAAACACTTTGCTGCAAATACTAAGTTTCTAGGTGTGGTTGAATTGACAACTCAACTGCTAATACTTGAGAATATTCTTTGGCTCCCCTTGTGTCGAATCAATAAATTTGGGTTGAATACTCTACCCTCGAAAGCTGTTGTGATCCCCTATACTTGTGGGTTATCAAGACCTTTTTCTGGCGCCGTTGCCGGGGAGCATAGCTCTATTCTTTGAGTCACTTAGGATTTATATCTGCTGGACACTATGAAGAACTTGAGAGATCCAAAAACCAAGATCTATTCCTCAACTACGAGGGGAGGTAAGGAACTGTCATCTAGCTCTGCATTTGATTCACCTTCTGTTATGAGTAAGTTTGCGACACCTACACCTGCTTCTGCTATTCGTTCTGATATGTCGCATGTTATTGATGATCCACTTCTGCTATGCATGATACTTATGATGAAACTGCTTCTATGTCTGATACTACTATGCCCCTTGGTGAATTTCTTGATGAACAAATTGCTAAGGCTGGAGAAAAAGAAATTATTGAATCTGAATACGATGATGATAGTGATGATGAAAACATGCCTGTTATTCCTAAAGGTTATCTTTTTGATAGAGAATCTTCTGCTGCTATTTTCGCTTGCAAAGATAGATATGAGCTTAAGAGGTTATTAATTAAATGGAACAAAGAATCACTTAGAGATAGACTGAGACCCGACCCTGCTTTTGCTACTTCACCTATATGTGTTCCTCATAAAGATTATGAATTCTCTGTTGCTCCTGATATAATTACTTTGGTTGAATCTGATCCGTTTTATGGCTATGAATCTGAAACTGTTGTGGCACATCTTACTAAGTTAAATGATATAGCTGCCCTGTTCACTAATAATGAGAGATCATGTTACCTCTATTTACTCAAAATATTTCCGTTCTCATTAAATGGTGATGCTAAGATATGGTTTAATTCTCTTGATCCTGGTTGTGTGCGTAGTCCCCAGGATATGATTTATTACTTCTCTGCTAAATATTTCCTTGCTCATAAGAAACAAGCTGCTTTAAGGGAAATATACAACTTTGTGCAAATTAAAGAAGAGAGTCTCCCACAAGCTTGGGGGAGGCTTCTCAAGCTACTTAATGCTTTGCCTGACCATCCTCTTAAGAAACCTGAAATACTTGATATCTTTTCTAATGGACTAACCGATGCTTCCAGAGATTACCTGGATAGTTGTGCTGGTTCTCTTTTCAGGGAAAGAACACCGGATGAAGCTGAAATTCTATTGAATAATATGTTGACAAATGAAAATAATTGGGCACCTCCTGAGCTAGCTCCTGCTCCAATTACTGAGCCTATTCCTAAACCAACTCCAAATAAGAGAGGTGTTCTATTTCTCAGTTCCGAAGATATGCAAGAGGCAAAGAAATCTATGAAAGAAAAAGGTATTAAAGCTGAAGACGTTAAGAATTTACCTCCTATTTAAGAAATACATGGTCTTAATTCACCGCGTGTTGAAGAAACTTATGATCTCAATTATTTACTTGTTGAAGAACCTCCTGATCCCGATATGCCGACACAAGTAGTAAAGGTAAATTCTCTCTATAGATATGATAAAGCTGAAGTTCCTCCTACTAAAATTGCTAGTTAGCGCTTGGATGAGTTTGATAACTTTATGTTTAAACAAGACGACTTCAATGCTTATTTTGGTAGACAATTAAAAGAAAATGCTTATATGATTAGACGCTTGGGTGATTATATGGCTGATATTAAGGGTGAACTTAAACTTATTAGCAAACATGCTTCTATGGTTACCACTCAAGTAGAACAAGTACTTAAGGCTCAAAAAGAAGTGCTTGATGAAATGAATAGTAAGAAAAATGATTATGCTGTTAGAGTGGCTACTAGAACTGGTAGAATGACTAAGGAACCTTTGTATCCTGAAGGCCACCCTAAGAGAATTGAGCAAGATTCTCAAAGAAATAATATTGATGTTCATAGTTCTTCTAAAAAGAAGTAAACGAAAAATGATAGAACTGTGCAAACTTCTAGGAACCTATTGCTGAACCACCTGATAATCCAAATGATATATCTATGTCTGATGCTGAAACACAATCTGGTAATGAGCCTGAACCTAATGAAAATATTAATGCTGATGTTCATAATGATGCTCAACCTAGTAATGATAATGATGTAGAAATTGAACCTGCTGTTGATCTTGATAACCCACAATCAAAGAATCAACGTTATGATAAAAGAGACTTTGTTGCTAGGAAACATGGTAAAGAAAGAGAACCTTGGGTTCAGAAACCCATGAATTTTCCTCCAAAACCATCCAAGAAAAAGGATGATGAGGATTTTGAGCGCTTTGCTGAAATGATTAGGCCTATCTTTTTGCGTATGTGATTAACTGATGTGCTCAAAACAAATCCTTATGCTAAATATATGAAGGATATTATTACTAATAAAAGAAAGATACTGGAAGCTGAGATTTCCACCATGCTTGCTAATTATACTTTTAAGGGTGGAATGCCAAAGAAACTTGGAGATCCCGGAGTACCTACTATACCTTGCTCCATTAAAAGAAATTATATTAAAACTGCTTTATGTGATCTTGGAGCTGGTGTTAGTGTTATGCCTCTCTCTTTATATCATAGACTTGACTTGAATAAGTTGACACCTACCGAAATATCTTTGCAAATGGCTGATAAATCAACTGCTATACCTGTCGGTATTTGTGAGGATGTGCCTATTGTAGTTGCAAACGTTACTATTTTAACGGACTTTGTTATTCTTGATATTCCCGAGGATGATAGTATGTCTATTATTCTTGGAAGACCTTTTCTTAATACTGCAGGGGCTGTTATTGATTGCAACAAAGGCAATGTCACTTTTCATGTTAATGGTAATGAGCATACGGTACACTTTCCGAGGAAACCACCTCAAGTTCATAGTATCAACTCCATTGGAAAAATTCCATCGATTATAATTGGAGGTTTTGAATTTCCTCTTCCTACTATCAAGAAGAAATATGATATACTTATTATAGGGGATGTGCATATCTCCGTTGAGGTAACTTAGTGTTATTTGAAATTTCTCCGGTTTCATGATTATCGGAATGAGTTTGTTAACAAGACTTGATCAACCTTGTTAGTGGATTATTTTATGAGCATGAGATGGATGAAACTAGAAGCACAAACTTCTATAACCTCTTTATATTTATGTTATTTATATTAAATAAAGTAAAAATAGTATTTTTCTATCTCTTATCTGATTATCCGTGCAATATAAAAATAACCCGAAAATAAAAGTCCTCAGAATGACATGCCAATTTAATATGATTTTTTCGGGAATATTTGAGGATTTACTGTGCAAAAATCACCACGGGAGGAGCTGCCACCTGGACACAAGGGTGGTGGGCGCCCCCCTATAGGGTGCACCCCCTGCCTCGTGGGCCCACGGTGGCCCTCCTCCACTTATCCCAGCATCCATCTTCTTCCTCTGTCTCACACAAACCCGAAAAACCAACTCAAGCACGAGTTCCAGCCACTTTTGCTGTGATTTTCGATCTCCTTGCTCAAAGCACCTCTTGCAAAACTGCTTGGGGAGATTGTTCCTTGGTATGTGACTCCTCCATTGGTCCAATTAGTTTTTGTTCTAGTGCTTTATTCTTTGCAAATTTAAGCTGCATAGGTGACCATGTTCTTGAGCTTGCATGTCAAATTTATATGGTTCCAAGTAGTTCTAATGCTTGATATAGGCTCTAGGCACTTGTAGGAGTAGTTACTATCAGTTTTATTGAGTTTGGTTTACTTTTATTTTGAAGTTACTAAAAATTTCAGATTATTTCAGAAAATGATGAGGAGATTATTGAGGGGCTCATCGAGCCAAAGCTGAAAGGAAAAGGCACCTAAGCCTAAGTATAATTTGCCACGCACCGCGGAGATTTGGGCGTGTGAATGGCCTTCTGAAGATTTCTTGAGAGCAGCTGGTATTTATGAAGATTTTCATGAATTGGCTCACAATGCAGGCCTAACCGCTTTCCTCCACGACCAATGCGATCAGTATCTCTTACTCACAAATACCTTTGTGCAAAACTTTTATTTTCATCCTAGGAACTCACCACCTACAGTGGAATTTCATTTATATGATGAGCCTAAGGAGATGTCACTTTATGATTTCTGTCGGATTTGTTTAGTCCCTTTTGAGGGCAAGACAGAAGAACCACATCATGATGATGTGGCTGGGTTTATTGATAATATCACGGTAGGAGAAACCAGGAAGGTTTCCGATGCACGAATCACTAGCTTACATTTTCCTGTTTTACGTTACTTTGCATTATTTGCTAGTCGTTGTTTAATTGGACGCGGAAATTTTGGAAACCTTAGTATCCTGATTTAATTATTCTGCCCCAAGGTTTATATAGTGATAACACTTTTAGTTTGGGCGGTATTATTGCTAGACTATTAAATATGAACCGTACTAAGGGCCCCATCTTTGGAGGCATCTATGCCACATGCCTAGTCGCACATTTTAACATACCTATTAGGCATGCTGAGAAGGAAGAAAAAGTGCTACCCCATGTTTATCTAGATCATAAAAGTATGGTGGCACATGATTTTATTGTTAAGAATAGGGTAGGGGAGCTTAGATATCAACTGTTTTTTAATAAACATCATCCTGAGACTATTACCTTGCCTGCTCCTTCTTTGTTTGATTTGACTGCAGGCACGTACCTTGTTCCGTTGGCAGCTATTCACGCCTACCGGAACCCTGCACTTGCTGAGGAGCCAGAGCCGGAACCACAATTTGATCCTTCACGATAGTCTAACTATCAGTGGGATCCGGAGATGATTGCCAGCCAGTGGCAATCGGAGCCTTCTTCTTCATCATCAAAGTACGACCCCAACAACTATTATTATGGATATCCGCCAGGCCAGCCGTGGCCATAGACCAACTTAGGCCAAAAGCCTAAGCTTGGGGGAGTACGTATTTCTCACCGACATTACATTTATGTTCACACACACTCATTGCTAGATGTCAGTGCTCATACTTTTTCATTGTAATATCCATGCTAGTTTATTTTCCTTTTCCTGCTTTCTTCTTGTGTGTTTAATAAACCTTAAGAAAACCCCCCAAAAAATTATTAGTAGTAGTTTATTTTTCTGCTGTAGTAGTAATAATCAAAAAGAAAACACAAAAATATTTCCCGTTCTTCTTTTGCTTGTTGGGAGCTTTCCCGTGTAAATAGTTTTATTTCTTTTCCTTTCTTGGGGGTCAGTAGGAGAAGACCATAATTAAATTGTTGAAGTGGCTCTTATATGCATTATTGTTGAATTAACCCAAGAGCCCATATTGCCTTGTCTTCTCCTGTTTATTGAATGCTCGCAGATTCCAGCTTAGTCCAATGCACGTGCACTCTTATTATTATTCACACCGTTCGTCGTGCAAGTGAAAGGCAATTATGATGATATATGATGGACTGACTGAGATAAGAAAAGTTGGTATGAACTTGACCTCTTTTGTTTTTGTAAATATGATGAGTCCCGCGTTCTTGATTCAGCTTATTATGAATAAACATGTTTGCAATGACAATTAGAGATCAGAGTTGCTTGTTCCATGCTTGATTAGCTATGAGTTATAATGATTTACCTTGTGTGCCAACATGCTATTAAGATGGTTATGATGTGGTATGATGGGGTGGTATCCTCCTTTGAATGATTTAAGTGACTTGACTTGGCACATGTTCACGCATGTAGTTGAAACGAATCAACATAGCCTTCCCGATATTTATGTTCATGGTGGATTATATCCTACTCATGCTTGCATCCAATGTTTATTAATTTTAATGCATGTACATGGCTGTTGTCGCTCTCTAGTTGGTCGCTTCCCAGTCTTTTGCTAGCCTTCACCTGTACTAAGCGGGAATACTGCTTGTGCACCCAATCTCTTAAACCCCAAAGTTATTCCAGATGAGTCCACTATACCTTCCTATATGCGGTATCTACCTGCCATTCCAAGTAAATTTGTATGTGCCAAACTCTAAACCTTCAAATAAACATTCTGTTTTGTATGCTTGAATAGCTCATGTATCAACAAAGGCTGTCCTTATCTTCCGTGTTAGGCGGGTTATTCTCAAGAGGAGTGGACTCTGCTCCTCACTCACGAGAAAATGGCTGGTCACCGGGATACCCAGTCCCATGCTTTATGCAAACTAAATCAAAATTAATTGCAAACAAAACTCCCCCTGGGACCTGATGTATGTTGGAGGCACTCGTTGTTTCGAGCAAGCCATGGATTGATGCTTGTTGGTGGAGGGGGAGTATAAACTTTACCATTCTATTTGGGAACCGCCTATAATGTGTTTAGCATGGAAGATATCGCCATCTCTTAGTTGCTACGTTGACAATGAAAGTTTACTGCTCAAAATACAATTTATCTCTATTTCAAAACCGAGCTCTGGCACCTCTACAAATCCCTGCTTCCCTCTGCGAAGGGCCTATCCATTTACTTTTATGTTGAGTCATTACCCTCTTATTAAAAAGCACTAGCTGGAGAGCACAGCCATCATTTGCATTCATCACTGTTAATTTATATTGGGTGTGACTATGATTGGATCTCTTTTACCATGAATTACAATGTCTAGTCAGTCCTTGATCTTTAAGGGTGCTCTGCATTTATGTTTTGCGGTCTCAGAAAGGGCTAGCGAGATACCATCTTGTTATATCATATTATGATTGTTTTGAGAAAGTGTTGTCGTCCGAGATTTATTATTATGACTTGCTAGTTGATTATGCTATTGATATGAGTAATGATGAGACCTGAGAATTATTGCAAGTGTGGTTAGTTATGATCTATGCTAAAAACTTGAATGCTGGCTTGACATAGTTACAACAACAAGAGCAAACAGAGTTTGTAAAAGTTTTTCTTTCTTTCTTTCAGTTTATCAACTGAATTGCTTGAGGACAAGCAAGGGTTTAAGATTGGGGGAGTTGATACGTCTCCGTCGTATCTACTTTTCCAAACACTTTTGCCCTTGTTTTGGACTCTAATTTGTATGATTTGAATGGAACTAACCCGGACTGACGCTGTTTTCAGCAGAATTACCATGGTGTTGTTTTATGTGCAGAAAACAAATATTCTCGGAATGACCTGAAACTCCACGGGAGGTCTTAGAAAAAATAAAAAAAATCCTCGCCAAATATGAAGACCAGGGGCCCACACCCTTTCCATGAGGGTGGGGGGCGCCCCCCCTAGGGCGCACCCCCTACCTCGTGGCCCCCTGTTGACCCTCCGACGCCAACTCCAACTCTATATATTTGCTTTCGGAGAGAAAAAAATCAGAGAGAATAAATCATCGCGTTTTACGATACAGAGCCGCCGCCAAGCCCTAAAACCTCTCGGGAGGGCTGATCTGGAGTCCGTTCGGGGCTCCGGAGAGGGGGATTCGTCGCTGTCGTCATCATCAACCATCCTCCATCACCAATTTCATGATGCTCACCGCCGTGCGTGAGTAATTGCATCGTAGGCTTGCTCAACGGTGATGGGTTGGATGAGATTTATCATGTAATCAAGTTAGTTTTGTTAGGGTTTGATCCCTAGTATCCATTATGTTCTGAGATTGATGTTGCTATGACTTTGCTATGCTTAATGCTTGTCACTAGGGCCCGAGTGCCATGATTTCAGATCTGAACCTATTATGTTTTCATGAATATATGTGAGTTCTAGATCCTATCTTGCAAGTCTATAGTCACCTACTATGTGTTATGATCCGGCAACCCCGAAGTGACAATAATCGGGACCACTTCCGGTGATGACCATAGTTTGAGGAGTTCATGTATTCACTATGTGCTAATGCTTTGTTCCGGTTCTCTATTAAAAGGAGGCCTTAATATCCCTAAGTTTCCAATAGGACCCCACTGCCACGGGAGGGTAGGACAAAAGATGTCATGCAAGTTCTTTTCCATAAGCACATATGACTATATACGGAATACATGCCTACATTACATTGACGAATTGGAGCTAGTTCTGTGTCACCCTATGTTATGACTGTTACATGATGAACCGCATCCGGCATAATTATCCATCACTGATCCGGTGCCTACGAGTTTTCCATATACTGGTTTACGCTTATTTACTTTCCCGCTGCTACTTTTACAATCACTACAAAATACCAAAAATATTACTTTTGCTGTCTTTACTTTTGTTACCATTACCACCACTATCATATTACTTTGTTACTAAACACTTTGGTGCAGATACTAAGTTTCCAGGTGTGGTTGAATTGACAACTCAGCTACTAATACTTGAGAATATTCTTTGGCTCCCCTTGTGTCGAATCAATAAATTTGGGTTGAATACTCTACCCTCGAAAGCTGTTGCGATCCCCTATACTTGTGGGTTATCACTATGCTCAATTCTGTCAATTGCTCAATAGTAATTTGTTCACCCACCGTAGAATACTTATGCTCTCGAGAGAAGCCACTAGTGAAACCTATGCCCCCCGGGTCTATCTTTATCATATTGATCTCCTACTACTTAGTTATTTCCTTGCTTTTTACTTTACCTTTATTTTACTTTGCATCTTTATCACAAAAATACCAAAATATTATCTTATCATATCTATCAGATCTCACTCTCGTAAGTGGCCGTGTAGGGATTGACAACTACTATTCACGTTTGTTGCGAGGATTTATTTGTATTGTGCAGGTACGAGGGACTCATGCGTAGCCTCCTACTGGATTCATACCTTGGTTCTCAAAAACTGAGGGAAATACTTACGCTACTCTGCTGCATCATCCCTTCCTCTTCAGGGAAAACCAACGCAGTGCTCAAGAGGTAGCAGTGGTCGTCATGATGGTCTTTGAGGGATGCTTGGCCTTGGTCATCTTTCCAGCTTCACAAGCTCTGCATAAGTGATCTTTGAGGAATTTGACATTTTCAATGCCAATGGCATGCTTCTTCTTCGCGAGCGTGTGCAGATTCCTCATGCCAGCATGACCAAGTCGTCGATGCCATAGCCAGCCTTCTGAAGCTTTTGCATGTAGACATGTAGCAGGTTGTGGTCCTGTAGAGAAATCAACAACATACAAATCTCCTCTCCTAAGACTTTGGAATTGTTAGCTTCCTTGATCACAACACAACGATACTTGCCAAAGACAACAACCATATCAAGATCGGAAAGCATTGAGATAGACATGAGGTTGAACCCTAAGGACTCGACAAGCATGACTTTGTCCATGTGTCGATCCTTTGAGATTGCAACCTTACCTAAACCCAATACCTTGCTTTTGCCTTTGTCAGCGTAGGTGATATGCTTCAGATGTGATGGATATAAAGCAGAGTCCATCAATAATTAAGCTCCTGTCACCAGTCATGTGATTTGTACATCCACTATCGAGGACCCACTCAGTGGCTTTGACACTACAAGAATCCTGTTAATATATGATGGTATAAGTCCGTCATGGACTAGCGTTAAACCGTCAAGGAAGGGCACGCGTGACGGATTTGAAATCCGTCATGTATATCGCGTCATAATTTGACCACAATGCCATCCTTGACGGATATGTGAGACCGTCATGGATTCATGACAGTTTTTGACCGTCATGCATGGCACTTAACTGACATGCTCATAACGGCGTTAACATGTATTCCATGTCATCATTTAACATGGATCTGACGTGGCAGCCCATAAACTAAGCAGCCCAATTATAATTTCGGCCCATTATTTTTCATTACCTACCGCCATGTAGTAGTCGGCCCAATTGGAATTTCAGCCCATTAAATGTCAAATCAGTCCAAGGCCAACTAATTTTAGCCCTCTAGATTAGCCCATGTCGCATTTCTCTTGGTCCATGATTTTTTTAATTTAAGCCAATATTTTTTATAGAAAATACATGCTATGTAATTAAATAAAAGGAAATCACCAGAAAAATAACAATTTATGCAAAAGGAAAAAGACCACAAAAACGCAAAATTACACACATGTCCAGACGATACCATGTGCAGGAGCAAAAACACAAGAAACTTCAATCTACAAACAAGTGCCAAACAAGTGCTAGAGAACACCCTATGCCACTTTGCAGCCACTGCCTCCCAACGCTCAACAGACAGCAACCAGGGGTCATTCCCATGCCTTCCCGGACACAGATCCAGCCATCCCCGCCGACATCATCGAAGGAAGTCACCGTATCACCTCAACCTATGCTCCCAAGGACCGGTGCGATGTTGCCTGCACATAGAAAAACTGTAAGACCAACTCAAAAGTATGGGTTTAAGAATGGGTTTTCGTACATACACAAAACTGTACCAAAGGTAAAGTGAACCATGCATGTTAGCTTCAAATAATGGTATTTTTACTGTGACGACAATGCAGCACAAGCTAGCAACCAACAATGTTTTCAGGATAACATAACATCATGTTTGAAATATCAAACAGCAAAAGAAACATAAGCACGGAAATGGATGATAAAGGTCCTGGTACATATATTCTTTCCCTTTCTTAATTTCACAACACACATACAGTCGCAATAAAGAGCAAATCAGTTCCATGGTTTGGTTCTACATATAGGTTGGTAAAAAAGAGCCAGTCAATGCAAAAGGGTCCAATCAGTTAGCTAGTCATTCATAAAGTACAATCATGTGAAAAAAGAAAAAGAAGAACAACAAGCGGCCTGCCAATGATGGATATAGTATTATGAGATCTGAGATGTTCATGAAAACAACAGAAAATGATAAAATTGGACCTGATTAAGACCATAGTGAAATCCAATGATGGACAGAAAGAAAATCAATCCTAATATAGCGAGTTCCCTATTGAGTTGAGATGATTACATAGAAACAAATCATGTAATCACCAGCCAGATCAAACATTTATGGATAGGGAGAAAGTGGCAGCTTTCGTGCCGCTACTGTACCTTGGATGCGCAGCATTGGATGGGGATCACGAGCACACAGCCGCACCTGTACCCAGTTCCATGGGACCTTGAGAACATGTACCGATTGTTGGCCGCCGTCCTCCCTGCGGTTTGGCCTCAAGAGATTTCTTCCACCTCCTTAGAAACCAAAAAATGAAATGCAAGATCAGATCACAATTGTACGGATGGAAAAAAATATAGTCAATGTAACCTATGTGCCAAGTTGAAGGAAAATATAAGAATAAATTGCAATATTTATTTCTCACCAAAAAAATAACAAGAAAAGATATCTAGTCAGTCCAATTTACCAAAATCTGGACAGTAGCATTCTGAGTATTTAAGTGAAGATGTAGCAGGCAATCAAATGAATATATGGTGAAGGTGGATAAAATGAGGCAATCAACAACTTAGGCATGGGGTCCCATTCGTCGATGGAGAGCATCTGCTGCTCCAAATCAAACAAACAAACAAATATGTTTAGCCCACCAAGAACGGGAGCACTAACCAAACAGCCCCTATCCAACAGCAATTTTAGGCAGTGACAGGTCAGCTAGATGAGTTAAAAAGTGAGAAATATGAATATTTTGTGTAAGGTAAACATAAAAACTTTTTTGGTAGGACTAAAGAGCTCTTGAATGTTCTGAAGTGCAAAGAATTAGCTATACTATCCAGTATGACTAGCGTCCGGCAAGCATTGACATGACACGTATGTCATTAACAAAATGATAAGAGTATCAGGATCATGACGCTTTTACTGAAGTGGAATGTTTGTTCTTTCTGCTTTGTGGCTATTCTAAATAACCCCCTTCAAAACCTGAAGAAGAATAAAAAGCTAGTAAGGAGAAAATGCAGCAAACCAAGATGGCTTGGTCAAACGCTTCAACTAAAATCTAGTTGGGCTGGAATTTAAATGCAGTATGTACACATTGCTTGCACATGTCAAATGAGCGATGAATGGATTATTTTTGCAGCACAGAAAGCAAACACTCTATTCACAACAAAATAAATTCTTGTTTTACACAAGTAATGGTTAATGGTTGAAAGTTCAGTGGCACGGCTAATATAACAGTACAAAAAGACGCCAATTGTGGAATCAAATTGGCAGCAAGATTTTTTCATACTTGGGCATGGAGAGCTCTATATAAATTGAACCAAGAAAATGGATCAATTTGACCTAAGCAGGACCAACCCAAAACCATGGTAAAAAAACTTGAAGCTAGCTCGGTTGATAAATTTGTTACGGCTAAAACAAAATAGAAGCAAGGACTGCACCATCCATCTCTCTCTCTCTCTGAAACCAACCACCCATGCATGTACAAAGTAAACTGGAACCAAGTCCAAGCTACTCCATGGATAGGATAGGATCAGATTGGACCAAAGCAAACTAGTTTGCTAGCTAGGCAGGAGCAGTGGCGGAGCGGGGCAAATTTTAGAATAAGAGCAAAATATACATGAAACATGGCAGCTCGGCTCATCGATAGTCGGTGGCGTGCAACAGTGTGCGATGCTGGCTCGGCGGTTGTGCGGCGGTTAGCAGTCCAAACCAAAAATGGAAAAACAAGATTGAGGAATTGCAAGGACTACTTAGTAATCCAATTATCACAGATGAAAAGTATGGAGGCAAGCCGTGGAGACTTTTGACCGACAGAGCTTCACGTACCGGAAGTACGCGCATACAAAATCAATCAAGCTAGCTATGCACCTATGTGATGCGGCACACTAGAACGCTTAGTATTCATGGTTCAAAGAAAATTGCACTTTTGGAAGGGGGGCCATGTCCCAGGCTCCACGAGTGGGCAGGGGGGAGGTAAACTAAAATGCTGCAAAGAGGAAGGAATGGTCTTCATCTTACCACCACGGTGGTGCAGGGGCGCCAAATATGGCTGGCCGTGGCGGATCTGAAGAAACAGTGGGAGAAGGGAGGCCTTACTTGCTCCATTGCGGCGTCCCTGCATCTATTGAGCTGCAGCTGCGTGGCAAAGGAAATCAGGGAAGGAGATCAAATCAAATCGAATAGAAAAGATGGGCAAGGGCTGACCTTGAAGCGCAACCATGTGTGTGCTCACTCAGCTCTCATAGCCTCCATCGATGGATGGTCGATCTGGAAGGGGAGGAAGCAGCCTCCCACGTTGACATCCATAATGGGATCCTTGACGAAGCCCTCTTCTCAGTCATGGGAGAAAGATGGATAGAGAGGGAGAGGACGCCGGTTGTTGCCATGGTGGATCTGACCGCCGCCCGACCCGCAATAATGGCACCGGCGTCGCGTGCACTAGGTTCGCCTTCAGGGGCGTCCCCGCCTCCGGGAACGAGGCTATCGTCGCGGCGGTTGTGGGATCTACCCCTAGAAGATGGCCATGGATGGGGAGGTGGCGGCGGCCATGGATGGGGAGGTGGCGGCGGCCATGGATGGGGAGGGTTGGGGATCTGGAAACAGTGAGACCAGGGGAGTCGGGGCTGACAAAGGAGATGGAAGAAGCCGATCGAGATCTACAGAGGAGTCAGGAAGGATGGAGTTGATTGCTTGCCGTTGGATCACAGAAGAGGAGATGGTCTGGATTTGCGATCCGTGGGATGGCTAGCTCAACCAATCACAACACGATTCCCTCACGCTGGATTGCCACATCAGCGCCATCCATCCATGGCGATCCTAATGGTATATAAGAACAAAAAATATAGGCTTCGTGAGTCGACTCGTGACGGTTTTCGTGATGGCCCCTCTTTATTTGTCATAATGGGGCTATCGGGTTGGGGGGGCCATCCTCATGTTGCGTATATGTGACGGATTTTGCGACGAACCTGATAAACCGTCATAATTTGTGATAGTTTTTGGGAACGTCACCAGAAATCTGTCATGGATTAACAGGTTTTTTGTAGTGTGGGTTGATCATCCTGCAGATGAATTAGTGCAACTTACGAACTCATATACTTCATCAGTGAAGAATATGATATCAATTTCATCAGATCAATTTCATCAAGCAATAAAACAGATAAAGCACTATGAGGACGTGAGAAATGAAAATTCATTTCTTCATGATTAGCTTGCGTCCTTTCAAGCACATTCAGGTCTCCATCAAATTCTTCAGACGATTAAGTTCGTCTGGAGAACTGACCCTGCATAAGAGATTAGTTCTTTTTCTTCACCACCCACATCTGAAGGGGTGACAAAGAGTTCATCATTCTGCGAGCTCCATAAGAGAAAGGTGGCATAGATGCCAATCCACTTCATTTCACATAAGAGGGATTAGGGTAAGCATAAGAGTAAGCAGAGAAATTCTTCGAGGACTTATGAACATAATGGTTTGAAGAATAATGCACGTATCCATAATCCTTAGATCTTCCCTACGAAACAGATGGGTTAGCACAATGATGTTCATACGAGGACTTTGATCCTTTTGAGGAATTTGATCCACGTGAGGAGTTTGGTCCGTATGAGGACTTGGATCCATATGAAGAATTTGGTCCATATGAAAAATTTGATCTGGGGTTCCTATTTTTCATAGGTGGTGTCATGATGACATTCACCTGAAGATTTTCAAGGCACCTTTTGGGAACCCAGATTTTCTTAATAGGAGAACCGTTCCTGCAGTTAGTGTCAACATATCTAGCAAATACTTCACCATTCTGATTTTTGAACAGTTTATAGTTGGAGTTAATTGACTCATCAGAAGAATATGAAGATTCACATGTAAAGCCAAATAAAGTAGATGGATCCACTGAAGGTCCCTTTGCAGCAACCCATGAGGTTTTGGGATACTGCTCAGGTTTCCAGTAGGTCCATCAATATTAAGTTTCCTCTCAAAGGCAATACCCTTTTTCCTAGGGTTCCTGTTGAGGATCCGCCTTTTAAGCACGTCACAAAGAGCCTGATGCCCTTTGAGGCATTTGTACATGCCTGTCATATACAATTCCTTCAGCCCTGCATCATCAGTGATACTAGCAATGTCCTCAGATGAGGAATTAGTGATAGCAGAGATAGTTGAAGAATTTTCAGCAATGGAAGTATTTGAGCATTCAGGTGAAGAATTAGCAGTTTCACGTTCAATGCACTTCAAACATGGAGGAACAAATTCGTCCTGAGTAGCGCTGACCTATTGAGCAAGTAATGAATCACGCTCCTTCTGAAGATCTTCATAACTCACTCTTAACTGCTCAAGATCTTGCTTTTTTTGAAGAAATTTGTAAGAAAGCTTCTCATGATCAGATAGGAGAGTGTTATGATGACCTTGAAGATTGTCAAACTTGGACTAAAGTCTTTGAAGATTTTCAGTCAAAATTTTAGTGCAATCCATTTCCTCGCCCAACATATCATTGCTTTTATCTAGCATGTTTTGAACCTTTTCCAGAGCCTTTTGCAGTTTCACATCAATCTTAGCAAGTTTAGAATAACTGGGTTTGAGGTTTTCATCAGATTCATCCTCACTAGATTCAGAGGAGGGATATTTGAGTACCTTTGAGCCTTTTGCCATGAAGCAATAGGTGGAAGCGTAGTCCTCATCGCCATCATCAGTAGTGTTGGGGAGGTCCTTTTCCTTAGAGTTGAAGATGGACTTGCTGACGAACGCGATAGCGAGGGCTAGGCTCGCCACGCAAGAGTCTGACTCCTCAGATTCCTCCTCTTCCTCATTTCAGAGTCCATTTCCTTGCCAATGAATGCCCGAGCCATCTTGGAGCCGCTCTTCTTGTGAGATGAGGACCTTGAAGGTTTTGATGAAGAGGACTTTGAAGATTTCTTCTTCTTCTTCTTTGAATCATCAGAACTGTAATCCTTGTACTTCTTCTTCTTTGATTCCTTTTCCCACTGAGGACAATCTTGAATGTAGTGTCCGGGTTTCTTGCACTTGTGACAGAGTCTCTTCTTGTAATCATGGGATGAGGAATCTGATCTCAAGTCACCACTTCTTGAGGATTTTCCAAAGCGACAACGTCTTGAGAACTTCTAAAATTTCCTCACGAGCATTGCTAGCTCCTGGCTCAGTTCTTCAGGGTCACCAAGGCTGCTGCCAGAATCTTCACCTTCAGATTCAGACACTGCCTTGGCCTTCAGAGCCCGTGATCTGCCATAACTCGGTCCATAGAGATCTCTCTTCTCAGCAAGCTGGAACTCATGAGTGTTTAGTCTCTCGAGGATATCAGCGGGATCAAGTGACTTATAGTCTCCACGTTCTTGTATCATCAATGCCAAGGTATCAAATGAGGAATCAAGCGATCTCAGCAATTTCTTCACCACCTCACGATCGGTGATATCAGTGGCACCAAGTGCTTGAAGCTCATTTGAGATGTCAGTGAGGCGATCGGATGTTTGCTGAACATTTTCATTGTCGAGTCTTTTGAAGCGGTTGAAGATATTGCGAAGAACGTCAACTCGAGAGTCACGCTGTGTTGAGACTCCCTCATTGACCTTGGACAACCTGTCCCAGATAAGCTTTGTTGTCTCCAAAGCACTCACTCTGCCATACCGCCCTTTGCTCAGATGGCCACATATGATGTTTTTCGCTTGAGAGTCGAGTTGCTTGAATCTCTTCACATCAGCAGCGTTGATGGTAGGAGTGACAGAGGGGACACCATTTTCCACAACGTACCAGAGATCATTGTCAATTGCCTCAAGATGCATGCGCATCTTGTTCTTCCAGTAGGTGTAGTCCATCCCATCGAAGGTAGGACACCCAGCAGAAACCTTGATCATACCTGCGGTCGACATAACTAAAACTCCAGGCGGTTAAACCAAAATCACACAGAACAAGGGAGTACCTTGCTTTGATACCAATTGAAAGTGCGTTATATCGACTAGAGTGAGGTGAATAGGCGATTTTTATGAATTCTTCACTGAGGAATTTACGGGCGAGGAAATTCCTGAGTGAAGAACTACTTGCAGCAGAAAAAGTGCTCAGAAGTAAACATAACAGAACATGAACATGGTCTTCATGATGAAATGAAAACAAGCACAGAGTATAGAAAGCATAAACACAGGATAAATAGAATGAAGGCAAACAGACTAAAGAAATTGAGCTGAGGAAATAGAGAAAGTCTTTAGTCAAACTCTTCAAACAGATATGAACAAGCACACACCACAGAGATGAGGAAATAGAAGGGTTGAGGAAATGGAACTAGTTAGCTCGGTGAAGACAAGGATTTGGTAGACCAGTTCCAACTGCTATGACAGTTATACGTCTGGTTAGGGCGGCTACGTATTTAAACTTGAGGACACACAGTCCCAGACAAGTGAAATAGACGTGGTGCAAGTTGTGGAAAGTGCATGTGCCGTAAAAAAATGAAATCTTCCTATGGCATCTTGCACATTAGTCCATCCCACTTGCAGACCTGCTTCATCATCTTGATGGGCAGACGATTCTTGGAAGCATTCCCTCATGGATTGCACCATGTGAGAACGCGCCCGGGCTTTAGCTGACCAAGACCTAGTGGAAAAATGAACCAAACAAGGGACCTGATGTCAAGCATTGGGTGTTTTCTCTGTTGTATTCATTGCCACATCCAGACTTTGTCCCGCTGCTCGTGACACTATGTCCTATATGTCATGCCAGGAGGAAGGCAATACACGAAAACGAATATCAAAGCCCCAACATCAAAGCGACTTCATGGGGAGATTAATGCATGCAAGATTACGTCCGCCCACAACAGATGAGAACTAGACAGAGTGGAGTCCCTCGATGGATCCCTCCTACGAGCAATGTAAAACTAATGGTAAATGGGGCTATATCCAGATCGTCGAATGTGGGGTCGATCAATGCTTATGCAAAGATATCAACAGAGTTTACCTGGGTGCTTCGACGCTGGTGTTTGCAGGTGCGATTGACCCTGCCTCCTTTGAGACTTTGATCTATCACGAAGCCATGGATCTTGCGATATATCTCATACAAACTTGGAAGAGTCATCGCCTTGGACTGCGAAGAAGTGAAAGTGCGTTATATCGACTATAGGGGGGTGAATAGGCGATTTTTATGAATTCTTCACTCAAGAATTTGCGGGTGAGGAAATTCCTGAGTGAAGAACTACTTGCAGCAGAAAAAGTACTCAGAAGTAAACATAACAGAACATGAACATGGTCTTCATGATGAAATGAAAACAAGCACAGAGTACAGAAAGCGTAAACACAGGATAAATAGAATGAAGGCAAACATACTAAAGAAATTAAGCTGAGGAAATAGAGAAAGTCTTCAGTCAAAGTCTTCAAACAGATATGAACAAGCACACAACACAGAGACGAGGAAATAGAAGGGTTGAGGAAATGGAACCAGTTAGCTCGGTGAAGACAAGGATTTGGTAGACCAGTTCCAACTGTTGTGACAGTTGTACGTCTGGTTAGGGCAGCTAGGTATTTAAACCTGAGGACACACAGTTCCAGACACCCAGTCCTGAACACGCAGCTCAGGACACTTAGTCCTCACCGTATTCCCCTTGAGTTAAGGTCACACAGACCTCGCCCAATCACTCGTGGTTAGTCTTCAGGTGACTTCCAAACCTTCACAGACTCGGTCACCCGACGATCCATAATTTCCTCTTGGATGCTCTAGACCATGATGCCTAACCGTCTGGAAGATGCACAGTCTTCAAAGGTAACAAGCGTCGGATCCGCGTAGGATCAATCTCTTCAGTGATGCTCAATCACTTTGGGTTTGTAGGTGTTTGGGTTTGGGTTTTTCCTCACTTGATGATTTTCACTCAAAGTTCTCGGAGGATGGGATGCTCTCAAATGACAAGTGTCGGTTTCTCTCGGAGCAGCCAACCAGCTAGTGGTTGTAGGGGGTGGCTATTTATAGCCTAGGCAGCAGCCCGACATGATAAAACATAAATGCTCTTCAATGATATGACCGTTAGGCGGGTAGATATTTTGGGACAGCTGGCGCATAGCACAGCAACAGTCGGAATTTTGAGTATCAAATTCCTCAGGGCTATCATGTTCCTCACTGTGTAGGCCATCCGCACTGGCGAATTCCTAACTCCTCAGTCAGAACAAATTCCTCAGAGACCAGAAGAACTTCGTCTCTGTCACTGAAGAAATTTGACTGGACTGTATAAGATTTCCAATGTCTTCACTCGAAGGGATTGGTAGATGTAGGATTTGAGTTGAGCATCACTTGGAGATTTTTTCTTAGTATTTTCTCGACCCCCTTTAACAGTACAGTGTTTCCTATAACTCAAGAAAGAGAAAATGAAACTACGAAAACAAAAGTCTTCATGCTTCATGTTCCTCGAATGAATACCAAGTCTTCAGGATCACACCAATTTCTTCACTTTCAAAGTCTTCAGAAAGTCTTTAGAAATCCAAAGTCTTCAGCCGAAGAACTTTATTTTTAGGGGTGGACTTTCTCTGTAAATATCAAACTCCTCATAGACTTATAGACCTGTGTACACTCACAAACGCATCAGTCCCTTAACCTATAAGGCTTCAATATACCAAAATCACTAAGGGGCACTAGATGCACTTACAAGAAGTCATCAAGAACATCGAAGATGGCTTTATTGGGACGCATGGTCATATCATTCGTGAGATCAAAATAATGCCACCTGAATTTCAAGCTTACTTTTTTGTCTTTCAAGAGTTTAGAACATTGAGGCCCATATCCTCGCTAAATCAGGCGCTAGGTTTATCTGTAGGGCGCCATCTATGGCTCCTACCTCTCATCTATATTTTATCCCCCTAAACATTATTAATCAATAAAATGGAGCATGTTTTAGCCTCAGAAAAATATCATCCAGAATTGATCTGTGTCGCTCATTTCTCAACAAAAAAAATGAAGATATGTATGGTTCATTGCGAGCGCTAGGATATGTTTTCTTTGGCCAGCCCATTGGCAAACGAAAGTACAGGGAGGGATTGGTGGTTTTTGGAAGCTTTTTTCCCCCTGTTTTAAACCTTCCAAGGAATGTTCTGTTAGGTTTTTTCTTTTCCTCCCCCCATATTTTATCTGCCAAATTTGGTTTCTTCTTCTTTTACCTCTTTATGTTTTTAATTTATTTATATTTCTTTTTAGTTTTCAATTCATAATTTTTTGAATTGGCGAAAATAATAATTAAAAAAACATTTTTAAATTCTTGAACTTTTTTTGAATTCATGATTTTTTTTGAATTCAAGAATTTTTTTCTCAAATTCATGAGTGTTTACTAAATTCTGAATTCCTTTCAAATGCGTGAACATTTTTTGAATCCATGAACTGTTTTAAAATATGTTTTTTTAGAAAAGAAGGATGACCCTCGGCCTCTGCATCTGGGCGATGCATACGGTCACTTTATTAATTATTCTCACAAGACTTTACAAAGTCATACAACAGTAAGACTAAAGCCGCCGTCTAAGCAACAAACTGTCGCTACACGCCTATCCAGTTGATGAAGGAGCGCAGATAGCCTGGGCCTAATACCAAACAGACATCGCAGCCAAGCCTAACATCTAAGACCTGAGACTCCAACCTAGCCACTTGTCGGGTCTGGGGCACACACTGGTCCGGCGTGCTCTCAGAGGCCGCCGCCGCCAACTGCCACCGCTCCATCTTCAGAACTATACTGATGCATCAACCTTGCTCGATCCAGCTATCATCGACGCCACCACGGTGCCCAACGGCACCTCCTCCCTACGCGCAAACAGCTGTACATGTCGTGGTCGTCATTCATACACCTCAGCGCCATGCTGCCACGTATCACCAGCCGACACAGCTTGAAGCCCTTGGAGGATCTGTCGTGCGTAGCACCTGCCGACCAGGCATGACCAAGCGTAGCACCTGTAAGTCAGGCATGACTTGACATCTCCACCGAAGCTCCGTGCAAGACGAAGCCGCTCCACCTCCTACCTCTGACTTCCAGCGCTGCTCCACAAAACGACGCTCCCAAGAGAGAAACGACGCCGCAGTGCCGCCATCGTCCGGTCTGGAACACCAGATCCTAGGGTTTTAAAATATGTAAACATCTATTAATTCGTGTATCTTTAAATTTGCGAACATTTTTTAAAATTCATGATTATTTTTAAAATTTGTAAAAAGAATTTTAAAATTTAATATATTTTTTAATTCATGAATAGTTAAGAAGACAAAAATCAAATTATTTTTTGACTAAGAAACCTGAAAACCCGGTTGAACAAGAATAAAAAATTGATGCTTTATACTGCATAGTACTGCAGTGGATGGATAAAAATATTGCCGTTAGCTAGATCGACCCGAGTGCAGTAGACTTGAAGCGAAGAAAATGACTGCTGGCTGGACAGACTTCAGTGAAGTTTGTGTAGGTTAACCAGCGAAAAAAATCACTGGTAACTGGCCTGGCCCATGTAGCGAGCGAGTGGGCGACTCACTGGTACAGCTCGCAAAGAGCGATACATATTACCCCCTGATCTCATCGCCTAAAAAAAGTCATCTCTTCAAAACTTGTGAACACCGGTCAAACTTACCCTGCGGGGTTACCTCACGTTGCAGATGCCAACACGAGGTTATTTTGGTGCGATTTTCTCTTTTGATAAGGTGGGTGGTCTATGTTTAATAAACTATCGAACCGAAATATCTGTTGAACCAAGCATCCAATTTACGAGTTGTTTTTACTGAGTTCGCCGTTGATACTTTGAAACTAGATTCTGTTGGTAGGTTTCGATAAACGTGATCTACTTTCCATCTATGTCAAAATCATGATTCTGAATTGGATCGGAGCTATGATGGTAGGATCAGAAATCGTAGAATGTTAACCATCAAAGTCGTAAAAACATAGATTGTACTAACCAAAATCGTAGAATCGGAGTGGTTAGTTTGGATCGTAAAGTCGTAGAATCGTTCAATAGAATTGCGATTCTGACAACCTTGCTTTCCATCTAACATATGTGTGCTTCCCCATGTTGGTATTTCTTGTGTGTGTGTGTACTTACTATCTTTGTGTACTCTCACGTTAGTGTGCTTATTTACTCATAAATTAGTGTGTGTATCTCCCATATTGTATGCGTGTGTGTATTCCCCATGATTTGGCATGTGCCCTTTTGAGTGTTTGAGATGTGTACAACTCCCTTATTTTGGGAAGGAGGGAGTATTTGTGCACCATGATGAGTATTCCACATATACACTGATGTGTGCTTACGTACTAAAGTTAGTCATCTTTTTAGTCAAACTATATAACGTCAAAGCATGCTGCATGCATGCTCCCATCAATCAAACTAACAGCGTCGCCTGCTGGAAGTACATTGATTAGCATATCACTGGGCGGGTCCAGGAATATTAAACCCGATGGATTCCAGGCTCCAAGGACAGATATATTCGTCCTGGGAGCAAAGCCAACACTGTTTCACTTACCCACTCACTAGACTATAGCTAATAATCGAGCTGACACATGACATGCATAGACACCTTTCCTCGGCCGTTGCAAGCAAGCGCCAAGAGGTACTTTCTCTACGTTGCTAGGCGCCAGCCGCTGCCGGCCAACGGCAAGGACAAGCCCCATTTGGCCGGTCATGCCCGACGCCGGCCGGTGCCGACGATGCGCATCCCCGGCCGCTCCACCACCCGCCGGTAGGGGTACGGCGGCCACTGTGAGCGCGCGCGGCGGGGACGCTATGGCACAAGGAAAATGCAGGGTCGATCTGTAGACTCAGCTGCACAGTTGCGCGGGCTGCAACGGATGAGATCTGGTAGAGATCCGATTCGGACGACTGGGCGATCAATGATTCCCCCGGAAAAGGCCGGCCGTCTGTTCCTTTTGTCCCCGTGCTTTTAACGAAGAATCGGATCACGAACCTACAACTGCATCCATCCATCGCTCTCTCTTCGCCTTTTGCATGCAAGGTCCGCCGTCGCAGATCTCTTTTACTTTTGCATGCATGGAAGGCTGCACCCACAAGCGAAGACATTTTACGCATGCATGCACGCATGATGTACACGTACGTGTATATCGTCGTCTCCATAGATATTACTGTAGTACTGGTATAGTACTAGCAGCGAAACCAGGACTCGACTTGACTGTTGACACTGCGGACGTAGTACTACGTGCTTCCACCGGACACAAAATGCACCGGCGCAAATTAAGGAGCGTCGTCAATCATTTCATTAAACGGCACAAATACGCGGGCACTATCTCCGTATGCTAGTAGTATAGCATTGCTAGCTATATCCCCCTTTTTGCAAGATTCCATGGCCGGACGCGGACAGAAACAGTACGTCAGAGGATTCAGGAAGGACAGGGGAGGAGAACACGGGGGGAAACCGACGACAGGGTCGGTTCAAAACCTAGCTAGCAACAGGTCGACGGACGGCGACGATTCCTGCCGTACCGTACACCATGCCACTGTACGTTGTGTGGTAAAAATATTGCCCGTCGCCTTGTCGTCTGGTTTGCCATGGAGAGGTTTCTGTTGCCGACGGGAGATGAAAGAGATTTATTCCGCTAGCTGGTTCTTTTTTTTCTTTTTTTTCTTCCTCACACTTTTCCCATTATATGAGAAAATTAATTGGGATGAAATAGATTGTCATGTTTTTTAGGGCAATTCAGAGAGCATTATTCAGACAAAAGCATTCCTAGAACAACCAGCCAATAAGTTAGTCACTAGGAAGCTGAGAGCTAGTTTCATCAAGCCAACTCTTGGTCACCTTTAATGTGCAAGCATGCTTGGCACAAAGATGCACCGGAAGGTTTGCTGACCTGTTTACTTGCAGAATTTCAAATCAAGAAAAAACACTAACTAGCTCTCCAATTTCAACAAAGATCGGAGTCACAATTGAACGAGAATTATGGCGAGTGTTCTAGAATGTCACCAACTCCAGACAATCCACCTCCATTATCACATGTGAGTATGTTACTAGCAAAAGGTGAGTCTACAAGCTAATAAATACATTAACTATTTGCCACATAAGCAACTTTGTCTTGAGGTATTTATGTTAGTACTAGCTAAGTTACCTCCATTATGACAAGCCTCAGGGGCGCCCAATCCTCTACCATTTAAGAAGCCATTTAAACAAAACATTTTTACTTTTTACACACAGCTTTAGGTGTCACACAAAAAGCTGAATTAAATTCTGTACAAAATCTAGGTTTACCAAGCGAAGCCAGTTCCCAAGAAAATACAACCTTCTAGTTCTGCATCTTCACTATTATCATTAGAGCTATCACGATCAGACCTAAGCTCTTGGACAACCTTACTGTCGAAATTAACCAACATTGACCCCCTGTGTACATATAATATTTTGGATCGGGGTTGTTTAATGGTAAAAGATATCTCATGGCATATATACATTAAGAGACCATTATACATTTAAATATTTGCATTTACATATATGTCTATAACTCAAGAATTTTGCATAAATACTATGTCATTTTGCAGCCATCCAATGTAAAATGGGTGGTAGGAATAGGATCAACCCCTCGCGCTAGTGCCATCTAAGCACGGCATCACTCTTCTACCTCTTTACACATCCTTCTACATGACTTGGCCTATTCCCTCCCCATGCCATTACCTCCTAGATTGATGAACAAATATGCATGATCGCTGATTATTACTCTCTCTTTTTGCTCTGTGGTAATAGGAGAATTTTGGGTGTGGGGCCGAGGAGATATATTGAGGCAGCAGCGGTGTAGCGATCAGAGACACCAAATTGTATGTAGGCAAGTTTTTCTCTTTCTTGAATGTTTAGATATTTTTAAGAGGCACATACTATTTCATAATTCAGGCAAATCGAATGGTGAACGGACATTTTTGGTGGGCCTACATGAGCAATGAACCAACCATGGTCGTGTAAGCTTAAGTTACAACCCACCAGAGTAATGTCCGTCGTGTGCCCGGAAAACAATTTTTCCGCCATGTGAATTTTAAGTATGCAATTTTTTCAACAAAGAGTGAATTTTATTGACTCAAAATAAAACATCAGTACTCAAGAGGATACAAACACAACAAGCACACACCCGACCTCTGTATAGGTAGGATGCACACAACCTGTTAGAAGGGAGAGAGAGGAATTGTTGTGGAATATGATGGATGTATTATTGAGCCTCGAGGGCGAGTATATACTGAGTAGAAGACTTGAAGGGTAAGCCGCCTCTCCTGGAGATAAGGTAGGAGACATATTACAAGTCCTAGACTACCAAATACATGTATCTCAAATATATCTCTAACATCCCGCCGCAGTCGTAGCAATAGCACTGCGCACAACAGGAGCATCGCGGACGGTCAGACTGGAGAGAATAGCAGCCGACGGGATGGCATCCCCCCGCAGTCGAAGCAGGAGCATCGTGGACGGTGTCGCATCGAGGATGCATTGACTGTAGAGGAAGCCGATGAGTTACTCAAGCGGATGACAGCCCTTTGTGCCGATGTCGAGGTAGCCGAGAGCATAGGGTGGTGTAGTCGTGGTCAAGGTAGCCGTGCGAAGAATGTTGTGGTCGATGTCGAGTCGGGGTAGCCGGTGTCGAGGAAAACACCGTGAAGCCGTGGGCGCAAGGAGGTGCCGAGTTAGCATGAGCACAATGACTACTAAGTAGGGGTGCGCCGGGAGGTAGACAGTGTTGACAAAGCGTCGCGCCAGGTTTGTCAAGCCCGGTGACACGTCGTGGATGAAGGCACACATCGGTGTTGCTAGCACCGGGCATGCGTAGACGGATAAAGACGAAGTTGACGAAGTACCGCTCCAGGTTTGCCAGGCCCGGGGACACGTCGTGGACGAAGGCACGCACTGGTGTTGCCAATACCGGGCATGCGTAGACAAGGGACCTGCACGAGCTGTATGCCATGTCGGAGAAGTCGGAGAGGCCAGCAGAGAAGGACTCAACGACGGTTGCGGCGCCAATCAGCACGGGGCCGATGTTGCCCGTGGTTGTTAGAGTAGACGAAGTGGTCGGGGTAGATGACGGTGACGCTGGTGACAGGCTGGTATTGGATGTAGACGAAGGAGGTGGACGGGCGGCGGCGGCTACAAGGGTAGCGAGACGGCGGCCAAAGAAGAGCGGCGGCGGTGGCTAGGTTACGAGCGCGACGGCGGTGCTCGAAGTAGGCGAGGAACCCTAACAGCATGACGAAGACCGGCGCGGATGATGGCGTTCCCGCGCCAAAGGAGGAGGCGCGACGCATACCACAAGAAGTCGACGCGCGAGGACGGCAATGGACCGTGGGCCGCGGCACCACGACCCGAAGGGCCGACGCGGCGGCAGTAGGCGGGTCGGGGCGAGGGCGGAAGGCCTCGGGCGGCAGCAGGGACCGCGGGCCGTAGCGCTACAGCCCGAAGGGGCAGCGCAACGGGGGTCGATGCAGCCGCGGGGACGACCTCGGGGCGGCGGCTAGGACCGCGTATCGCGGGATGATGCAACGGCGCGGCGACGCGCGAGTCGACACAGCCACGAGGAGAACCACAGGGCCACGGCGCGGAGGCCCGACGAGACGATGCAACGACAACCCATTGCTCGATCGGTGGAGGGGCACGCTGAACTCAAAGATGATCTTCACAGCACCTCTTGAGACGCGCGCAACCGACGAGTCAGATCGATTGCACGGCATAAATGAGATGGATCGCATACGCTCAGATGATCAGTCCAAACGTCTGCAAAGTCGAAGCGTCCGCTCCTCGGTGTGCATTGTCGTCCGATGTAGCAGCACACGGCGACTGGCCAGGGGGCACACGTTGTACAAAGCCAAGCCAAGCATCATGTGTGACCGGGCCAACTAGACGCATGCATGCCTTGATGTCTAAGTGAAAGGCGCGTGTTGGGCCAGCGTAGCACTCACGGGCGGCCGTGGTCGTTGCATCCAACGCGTGCGTTGGACGCGCGGTGACCTGCGGTTACACAGCATGAGGTGGCCACGAGTTGCACAAAGACGCGCCGTCTTGCCGGAAGAAGCATGATGCAGCCGAGGTAGATGGACGTGGGGTTGGCGAAGAAGTCCCGATCCGATCAAGGTGACGACGGTTAGCATAGTGACGTGCGAACGGAGGCGCAGACGACGGCCGTTCGGGCCGTCATGTGCCACACGAGACCGCCGAGTCGAAGAAGACGCCGGTGGAGTCGATGCCCAAGTTGGAGTAGAGGCGCGGTGGTCGACGATGACGGCGGGCGACACAAATCGATCAAGCATAGATTGGAAACCCAAAACGAAAATGCCGATCAAAACGATCGGTGAGAGAGCGAAAAAAACCCAGAGCGAGGGTTCGAGAAAAAGACTTTCTAGGGCAGCCGGTCATCACGACCGGCGGACGAACCCTAGGTACGGGCGGCGTGGCCCCCGGCGGCGTTCAAGGAGGCCGACCGTCTCGAGGACAGCACGCGGGTGCGAAAGCGGCAGCAGCTAGGGTTTAGAATCGAGGTAAGGCTGATACCATGTTAGAAGGGAGAGAGGGGGATTGTTGCGGGATATGATGGATGTATTATTGAGCCTCAAGGGCGAGTATATATTGAGTACAAGGCTTGAAGGGCAAGACTCCTCTCATGAAAATAAGGTAGGAGACAGATTACAAATCTTAAACTACCAAATACACGTTCCCAAATATATCTCTAACACAACCAACACCAACTCCCCACATACACACAGACAAATAGCAAAGTCATATAATAACAAAAAATGCAAATGGTAAAAAGACAGTTTTTCTCTCCCAACATGAATGAAATCTGCCCAAATATTCCTGGATATTCTAGGGGTATAAACTATTTTTATGCAACTGCTAAGACAGGCAACTAATCTGAATCATGCATGCTCTGTGCACACCGTTGGACACTTTCTTGGAACTGTTCACATGGGTTCTGCTTTGCTAAATGGACTTGTACCATTGGTAGATATAGACCACAGATAAACGACAAGAGATACAAGGAAAGCACATTGCGCTTCAATCGAGAAGAACAATGTCAAACCGGCAAGTTGCAGTAATGAAAACATAGTAAAACTACTCAGGGGAGAGAGAGAGGAAGCTCCATCTCACTCCCCTAGTTGTCACTTGTCGAGGACGTGTCAACTGCCGAGGTTTCTTTTGTGCAAGCCTATATTTTTTTCACTTCTTTTGTGTGCACTAGCATATATGCCGTGGGTTGCAAAACGAGAGAAAAATACCCTTGCATCCCCTTATTGACATGTGTAGCTATTATGTTTGTGAAAATAATTTATGTCTAACATCATACTAATTTTATTTTGGATTACTAAAGATAATTGTGATAAATGTGCTCGGACTTTTCGAGTCACACGAAAATATCATATGTACGATGAAAATATCATATGCATGATGTTTAGATCGTAACATGTTTGAACATAAAAGAAGAGTGATTTATGTGTATGATAATGCTATTCCATTGTGGATTGGTAAATATAATTATGATATACTATTTGGATGGAATTATCTTTTGCTGCATATCCAAATGCAGAAAATGATGTAGAGAACCAGGAGCTCAGACATACATCATGCACATCTTTATCTTCATACAACAAACCTGGCTAGCCTTCAACAACCTATGTAAAAGAAGGATATAATTTTGTCTTGTGCTTTAATTATATATATATTTTCATGATGAGCCGCAGAATGGATATGACAAATTTGGTCCCTAGATTTGACACGAATTTGTGAGCAAGTCCCGTTGGTTGTTCGGGCAATTTATAACATGCAGGCCAAGTCTGGCGTCAGGCCGAGGAGACTGTTGTATTGTTGGCAATGTTGCCAAGGTTTTTCACCCGTGGGTTTTTCATCATCCTGATTGTTCTTCTACCAGAGTGAGAGTGAGCCGTTGTTGTACTGGCCGCCAGCCCGCCACTCATATCCTCAGGATTCGCCGCCGTCAAATCTATTCAGTAGGGCGCTGCGCACCATGTGCAAAGGTCTACTCCTATTGGGTGTATTCCTTGTTGCCGCTCCCATCTAAGGGATCCAAGACTAATTCGTCGTTAATGTACGTCTGCGCTCATTGCGATGGCCGGTGGCGGTGCCAGAAATGTAGTCTTATATAGTCAATTTCAAATTGTGTAGTCAAATATATGAATTTATACAAATTTGTTCCAATATTTCTAGTATATGCTATGAATATAAAGATGTGCGTGATGTATGTCTGAGCTCCTGGTTCTCTACATCATTTTCTGCATTTGGATATGCAGCAAAAGATAATTCCATCCAAATAGTGTATCATAATTATATTTAGCAACCCACAATGGAATAGCATTATCATACACATAAATCACTCTTCTTTTATGTTCAAATATGTTACGATCTAAACATCATGCATATGATATTTTCATCGTACATATGATATTTTAGTCCGACTCCAAAAGTCCGAGCACATTTATCACAATTATCTTTAGTAATCCAAAATAAAATTAGCATATGTGGCTTCACCTCATTTGTTCTCACCGTCTTGCTCATATTGTAGGTAATTATCTTGCGTCTATAAATAGATGTGAACAGGCTCAAATGAACGAGGTGGGACAATTTACCATGAGTTCGATTCGATCAACCAGCACTAGCTTATTTCTCATGTGACTCAACGGCCCATAAGAAAAGGCGGCAGCACGAACCAACCTGTGGTTGAGATGGTTAGGTGGACAGTGGTATCCCCAACCCACCAGGGTTCAAATCCTGGTGCTCGCATTATTTCTGAGTTTATTTCAGGATTTCCGGTGATGCGCTTTCAGTGGGAGGAGACGTTCCCGTCGACGACGAGGCGCCTACGGTGACTTCGTAAATCTCAAGATGATATGCCGGCTCAGTCTCTCGGGGTGCTCATAGGGGTAGGGTGTGCGTGTGTGTGTTCATAGGGATGAATGTATGTGTGTGTACATAAGTGCTTATGTCTGTACTGATGCTCAAAAAAAAGAAAAGGCGGCAGCGGTGGAACGATGTGGCCAGATATGGGCGAGGCGATTGCATACAAAAACGCTATGTACGGATGGACAAACGGACCGTGGATTGTTTACCTAAAAAATTTCAGGGTGTTTTTTGTAAAAGGCCATGACGGACCAAAGCAAAAATACCATCTGACTTTATTATTAGTAGCAGATATGCCCGTGCGTTGCAACGGGAAAAAATAATAAGCATATGTAGTATGGCCAGTGAGTTCAACCGTCTTTAATCATTGATGGAACTTCCACAATGCGAGTTGATTCTAAGTAAATCCATATGAACCCAATAAAATTTGCACATTATGGATCATACCAGAAGCGCATTTCGAACTGGGTCATTTCTTGTCATCCTGGTGAAAAAAATATTATGGGAAATTAATGAATAAAGGCTAACTTTCTTTCCTGATAAATAGCACAAACTAATGAAAATATTAACACAAATGTTAGTTATCCATCATCTCTCAACTTGAAAAAAATGGTGCGGCATGTTGGTATGTTCGACCAGACCCGAGGGAGACAATAGATCAATCAAAAATGAATTCCTCCTTTGTGTCGCATTGTCCACCTATAATGTTTCCTCACATCTCTACATTCCGATGCCACAAGGGTCAAATGCCGAGCTCCTCAAGCTTTCCGGCTTTCAGAACAGAAGCAAGGGTTCCCATCAACTAAAATAAACTTATCATAATAAAATCATTGTTATAAAGGATGCAAGTATGATGAAAATATGCATCTATATTACTTCCCTTATATCATCAGAAGTCTTTACCCCTAAAAAATCATCGGAATTTCAGAACAAAACAGTAATGCATGGCCCAACTAAATCAGCCACACACATGGGTGCATCCCTTTATTTTAGGTCCATGTGGCATCCGTTGCACATGGGGCAGCCTTTTTTTTACGTGCATCTGGCAGCCATTGTGCGGAGATTAGTATTTTGCATTTAAAGTGAGCAGCGGTCCGGTCTGCCTTTCAATTTATTTATTTATTGAAAATCCGCTTCTCCTATAATATAGAATGCAGTTTCCTTTGTACAAGCAAAGTTATTGGTTGGTTGAGTTGGTTAGGCTGGTCACAATGGGGAGGAACTTAGGAGTAACATCACACACTCCAATACAACTTTGCTTATGTGTCACATATTTAATGAAGAGAGAGGTGCTTGTGGTAACTGGCTAAGTTACCGGAACATCACACACTCCAAGAAACAATGAGTCTATAACCTAATAAATACATTGTTGCATGATACTACATAGATGTTCCTACCCACTGTGGAGGTAGTAATATAGTCTAGGAAAGTGTGTAAGTTACTAGACTATGTTCTTGCCCATTGTGACCAGCCTTACCCTGCCAGGCTTAATTCCCGACCACCACGTTTCGAGGCCTCGTTAGCGCTGATTTCCTTCTTCCTTTTTTAAAACAAAAACAAAAACAGAAACACTTCATAAACGGACAATGCACGGTAAACACGACGGGAACCGGTCAGCCAACGCTGCCTGCCCCAATATTTTTAGCCCGCACACTCAAATAGCTGCATATATATAGTCTACAATAGTTTAAATGTTCAAATGCAGCGATAGTTCTATTTAAATAAGTTTAAATATTACACTCAAACATTGGTGTCCCCTTTAACCGTCCACAAATGCTTAATCAAATCTTCCTTTAGTTGCTCGATGCCGGATTTGCTGATGCATTTGAACAAACTCTTCTAATGTGGCCGGATTCTGATCAGGAAGTTCGGTAGGATCACCCATGTTCTTAAATTCAAGACTTGTAGCAGCATCGTCACCCTCATGCTCCACGATCATGTTGTGCATGATCACACAACAAGTCATCACCTCCTACAAGGTCTTCACATCCCATTGTTTAGCTGCTTCATGAGCGACTGCAAAACGTGCCTGCAGAACTCCAAATGCCTCAATTTTTTGAAACAAAAACAAAAACAAAAACAAAAACAGAAACACTTCATAAACGGACGATGCATGGAAAACACGACGGGAACCGGTCAGCCAACGCTGCCTGCCTCAATTTTTTTAGCCCGCACACTCAAATAGCTGCATATATATAGTCTACAATAGTTTAAATGTTCAAATGCAGCGATAATTCTATTTAAATAAGTTTAAATATTACACTTAAACATTGGTGTCCCCTTTAACCGTCCACAAATGCTTAATCAGATCTTCCTTTAGTTGCTCGATGCCGGATTTGCTGATGCATTTGAACAAACTCTTCTAATGTGGCCGGATTCTGATCAGGAAGTTCGGTAGGATCATCCATATTCTCAAATTCAAGACTTGTAGCAGCATCGTCACCCTCATGCTCCACGATCATGTTGTGCATGATCACACAACAAGTCATCACCTCCTACAAGGTCTTCGCATCCCATTGTTTAGCTGCTTCATGAGCAACTGCAAAACGTGCATGCAGAACTCCAAATGCCCTCTCAACATCCTTTCTAGCTACTTCTTGTCTTTGGACAAAGTGAGCCTTTGTTTGGCCAACTGGGTTAGAGCTGGTGTTGACAAAGGTAGCCCACGAAGGATAGATACCGTCAACCAGATAGTAGCCCATGTTGTACTCATGCCCATTGTCTGTACAATGGCAAGGAGGAGCTTTGCCTTAAGTTAGCCTCGCAAACAATGATGACCGCTGCAGCACATTGATGTCATTGTGAGACCCCGGGCTTGCCAAATCTAAAGATCATGTGATGCAACAGCTTCAAGAATGATGGTGGGCTTCTTGACATGGCCTTGATATTGCCCTTGTATAGCTTTTATGCAGTTTCTTTCATTTCCAATGCATATATTCAAGAGATCCGAGCAAACCTTGCCACTCTCTTGCTTCTGAGATTGTCAAGCGCCTATCGGTGTCTGCGCCATTTGGTTCTCTCAGGTATTGAGGTCCAAACACCAAGACCATGGTAGTTGCAGACCTGACCATGGCATCTCTGCATGTGCTCCTAGACATCCGTAGGTACTCACCCCACGAATCAGTGGTCGTGCCATATGCAAGCATCTGCAGTGCAGTCATGCATTTCTGGTAACCAGAGAATCCAATCCTTCCCACGGTATCCTTCTTCAAGATGAACTAGTCATCAAAGGATCGGACCCCATGGTAGAGATGATCAAAGACATTTTTGCGCATTCGAAACTGCGGGCGAAAATTGTCAGCGAAGAGGGCATCGGGGGCAACGTAGTCGGACATCATTATCAAATGGCCGCGCACACTGTTACGGTTGAGCACTCGATGACCCTTGATCAATCCCTTGAGATTGAGAACATGCTCTTCCGCACACTCCGCGTCTGCAATGACCGTATGTATCATCGTCGTCTCATCCGTGTAGTCCTCCTCGTCGGACGAGCCGTCTGATGACTCAACATAGTGCTCGTATATGTACTCCATACCTGAATCCATTGCTTCAGAGAAGAAGGGCCAAACAAATTTAGCATGGGCATTTCACCGAACAGTTGCCGGGCATGGTAAGTACAATAGGAGCTGGTGGTATCTGCGCGACGGTCAAAGGAGAGGTGTGGAACAGCATCAGAGAAGAAGCAGGTTGGATCCCGGGTGTACCATTGGAGGTGCCGGACTCACCGGGGCGGCGGGGTTGGTGGAGCGGCGGCGAAGACAAGAGAGAAAAAGGAAAGGAGAGAAAATAAGAGGATAGAGGTGCGAGGTTAGGGAAGGGTTTTTGGAGGGGCTGGGGTGTTGGAGTCCTAAGGATCTGCTGTCCGGACTTCTATAAAGACCCCTAGTTTGCTGAAAAAATACGTCACAACACATCCGAAGAGCACGGTCTGAACGTATGCAACAGTTTGAGGGTCTGAAGATGCCCTTAATTAGCCAAAATGTGACTAGCTAGTGACTAGTGATCACATGAACAGTGTGACATTTGACAGGCCTCCCTGTGTTGCTATAGCTAGTGTTCTGGATCGGGCTGCCTGATGCACAGACTAGCATGCACCTGTCGTCTCTCTCTCTCTCTCTCTTCACGTGGACTTTGAGAGGGCCAGCTTTGTTCTGTAGCGTTCAGCTACATCCAAACGTTGCATAGCGACCCGGCACGTACCTTTTCCTGTGGCTACATTTGTATACGTCAATCCATCTCTATATGCATGTGTGGTGCCTCAGCCAGACCGGATCACAACACACACACAGTGAGAGCAGCAGTGCAAGCAGTTTTTGCTTGCAGACGATCGACGAGGGGCATGCAAAGTCAAGAGGCCAACCAAGATCGAGGGAATAATTAGTACTCTAGTGGTGCATTCTAGTAGTACCACTCACAAGTCACAACCATAGCCAGAGCTAGCAGCAGCGGGTGCTCATCGATGAGCCATGCACTGGGGATGCGTGCTTTGGATCATCTGCTTGTATCTTCCTCCCCTGTCGTGTGCTTCCTGTCTGGTCTCGCCTGAGACCTACATACACGTACTACACGCTGATGCATCCATCCAGCCTCACTGACTGGTCATAAGCTGAGGACGTACCAGCTAATTTAATGCCCACTCTGCAGTCTGTGCTTGCTTGCTGATTAGCCCAGTCGTCCTTTAAGCTTTGAAAGCAGCGCCACCCAGAGAAGAAACCAACATGAAATATAAACCCCGTGCTGACATAGATATTGAATTGTATACTCTGATGATCATCACCCAGACATTAGCGCAGGCATGCACGCATGCATGTATCAAGCAGGCAGTAAAACTCCAAATGGTAACAGATTAAGTTCCGGTCTGGTCCGGTCCGGTCCGGTCTTCACATCTCGATCACATCCAAGTTCCAAGGAGACCGGCGGACCAAATGTACATCACATACATACATGCATGAAACATGGCAAAATTAAACTGAAATTCTGGTCTAGCTAGTTTGCCAAAGAGGACAAGTCCACTAATAATTAATTAACAGATGAAAGATTACCCAAGAAACTAATTTATTAACTTTGTTCTTCTAAATGCAGTAATATGCATGCTCTCTTCATTCTTCCATCGCCATGCACGCACCTTACCTTGAGAGCTTCCATGCATTATCTTGTTGTTTTTCTTGACGATAGATCGATCTTGCTGTATGTTGCTACTTCAGCTCGGCAGGGTCCAGCGAGCCCATGTGGAGCCGGGCGCCACCGGTGTGCCGCCGGGGCGGCCCCATGCCGGCTTGGACCACGCCGCCAGGGCCGACGCCGAGGAAGTCCCGAGTGCTCAGCTTGCCGTCGTCCACGGGGAAGCCCCCGCCGCTGCCGAACGCCCCGGCGCGACCGCCGGTCGTAGCACTGGCGCCGCTCCCGCTACCCAGAGAGTTCATGATGAGGTCATGGAAAGATTGCCTCTCGCTCGCCGCCGCTGCAGCGGCCGACGACCCGCCTTCACCGCCGCCGCCCCTCATACCCGGGCCACGGAGCAGCCCGGCGCCACCAGCGCCAGCGTTGTGGCTGCTAGTCGTCGCGCCCATCTGCGCGGCCTTCTGCAGCAGCGCAGTCGCGGACATCTGCGGGAGCCCGCCGCCCGCCTCAGACGAGCTGTAGAGCGAAGGGAAGCCCCCGCCACCACCTCCTAGGACGCTGCCGGACGCGACCATGCCGCCATTCTCTCCATTTCCATTGCTGCTGTTGCCATTTCCGGCGCTGCCGTTGTACTGGTTCTGGAAGACCAGGCGCGAGTCCTGGCCGCTCCCGTTGCCATTGCCTGAGAAGAAGCCAAGGTTCAGGAGGTTGTTATTACCGTTGCCGCCGCTGCTTCCCTGGTGCTGGTCCGGAAGTTGCATGAGGCCATGGAAGGCCGCGGGAGACTTTCCCTGGAGGACAGAGCCCTGGTTGCCATGGGAACGGTGGACGTCATCCTCGGCAAAGTCCTGCGCTGCCCCGCCGCCCATATAGAACGGGGAGGAGTTGGCGGCCTGGGAGCGGAACATGGAGGACCCCGAGGAGGATGGCATGAGGTGCTCGAACTGACCGGCGTTGCCGCTTCCGCCACCAAGGTTGAGGACGTCGATGGCCGAAGCTGATGAGTGGTGGCCGGATTGGTCTGGGAAGCCGCTGGGCATCTGGGGCGCCATGCCGGAGAGATTGCCGAGGGCCATGTTGCCAGGGCCGCCGTACATGCCGGCGCCTATCGGCGGCAGCCGCGCGCTCTCCTGGGCCAGCGCGTCGCAGAAGGCGCGGTGGGTGATGAAGCTGTCCCTCCTGCATGCGTACGTGGAAAAAATGTCAAAAACTTTCCATGCCTAATGCGCATGGGTGCAAGTCACATTACAATTGTCACCATATATATAAAAGGTCACATTACAATTTTCTGATCAAATAATTTAGAATCAAACATGCATCCTAGTCAAATTAAATCAAGGCGAAAATTCGACCTACAAATAAATTTCAGCAACAAAAATAAAGTATCAAACATGATACATGCATTGTGCAATCACAGGGGAGTATATGGAATTAGTTGGCTAATCAGGTGATGAACTGAATTTACCATTTAATGGTCAATCATTGGCTAACTACACAAATATTGGCAACAATAATGACACATGCAATATAATTTGCCTTCTCTCTTTCTTTTTAAACATAATTCGTCTTATCTAAGAGAACGCCAAAGCCCCCAATCGTTATTGATTTGGATGCGGGCGGCTATGGAAGAGCTCGCTCGTCGGCTGATAATTTAGGTACTCTTGTAGGAATTAATCGGGAATCTACCGATCATTAACAACACTGTCAATGCCACCACTGTGAAAGAAAACATGCCATCAAAAGATCAATTGCACATCCTATCAACATTATCGCATCACAAACTACTGGACAACCAGATATACATAACATATCATTCAGAACTATAAAAAACCCGAAACTTGTCTTGTAGCAACACACCGGATGGTCCCCCCTCTCTCTGTGTATCTCTCTCTTTCTAAACACAATACATACCAAAACATTGAAATGAATAATCATTTAAATTCTAATTTTGAAATTTTGTGTGATTTTAGTGGGTAGAAAAATATGTGTGTACCTCAAAATTTTGGATTATATCCAAACTAACACAAGATGATATTTAAAACTGGTCAAATTTCAATGAATATTGACAGAAATAATTGACGTTTATTTTGCAAATAATGATGAAGTTACCCTAAATGTGGTGATTTTTACGCCAGTTGGGTAGCTTGCAATACTTTAGTGTGACCCTCTATATAAGATTGTCGTTTGTTTTGCTATCTGAGGCAATGCTAGCTGGCAATTAATTTTGACCGATGATTTTTAGAAATATTCTGACCCGATCCGACAAAGCAGATTAAGTTATAGATTGCACAATGCTTTATTTTGTAAGGAAAAAAATTACTAAGATGAAAATATAATGATATCATCAAAATGAGGCAAAACTAGCCAAAGGTGCATGACAAATATGCATCTCCCTAACTATAGTAATTCAAGAAAATTAACCTGTGATGCCCAATCTCTTTCACTCTCTCTCGAACACAATATTTCACAAAACTTTGTAGATTTGCCTTCTATTTAACTAGTCATAAAATATGTTTACTAGAGGGGGAAGGTGGGGGGGGAGCGTCAAATTTTGGTTTTCCTAATTGTTTGCATATAACGACGAAGTTGCTCTAAATGTGCTGATTTATTACGCCAGTTGTGTAACTTGCAATCTTTTACTGTGTTCCTGTATATAAGATTGTCGTTTCTTTTGCTATCTGAGGCAATGCTAGCAGGAAATTAATTTTACCGATGAGTTTTGAGAAATATTCTAATCTGATTCGACGAAGCATATTAAGCTATAGATTGCACAATGCTTTATTATGCAAGGAGAAAAAAAATACTAAGCTGGCAGCAAAATGATATCATCAAAATGAGGAAAAACTAGCCAAGGTGCATGAAAATATGCATCGCCCTACCTATAGTAATTCAAATAAATTAACATAATCTTTCTCGCTTGCCAACATAATCTTGCACAAAATTTTTATATATTTTCCTTCTATTTAACTACTTATAAAACCTGCTTAGTATAGTGGATAGGGGAGAGGTGGAAATCGTCAAATTTTGGTTTTATTAATTGTTTGCCTATAATGATGAATTTTCTCAAAATGTGCCGATTTATTCACCAGTTGGGTAGCTTGCAATCAATTACTATGTTCATCTATATATGATTGTCGTTTCTTTTGCTATCTGAGGCAATGCTAGCTGGTAATTAATTTTGATTGGTTATTTTTGAGAAATATTCCGATCTGATTTGACAAAGCAAGTTAAGCTATAGATTGTACAATGCTTTATTTTGCAAGGAAAGATAATAATAAGTTGAAAGCTTACTGATATCATCAAAATGAGGCAAAACTAGCCAAAGGTGCATGACAAATATGCATCGCCCTACCTATAGTAATTCAAAAAATTAACCCGTGCTACCAAATCTCTTTCTCTCTCCCCGACACAGTATTTCACAAAACTTATAGATTTGCCTTCTATTTAACTACTAGTCATAAAATTTGTTTACTAAAGAATGAGGCGGAAATCATCATTTTTTCCTACGTGTTTGCATATAATGATGAAGTTGCTCTAAATGTGCTGATTATTACGCCAGTTGTGTAGCTTGCAATCCTTTAGTGTCTTCATCCATATAACACTAACGCTTCTTTTGCTATCTAAGGCAATGCTAGCTGACAATTAGTTTCGGCGGATGATTTTTAAGAAATATTCTGATCCGATTCAAAAAAGCAGATTAAGCTATAGATTGCACAATGCTTTGTTATCTACGAAAAAATAATACTAAGCTGAAAGCATAATGATATCATCAAAATGAGGCAAAACTAGCCGAAAGTGCATGACAAATATGCACCGCCCCAACTATAGTAATTCAAAAAAAAACGTGCTACCAAATCTCTTGCTCTAAATGTGCCGATTTATTTAGCCGGTTGGGTAGCTTGCAATCCTTTACTGCATGCATCTATGCTAGATTGTCGTGTCTTTCGTTATTTGAGGGAATGCTAGCTGGCAATTAATTTTGACCAATGATTTTTGAGAAATATTCCGATCCGATTCCACGGAGCATATTAAGCAATGGATGGCACAATGCTTTGTTATGTACAAAATATAATACTAAGCTGAAGGCGTAACGATCATCAAAATGAGGCAAAACTAGCCAAAAGTGCATGACAAATATGCACCGCCCCAACCATAGTAATTCAAAAAAAAAATCAGTGCTATGAAATCTCTTGCTCTAAATGTGCCGATTTATTACGCCAGTTGGGTAGCTTGCAATCCTTTACTGGGTGCATCGATGATAGATTGTCGTCTCACTCGTTATTCGAGGGAATGCTAGCTGGCAATTAATTTTGACCGATGATTTTTGAGGAATATTCGGATCCGATTCCACGGAGCAGATTAAGCTATAAACAGCACAATGCTTTTATTTTGTAAGAAAAAAAAGGACTAATCTAAAGGCATGATAGGATCATAAAAAATGAGGTAAAACTAGACAAAGGTGCATGACAAATATGCATCGCCCTAACTAACTATAGTAATCTGTTACATGTAAGACAAGACCGGCATGTACATGACACGACATGCATCAGGTAAAAGCCGCAGCAGCAGGCTTTGTGGCTAATCCATCCATCGGATGCTGCTGATTGCAAGCTAGCTAGCGAAAGCTAACAGCAGGCCAGGCATGGCCAGCGGTACGTACTTGGCATGACTTTGCCAGTTGCCATGCATCACATGAGAAGGCAAGGAAGGCTGCGTGCTGCGCCATGGCTGCGCTGAGACGGGAGTGCTGCAGGCAGCATGTACTATGTCATCACGTGAAGACACAGGTGGGGATCCATGCCATGCCAGGTCGATGCAGATGAGAGAGAGTGTCAAGAGTGCGGATTCCGAGGTGTAAAAAGGCGGGACTGCCGCCAGATGACCGTGTCAGGGTGTGCCCTGGCTGCATATCTCCAGTCCCCTCTCGACAAGAGCGATTCACGTGGGAGCAGAGCAGAGGGTCGACTGCTAGCTCTAGCTGCATCCTCCATCCATCCCCTTCCATTCTCTCTCTCTCTCGCTCTCTCCTCTCGCTCTCTGCAGGGAATCCAATTCCAATCCAACCAAGCCAAAAGTTGCGCGCACACACATACACACAGACTCGAACACGAGAGCTAGCCCATGTCCCTAGCTAGGCGGGCACGTAGTACCAGCAGTAACAGCCCTAACCCTAGGCAGCTACCTATGGCTAGCATCCCATCCGTCCATCCATCCATCACCACCCGTCAAATCGAATCGCCCCTAGCAGCCTAGCTAGCCCCTCATCAAAGTTTCATCATGACCCAATCATTCGCGCATGCATATCCAAAATCGAACAGCAAACAGTATAAGCACACGCCTGTATGAACTGAAAATGAACTGAAACATCGATCTTGGACGGACGGATGGATCAATGGCGTGCGTGCATGGTATACCTGGAGAAGAGGGTGCCGCAGTCGCAGCGGTACTCGCGGGTGCCGCAGGTCTTGGAGTGGGCCTTCCAGTCCGACTGCACCGCGTAGCGCTTGGCGCACTTGTCGCACTTCCACTTCTTCTCGCCGTGCTTGCGGCAGTAGTGCTTCTTGATGCCGGTGAGGTCGCCCAGCGCGCGCGCCGGGTCGTGGTGCACGCACGTCGGCTCCGGGCACAGGTACACCCGCCGCCGCGTCTCCTTGGGGTTCTTCTGCTTCAGCTTCCACGGCAGGTTGTGGCCGCGACGGTGCAGCTGCAGGTTCTGCTCCCGCTGGAACCCCTTGCCGCACACCTCGCACACGAACCGGTTCGTGGCCATCAGGGACCGCGGCGACAGCGCGATCACCTCAGCATCAGGATCTGCATCAATACAGATTACAGAGAGACCGATACTCAATTAATAATCACTTACTAGTAGAATTATGATTGGTTAATGGAGTAGAATAGTAGATGGACGGATTAATTACTCACTTGGGTTGCCCGGCTGGTTGCGCTTCTTCTTGGGCGCCGGCGCGGCGGCCGGAGCGGGAGGCTGCTGCGCGGGCATCAGCGGCTGCATCTGCGCGTCGGAGAGGCCGAAGAAGGGAGCGGAGGACGCGGCGGCCATGGATGAATCGGAAGAAAACAAGATTAGCTAACAGCTTCCTCCAATTGCTTGTTTGTCGTCGTCGAGTTGGGTTCAGGTGAGCCGAGCGCCGCCACACACCGACCAGTCCAAGCCTGTCCAGCCCAGTCTAGAGAGCACAAGCCGACGACACGGCGTGTACGTACGTTCCTTGCTTGCTCCCGGCGTCTTGCGGACGGATCTAAAAGACAAACGAAAGAGAGGATAGATGGATCAGAATTCAGAATAGATAGCCGCGCCGCCGCGCATGTACGTGAGAAAGACATAAATATGACCAAGATCCAGCGAGCAGGCAGCAGCAACCATGTATGTAGAGGACAAACCAAGGCACACACACCATGCCATACCCCTTGCGAGCAAGAGAACAAAGCAAGGGAGATGACAAATCCACAGGTATCTGCCTATAAGCCACCCACACAACACCCTCGCACACACGCGACGCAAGGAAGGAGGAAATCGACAGACGGAGGACGAGGAGGGGCACGCACCGCGCCAAGCTAGGAGAAGAGTCCGGCGAGAAGATTGCTCAAAACCAACACACCCACACACACACACACACACGAGAGAGAGAGAGGAGGGATGGGTTGGGGAAAGGCGAGTCGAGGAGGGCTGGGGGTAGTGGAGGAAAAGGAACCAAACCCAGCCCCTCAAAACAACAGGAGCAAGGCACCAAACGGCGGACAGCAAGCGGCCGGGGACGACGACGATAACAAAGATATAGAAAACGGTGCGTGATTCCGATGGAGAATTTGGGAGGGCGGTCGGCGAGCCCTACCCGCTTGTTGCTTTCCCCTCCGGCCGCTTCCCCTCGCCTTGGAGTCTAGGGGGGGATATGATATCTGCTCTCTTCTCTCTCTCTCTTCCGCTCCGGGAGTGGTTGCAATGGCTTGTAGCTGAGGGCCAAATATATCGCCGCGCCGAGGGGGGTTGGAGGAGAGCGGGGGCCGGGGTCGCGAGGTCCACGCGCGGGCGGGGCCCACGGGTCGCGTGCACGGTCGCCCTCGTGCCCGCGGCTTGATTCTGCGACCTGTACACGTCGACGGCAACGTGCGGGCCTATCGGGGCCGTCGTTCGGGCCGATGCGACGGCCGGGGGTCAAGGGGTGTTTTGCATGGATCGGACGAGCTGGCGTGTGGGGGTCGATCTGGTGGTGGCCGGGTCACGCCGGCCGGCCGTCCGTGCGCCTGCCCGGCGTTGTCCCGGCCACCCGTGCGCGTACATGCATGCGATGCGAGTGCAACTGACGGACGGTGGGTGGCGCACTGGCTGGCAAGCAGCTAGTTGGCTGGCTGCCGCTACACTCCTACTGCTGGGCGTGCAGGCACGCACGCCACGTACCAACAAGCGTGTAGGTGTGGTCGATGCTGTGCGGAAGAAGCCTGACTGATCCACTGACACTGCTGGCGTGAATGAATGTAGTGCCGCTTAGATGGAAGTCCGACGGGCAGCCCTCGCCTTGACGAACGTCGGCGCTGAAGGAGTACCGTGTTAAAAATGTTTTTAGTCGAGCGTTGAAAATGTCAAGTGTTTATTTTTATCCTATGTTTACAATTATTATTATTCTTTATTCCTTTGACTACGTCAGACATGATATTTTGGATGCAATTTAACCTTCGCGTATAACCGTGCCCCCCTACGACCACGTGTCAAACTGCGATAGGTCGCCACATGCTGCCGTGACGTGGTAGGGGGCGGGGGGGCACCCATGTGCACCATGCGCGCTCTTCCTACCATGGAGCCCGCCCTCCAACCACGTGTCGAACTATGATAGGTCGCGACACGCTGCCGTGACGTGCTAGGGGGGCGGGGGGCACCCACGTGCACCATGTGCGCTCTTCCTACCATGGAGCCCGCCCTCCGACCACGTGTCGAACTGCGATAGGTCGCGACACGCTGCCGTGACGTGC
>NC_041388.1:565466319-565507966 GCF_002162155.2 Triticum dicoccoides | reverse complement strand
ATAGGTCGCGACACGCTTCCGTGACGTGCTAGGGGGGCGGGGGTACCCACGTGCACCATGCGCGCTCTTCCTACCGTGGAGCCCGCCCTCCGACCACGTGCCGAACTGCGATAGGTCGCGACATGCTGCCGTGACGTGCTAGGGGGCGGGGGGTACCCACGTGCACAATGCGCGCTCTTCCTATCGTGGAGCCCGCCCTCCGACCACGTGTCGAACCGCGATAGGCCGCGACACGTTGCCGCGACGTGCTAGGGGGCGGGGGGCACCCACGTGCACCATGCGCGCTCTTCCTACCGTGGAGCCCGCCCTCCGGCCACGTGCGGGAGCGCGCTAGGTCGCGATACGTGCTAGGGGCGTCCACCCATGTGCACCACACACATTCTTCCTCTCTCTCACACACACACAGGCCCACCATGCATGGAGCCCGCCCGCCCTCCCACCACGCGTGGGAGCGCTCTAGGTCACGAGACGCTGCTGAGATGTGCTAGGGGGCCCACCCACATGTACCACGCGCACTCTTCCCCTCTCTCTCTCTCACACACAGACCCACCATGTAGCCCGCCCTCCGACCACGTGTGGGAGTGCCCTAGGTCACGGCACGCTCCTGAGACGTGCTAGGGTCCCCACCCACGTGCACCATGTGAGCTCTTCCTCTCTCACACACATACATACCTAATTTGGAGCCCGCCCATGTGACCTTTTTCTTAGGCTTTTTGAAAGTTGAAAGTTGAAACTCCCAAAAGTTCAAATATAATTTTCTAGAGTTTGAAATCCAAAAGCCACATCCCTGTTTTTCTGTAAGTGCATACATGCATTTTTGAAAGTTGGTAAAAGCAGGAATTCCCAGAAAGGAAGTATGACCATCTTCGGAAGTTTCCAAAACAAAAGAAGCCCTGTCCGAAATTGACATATGATGTGTGTACATCTATTTAGAAAGAGGCCTGATCGGGGGCAACTGACGTGGACATCACCTTTACATCCAGGCAAAGAAGAGGGGTAGGTGATGGTGTCCTGGACTAGGGGGTACTCACCACGTCGTCTCCCGGCCAGATGGGCCAGGCCGAGGATCAACCAAGGGGGCTCACTGGCGGGCCAGATACAAAAGACCCACGGCGCATGCAAGGAAGGTTCCCGAAGACTTAGTGCATACTTCAAGACTTAAACGTCAATTATATCACGACTTACCATACACGTAGCTGACATATTTGTAACCGTAGACCCCTCGGCACCTATGTAAACCAGTGGTAGGGTACATAGAGGGATATAGACAATCTCGTGGTAGAAACACATGTACTATGTACTCCATCCACAATCAATATGGACCAAAGCAGGACGTAGGGTGGTATCTCTCTGAGAGAGCCCGAACCTGGGTAAAACCTCGCATCTACTGTGACTCTCGTGTCAATTCTATCAACTCGGGACCCCCTATCCTAAATTCACCGGAATCGATTCCGATATTGATGGCCCATGCAGGTCCCCGCTGACAGCTGATACGTCTCTATCGTATCTATAATTTTTTATTGTTCCATGCCAATATTATACAACTTTCACATACTTTTGGCAACAATTTATATGATTTATTGGACTAACATATTGATCCAGTGCCCAGTGCCAGCTCCTGTTTGTTGTATGTTTTTCGTTTCATAGAATATCCATATCAAACGAAGTCCAAATGCGATAAAAAATTACGTAGATTTATTTTGGAATATATGTGATTTTTTGGAGGTGGAATCAATGCAAACAGAGGCCCACAACCTCCACTATCCACCAGGGCCCGACCCACACCCCCTAGCGCACGGTGGTGCCTAGTGGGCACCTTGTAAGTCAGTTGGCACCCTTCTTTCGGCGCAAGAAAAATAATATATGGAAAAAATCGTGTTAAAATTTCAGCGCAATTGGAGTTACGGATCTCCAAAAAATAGGAACGCGAAACAGAAGAGAACAGAGAGAGAGATCCAATCTCGGAGGGGCTCTCGCGCCTCCGCCGCCATAGAGGCCATGGACCAGAGAGGAAACCCTCCTCCCACCTAGGGGGGAGGCCAAGGAAGAAGGAGGGGGCTCTCCCCCTCTCTCCTGGTGGCGCCAGAGTGTCACCGGGGCAAGGATCGTGACGACGGTCTACACCAACAATCTTGCTACCGTCAACACCAACTTTCTCCTCCTCTATGCAGCGGTGTAACCTCTCTATTCCTGCTGTAATTCTCTACTTAAACATGGTGCTCAAGTCTATATATTATTATCCAATTATATGTGGTTACCCTATGATGTTTGTGTAGATTTGTTTTGTTCTATGGGTTGATTGATGATCATGATTTGTTTGAGACGTATATCTTATTTTGGTGTTGTCCTATGGTACCCTCCGTGTCGCGCAAAATGTGAGGGACCCCTATTGTAGGGTGTTGCAGTACATTCATGATTTGCTTATGCTGGGTGGCGTGAGTGCCTGAAACAGATACCCGAGTAAGTCAGTTGTTGCATATGGGAGTAAAGAGGACTTGATACTTAATGCTATAGTTGGGTCTTACCTTAATGATCTTTGGTAGTTGCTCTAGAGTCCAATCATAAGTGCATATGATCCAAGTATGGAAAGTATGTTAGCTCATGCCTCTCCCTCATATAAAATTGCAATATTGATGACCGGTCTAGTCATCGATCGCCTAGGGACAAATAACTTTTTTGTGTGACAAAAGCTTTCTACTAAACAACTAATTTCTATTATCTTGCAATTTACTGTGGGGAATCCAAACGTGCCGCCTGCACGGCCCCTGGGGAATAGGCGAGTTTTATGGCGAGTGGGGAGGCGCTTGATATTCACTGCCTTTATAAGGGGATAATGATTCACCTCTTTCACCCACGCCTTCTTTCTTTCCGCCTACCCACTCTCGAGCTCTAGCTCTCAAGTTCTCATCTTTTCTGCCTCAAGAAAGCACTCCGACCATGTCCGGAGCGCAGGGCAAGTGGATGGCCTCCACCATTAAGGTGAAGGACATCACCCAGCTTTGGGAGGCCGGATAATTGGCCAAGGAGGTCGCCCATCGGCTTCCAACCGAGGGACAGATAGTCCCTACCCCGAAGCCCTATGAGAGGGTAGTTTTCATCCCCCACTTCGTCCGCGGGCTGGGATTTCCACTCCACCCCTTCGTCTGCGGTCTCATGTTCTACTATGGGCTGGATTTCCATGATCTGGCCCCAAATTCCTTCCTCTCCATGATCTGGCCCCAAATTTGTCGGCATTCATCGTCGTGTGTGAGGCTTTCCTCCGCGCGCAACCCCACTTCGGATTGTGGCTGAAGACCTTCAATGTGAAGCCGGAGGTGGTGGGAGGCAAACACGTAGAGTGCGGAGGCGCCATGGTGAGAAAAATGTCCAACGTCCCGTGGCCCAAAGGCACCTTTGTGGAGACCGTCAAGGGGTGGCAGAAGTTGTGGTTCTACGTCACAGAGCCCCGCGACACTACCTGGGTCGCGGCTCCCGAATACAAATCCGGGGCCCCAATGCGGCTTACCTCCTGGAAAGAGAAGGGCCTGGATTGGTCTTCGTCGGACGAGCTGACAACGCTCCAGACGCGCATCAGGAGCATGATGGACAAGAACGTCAAGCTTTTCGATGTGATTCAGGTGATGCTAGTTCGCCGGATCCTTCCATGCCAGAACCAGGCTTGCCACCTATGGGAGTTCAATCCGGCCGAGCACAAGACCTCGCAACATTTCTTCGGAACTACGCACGAAGATATCTGGAAGGTGCTCTTCAAGGCCAATGAGACGTGGCCGAAGACCACCGAGGACCGTGGGCATGACCTGGCCCATCCCCCCAGTTCGGTAAGTTTTCCATGTTTCAAGGTGTATCCCTTTGTTGCTTACTCAAGGAGGATGTCCGAACTTCCCTATTTGTTTTTTCAGGGTTGGACGAAGAAGGCGGAGCGGATTCACTGTCCGGCTCCGCTACCCGAGGACCCAGCCATCCCGCTTCTGACGAAGATGCTGGTTCCGACGCCCTACAAGGCGCCGGAGAAGAAGGCCAAGGGGACCAGAGATGGCCTCCGTCCCAAGGGTACTTCGGATGTGGCGTCCGAAGACGCCGAAACCCACTCTGCCGCCGAAGATGACGAGGAGGAGGAACAGGAAGAAGAAAGCAACCCCCCCCCACCCCGAGGGGGGAATGAAGAAGAGGGCAGCCTCCACAAATCTGGAGGTGGAGGCGTCCAAGAAGGGGAAGGTTTCCCTCGCGGATAGCTCCGCGTGGGACGTCGACGGCAGCCCTGAACGACGCCCCCGAGATAAGCCCCTGGCCGAATCGTGAGTATCCAAAAGACCCTGACGCATTTATATATCAGCCTCTTTACTTCCATAATTTTAACATGTTGAATCATGTACTTGCAGTCTGGCTCGTTCCGTCGTCAAGCGATCCTCATCTTCAGGGAACCCGCTGGACCCGAAGGTGATGGACAGCGGGTCCCTTCCGGCCTCCTCTCCCAGGGCCATGGATGACACCGAGGTGTTGTCCCGAAGGATCCCAAGCCAGGGAGAGACGCAGGAGGCCGTCGGGGTGGCGCCAGAGGGCGAGACCTCGACCGTCAGACACATGGGGGCGCAGACCCCCATGGAGACTGGCAATGTGGGCCATGTCCAATTCGGCCCTCAGCCGAATACGGTCTCGGAGACCTATACGGCTCTGGAGTCCGGCGAGCAGCTTCCCTCATCGGAAGGAGGTGTGCCTGAGGGAGTCCTGGATTAGGGGGTGTCCGGATGGCCGGACTATACCTTCAGCCGGACTCCTGGACTATGAAGATACAAGATTGAAGACTTTGTCCCGTGTCCGGGAGGGACTTTCCTTGGCGTGGAAGGCAAGCTTGGCGATATAGATATGTGGATCTCCTACCATTGTAACCGACTTTGTGTAACCCTAACCCTCTCCGGTGTCTATATAAACCGGAGGGTTTTAGTCCATAGGACAACATACAGAACAACAATCATACCATAGGCTAGCTTCTAGGGTTTAGCCTCTCCGATCTCGTGGTAGATCTACTCTTGTACTACCCATATCATCAATATTAATCAAGTAGGACATAGGGTTTTACTCCATCAAGAGGGCCCAAACCTGGGTAAAACTTCGTGTCCCTTGCCTCCCATTACCATCCGGCCTAGACGCATAGTTTAGGACCCCCTACCCGAGATCCGCCGGTTTTGACACCGACATTGGTGCTTTCATTGAGAGTTCCTCTGTGTTGTCGCCGTCAGGCTTGATGGCTCCTACTATCATCGATAGTGATGCGGTCCAGGGTGAAACTTATCTCCCCGGACAGATCTCTGTCTTCGGCGGCTTTGCACTGCGGGCTAATTTGCTTGGCCATCTGGAGCAGATCGAAAGCTACGCCCCTGGCCGTCAGGTCAGGTTTGGAAGTTTAAACTACATGGCTGACATTCACAGGGACTTGATATTCGATGGAGTCAAGCCACTGCCGAGCGCGCCGCACTATCACAACGGGCATGATCTAGCTCTGCCGCCGAACAGTGCCTTGGAGGCCGCTCCCGCATCGGCTTCGACCCTTAATTCGGAGCCAACTGCGCCGATCGAGGATGGGTGGTTGGACGCCGCCTCGGGGGCTGCGATCCCAACGACGATCGAGCCGAACACCAGCCCCGCACTCCGCGAGACTCGTGACTCCAAGGAGCCGGACTCCTCCCCGGACTCCGAACCTTCCGCGTCCCTGCCGATCGAATCCGATTGGGCACCGATCATGGAGTTTACCGCCGTGGACATAAATCACTAAAGTCTCTCTCTTTGTCAAGAGAGCCCTGCCCGGATCATGGCCAGCAGGATTGGGATGCGGAAGACGAAGAAATTCGACGCCCACCCACCACCCACTTTGTAGCCACTGTCGACGATTTAACCGACATGCTCGACTTTGACTCTGAAAACATCGACGGTATGGACGACGATGTGGGAGGCGAAGAAGAACCACCGCCCACAGGGCGCTGGACGCCCACCTCATCATATGACGTATACATGGTGGACGCACCAAAAGATGACGATGAGGAGCGGAAGGACGCACCGAAGGCTTGTTCCCTCGAGAAGTAATCAAAGCGGCGACGCAAGCGCCGCCCCAAATCCCGCCTCGACAGAAATAACGATCACACAGACCCAGCGCTGGAGCAGGGCGAACCGCTGCCGGACAATGGCAATCCGGATAATCAAACCAAACAAACAAATTCTATCAAGGATGATAGTCCGGACGACATAACGCCGGACAGGCACCCGGAGCAGTAGAATGCCCGTAAAAGGCTTGTTGCCACCGCGAGGAGTCTTAAAAAGCAGAAGCAAAGGCTCAAGGTTGCGCAAGACACACTCCAAATCAGATGGAGTAAAATACTCAACACAGCAGCGAGGTACGGCGACAATCGCCCCTCCAAGAGCTATCCAAAGCGGAAGCTGCTACCTGAATTCGATGAGGAGGCCTCAGACCCCCCACAACCAAATATCAAAGCAGCCACCTGGCCGGATAGACGACCCCTCTGCCAACACAGATCTGCATACAACGCCACTCACAATACAACACGCGACCCATGCGAGGGCTCACACCCAAAGGACGGCGCAACAAAATCCATCTATGGACCACGCAAGCGTGCCCCAGCATACAATGCAACACAACAAACATCCAAACAATGCGGTACACCCAGCTACAGGGGTGCCGCATACCCCCTATGTTTCGCCGATGAGGTGCTGGACCATGAATTTCCAGAGGGATTCAAACCCATAAACATAGAGACATACGACGAAACAACAGACCCTGGGGTCTAGATTGAGGACTACATCCTTCATAACCATATGGCTCGAGGAGATGATCTCCACGCCATCAAGTACTTACCCCTCAAGCTCAAAGGGCCGGCTCGTCACTGGCTTAAAGGCCTCCTCGAAAGCTCCATTGGAAGTTGGGAAGAGCTCAAAGACGCCTTTCGGGCAAATTTTTAAGGGACTTATGTCCGACCTCCGGATGCGGACGATTTGAGTCATATAACTCAACACCCGGAGAGTCAGCCCGAAAGCTTTGGAACAGGTTTCTTATTAAAAAGAACCAGATTGTCGACTGTCCGGACGCTGAAGCCTTGGCAGCTTTTAAGCATAGCGTCCGTGACGAATGGCTCGCCAGACACCTCGGCCAAAATAAGACGAGAACGATGGCCGCATTTACAAGCCTCATGACCCGCTTTTGCGTGGGTGAGGACAGCTGGCTAGCCAGATGCAGCACCAGCGACCCCAAAACATCTGAAGTTAGAGATGGAAACGGGAAATCACGGCGCAACAGCAATAACAAATGCCGGAATAAAGAAGACAATGCGAAAGGCACGACAGTAAACGCCGGATTCAAAAGCTCTCGGCCAGGTCAGCAAAAGCCGCCCTCTAAAGGCACCAGGGATGAACTGTCCAGCCTCAACAAAATTCTGGACCAAGTATGTCAGATCCATAGTACCCCTGGTAAACCTGCTAATCATACCCACAGAGAATGTTGGGTCTTCAAGCAGTCCGGCAAGCTCAACGCCGTACACAAGGGGGAGGATACACCAAGTGAAGACGAGGACGAGCCTCCCAAGCAAGACACTGGGGAACAAAAGAAATTTCCACCAGAAGTCAAAACAGTAAACGTGTTACATGTGATCAAGGGAAAAAACAACGCGGCACTCCCAGGAAAATATACCCAAGTGCCTGTCACCGCGAAGTCCTGCCACTGGTCGTCTCAACCGATCACTTTCGACCATCGCAATTACTCAGCAAGTATCCGACGCGCAGGATGGGCTGCCCTGGTATTAGACCCAGTAATTGGCGAATATCACTTCACATGAGTCTTGATGGACGGTGGCAGCAATCTAAACCTAATATATCAGGATACAATCCGCGGGATGGGGTTAGACCCAACAAAAATTCGCCATAGCAATACTACCTTTAAAGGAGTAACGCCAGGCCCAGGGGCTCGTTGTACGGGCTCCCTCCTACTATAAGTTATATTCAGCTCCCCCGATAACTTCCCTCGCGAGCATTTAACCTTCCACATCGCTCCATTCCAAAGTGGCTATCAAGCACTGCTCGGACGCGAAGCTTTCGCTCACTTTAATGCAATACCACACTACGCCTCCCTCACACTCAAGATGCCCGGTCCACGTGGCATCATTTCAGTGAACGGAAATATCAAGCGATCTCTGCGCGCCGAAGAGAGTGCGGCTGCCTTGGCAGCCGCACACTAAAGGCGCCCGGACCAGCGAAAGCATCCAATAGGTTGTCAAGACCTTAGACACAACTAATCAAGTCCGGCGCTGCTATTTATACCGAATAAATGGTCACACCCCTATTTGTCAATACAAGGGGCTCAACGCGCGCAGACAAGTGGCAATTTTTTCTCATCTTGAATTATACATGGTTTCTTTAAAAACTATCTTTTTGCACAACAACTTTTTCACCTAAATTCCTCTCTTTTATAGACGATCATCGTGCTACACCCGTCGAGGATACGGCACAACGGAGACATAGGCGCAGACGTGCAGCAGGGACCCGCTCCAAGGATTCTTTTTAGATGAAGACCCTGCGTAAACCTTTTTTACTGTCTCTTGTTGATACATATCCACCGTTGAGAAGGATGCTGAAGTCTTGGCATGTGGCCACGCCAGAAAAATGCACGTACCTGGACACAAGGGGCTTCTTACAAAGGCCATTATTTAGGCCCGGTTTATACCACAAATACCGAATACCTTAGGGAGTGTTCGGCGTCACGAGTTTGGCCCTATATGCATCAGCTCCGAATCATTGTCTTTGGTCAAATGTTGGGTTTGCCCGGCTCCTGTGTTTTGGTGCCTTACGTTCCGATTTACCGGCTAAGGTAGCACCAGGAGAACTACTGCGATTGTGCCCTGGTTCATCCGGACGAGCACCTTAGTAGAGAAAGCCAAAAACTGACTGTCATGATATAGCGTGAGACTGGTCAACCACTCGACGACCTGTTGGAATGTTAGAATTCCTCCGCCTTAACGAAGTGCCGTTTTCCGACCAGGCATGTACGCACCCCGGGATCGGGAGAGTGCGGAGCCACCAGGGGCTATCTAGTAGCCCCACTATCAAACTCCTATGGCTAAGTGAAAGTGCTAAAGCATTATAGTCCGGTTGCCTCGCTCGCTCCGCTATCACCTCCTTAATAGGACCAAGACGTTGGGTTAAGTGTGAACGCGTGTTTTTTCGCGAGCACCTCCGCATTATATGCGTGGGGGTTGAAGCCGATGGCTGCAATCTTTCAGGTTATACACATGTATACATAAACGGCCGCCCAGGAGGCATTATATTACTTTCAGGCAAAAGTATAAAAATAGCCTTATAAAAATTTATAAAAGCATTTCGCTTACAATGATATTACATATCACTCAAGCATAATATTTTTTGAGCACTAGGTCTCTATCAAACGAGCACCATCAAGAACTTCTTCAAAGTAGTGCTCGGCAGCCATTCGGCCTATGGCCGAATCCCGCGCTGCAACAGTGGTAACATCCATCTCCGCCCAGTATGCTTTAACACGGGCAAAGGCCATCCGTGAGCCCTCTATGCACGCCGACCTCTTCATCGCATTAATGCGCGGCACCACGTCAAGGAACTGTTGCACCAAGCTAAAACAGTTGTTCGGGTTTGGCCTTTCCGGCCATAGCTGATCCACAACAGACCTCATGGCGAGTCCGGACAACCTATTCAGTTCGGCCCATTCGGCTAATTGGTCAGTCAATGAAAGAGGATGCTCGGGAGAATGGAATTGTGTCCAAAACAGCTGGTCCACTTCATGGTCCGTCTGACCCTGGAAGTACTTGGCCGCATCGGCAGCGCTCGCCGCCAAATCCATATACACATCCTCCGAACTCCACAGCCGATCCAGAGGGGCATACCGTGGATCTCCGAACTTCCTCCGCAACATAAAGGATTTCCCAGCTACAATATCCCCGGCTTCCCGCAACTCCTCCTTCTTCGCCCTCATAGCGGAGCGGATGGCTTTTCTCGTCGCAGCAGCCTTCTCAAGGTCCGATGCCTTCGCTAGGTTTTCCTTTTCAAGAACCCGGCAATGGTCGGCGGCGGCTTTTAATTCTATGGCCATCTTGGCCATCTTATCTCGGCTCTCGCCATGCGCGGCCTTCTTGGCTTTCAACTCTTCGGCCGCCTTCGAAGAAGCCGCATTACCAAACCTCGCTTGTTCCTTGGCTCGGGCAAGTTCTGCCCGCAAGGCTTCAACAGTGGTAGCTCCATCTGTAGTCACAACATATTAAAGATACTGGCATCATGCTGCTCTTACTATGTGGCGTTTTACCAGATAATGACACTTACCCTGTGCCTCGTCAAGCCTTTTGTTAACAAGCTCGATGTCGGCGTCTGCCACATCCAACTGCCGTTTTAAATGGGCAAACTCGCTAGTCCGGCTAGCCACCGGAGCTTCCATCACCTGCACATAGAGGCAGTATGGTTATTACCTGGGAATATGATCCTCTGTTCGTCGTCGTTTCCGACGACAACCAGAGTCTCAGGGGCTACTATCTACACAAGGCACACCTAGCATGTGCAGGACTATCATACATTATTTTATGTACCTCAAAGCCCGTCAGTAGACTCATAAAAGCTTCATGCAATCCTCTTTCGGCGGACAAGATTCTCTCCATCACCATATTCATCAGCATATGGTGTTCATCTGAGATGGCCGCTCGCCTCACCAACTCCCTCAGAACATCCGATCGCACACCAGATGGTCCCGGACTCTTTTGTCTGCTCTCTTCGGGAGCCGGACACTGGGAGCTTCGGGGGTCAATGGGATTATCTTCTGGCCTCACCAGACTCGGAGAGGCCCTCCGCGACGACACTTCGGGGTCGCCCGCTTCCGGAGCGAAGGAGTCCGGAGGAGGCATTTCGCTCTCCATCATCTCTGGAAGAAGATCCCCCGAAGACGAACTCATTTGAGAGGGGCTAAGGCCCGAACTGCAAAGATATATGCGGTGATTATTTTCTCAGAAGAAAAAGAGGGCATACCTGTACTATTAAAGTATTTCGGGTCACTTACGACTCGCTAGAGAATTGATCCCCCCGCGGACTTTGTGCGGCAAAAGCACCCCCCAAGGTAGGACCCTCTGTGGGAGACTTCTTCTCCCATTTGGAAGCTTCGGCTTCCGAATCCCCGGGCGCAGTCCTTTTCCTCCTTCGGTCGTCTTCCTTCATGGAGACGCTCGCTCCCTCGGTTAGAATGGGCAACGTTGGGGGCCTGCGTCCGCCCGTATTATCCTCCCCAGTATCTTCCTTCAAGGGCTCCGGGCAAGGTGCGACCTGGAGCATCTTTTCCAATACCGGATTGTCCAAACCCTCAGGGAGGGGGGCCAAACACCGAATCAACTTCGCCTTTGTTAGCCAGTCCTGGTCAAAAAGCAAACTCTCAGAAATAACTTCATAACAAATGAGAGATAATATGTTTGGCCGGAAGATTTCTTACGTGTTCGGCGGCGTGGTTACTGCTCAGGCCCACGTCCTCGGTGATTTCCGAACACTCTACCTGAGGTCTGAAGAATGACTTGTACATCTCCTCGTGCGTCAGGCCGAGGAAATTTTGAATGACACGCGGTCCCTCGGGATTGAACTCCCACAAGCGAAGGGGCCGGCGTTTGCAAGGCTGGACTTGACGAACCAGCATAACTTGTATTACCGTAACCAAACTAAAATCTCCATTGAAGAGATCTCGAATGCTGCTTTGTAGTATAGGCACATCCTTGGCTGGACCCCAGCTCAAGACCTCTGCTGATCCATGACATCAGTTGTGGGGGAGGGCCCGAGCGGAAAACAGGGGCGGCCGCCCACTTGGCACTTCTAGGAGCCGTGATGTAGAACCACTCCCGTTGCCACAATTCAGACACCTCTAGAATGGACCCTTTGGGCCATGGAGCTCCCGTCATCTTGCATATTGAGGCACCTCCGCACGCTGCATGTTGCCCCTCGATCATCTTCGGCTTTACTTCAAAGGTCTTGAGCCATAGGCCAAAGTGAGGGGTAACCCGGAGGAAGGCCTCACACACGACAATAAATGTCGTGATATGAAGAAAGGAGTCCGGAGCTAGATCATGGAAATCTAGCCCGTAATAAAACATCAAACCCCTGACGAAAGGATCCAGAGCAAGGCCTAGACCTCGGAGGAAGTGGGAGACGAACACGATGTTCTTGTTGGGTTTCGGGGAGGGGACGGCCTGCCCTCGGGCAGGCAGCCGATGCGAAACCTCGGCGGTCAGATATCTGGCCTCCCTCAACTTTTGGATGTCTTCTTCCGTGATGGAGGAAGGCATCCATCGGCCTTGAAGGCTAGATCTGGACATGATTGAAGGTTCGGAGCACCTGACCTGAACTTTGGGTGTTTGAGCTTGAGGTGGGGAAAGGATTCGATTGAGCACGGGAGTGAAAAAATAAAAGCCTTGTCCCTTTATAAAGAGGGTGAATATCAAGCGTCCTCTCCGTGGCCGTTTGGACTTGCCTATAGTCTAGGAGTCCTAGAAGCGGTTGGGTTACCCACGCCCGTATTGATGAGAATCCCGGAATAAGGGGACACGATCTCTGCTTCGACGAGACGTGCCAAGGAAACCGCCTCGCATGACATGCTGAGGTGGGACAATAAAACGATTCGAATAAAGGCTTGGCCGTGGTGCGATGTCACACTATGGAATACGTTGGTAGATTAGATTTGTGTAAATATTATTCTCTCTATGGCAATATGTGGAAACTTATTTTGCAGAGCCGGACACTATCTTTGTGTTCAAAATCTTCTATGAAGTACTTGGAGGAGGAACCCGCCTTGCAATGCCGAAGACAATCTGCGCGCCAGACTCGTCGTCATTGAAGCCTGGTTCAGGGGCTACTGAGGGAGTCCTGGATTAGGGGGTGTCCGGATGGCCGGACTATACCTTCAGCCGGACTCCTGGACTATGAAGATACAAGATTGAAGACTTTGTCCCGTGTCCGGGAGGGACTTTCCTTGGCGTGGAAGGCAAGCTTGCCGATACGGATATGTGGATCTCCTACCATTGTAACCGACTTTGTGTAACTCTAACCCTCTCCGGTGTCTATATAAACTGGAGGCTTTTAGTCCGTAGGACAACATACAAAACAACAATCATACCATAGGCTAGCTTCTAGGGTTTAGCCTCTCTGATCTCGTGGTAGATCTACTCTTGTACTACCCATATCATCAATATTAATCAAGCAGGACATAGGGTTTTAACTCCATCAAGAGGGCCCGAACCTGGATAAAACTTCGTGTCCCTTGCCTCTTGTTACCATCCGGCCTAGACGCACAGTTCGGGACCCCCTACCCGAGATCCGCCGGTTTTGACACCGACAGTGCCCATTCCGCCAGTGACCTCTGTCCAACCAGAGGCACCATATACTCTACTGGAAGCGCTGCGAAGCGCTTCCATAGTTGTGGAACACCATACCCTCATGGGTATGGTGATTGAGAAGATTCAGTTTGCAAAGAGCGGACTGACCGAAGCCTGCACAAGCCTTCTAACAGGCTTTGAGGTAAGCAATACAATTATGTAAAAAGAAAGTCATAGTGTGGACTGTAGCCCCTGAGACTCTGTCCGGGGTTTGGAAAGAAAAGCCGAACAGAGGATCAAATAGTTTTTCGTAGGAGACTAACCATATATGTCTATGTGAATAAGCAGGCGTCACTGTTGGCCGCGACTTCTCATGCTGCCGAACTCTCCGGACTAAAGCAGAGGCTGGAGCAGACCGAGGAAGAGTTCGGTCGTGCGAAAAAGCAGCTGGAGGACAATCAATGTATTCAATCATTTTATGCATGTCCGGAAAGTATGAATGTTTTTGCTTGACCACAGTGCCGTGATATATTCGTAGGGCTGGCGACCAAGGTGGAGGCCCTCAAGAAGGCACTCGCCGAGGCCGAGGAGAGAGCGGTAAAGGAAAAAGCCGCCCGGGAAAAGCATGAGGCCAGGGTTAGTGAGGTCCAGCAGGAGCTCCAGGATACCGTGAAGAAATACGAGTCCTTAGAGCGCTAGAATGCGGACCAAGAGTCCGAACTCGCTAAGGCCTGCCAAAGCACACAAGAGGCCCGGGCCGAAGCCCAAGGCACCCTCCGGGAGATCCAAGAGGCCAAGAAGATCGTGGCGTGTAAGGCTTTTATTATGCAAAGCAAGTATGTGAGGAAGAGGTATCTCTTACTAACCCGGATTTGGAGTTCTCCAGGGGCATTAACGGATTTGCCGCGCAGTGTTTCTGACGCTGCGGAATTCTTCCGAGCCGAAGAGGGGAGCTCAATGGAGAAGTTGTTCTGGTCACAATACCTTGCGCCAGAACATCCGGTGCCCTTTAGCGACCAGCTAAAACAGTTGGTAGAGCTGCATAGGGTGGCCGAACTAGCCATGAAGGATTTAGTAACCCGGCTGTGGCCTGCAGAAGCTATACTCAGCAGCTACTTCGGACTCGTGAAGCGGCTGGTCAATGCCTGCCCCCGGCTTGACGCCATCAAGCGGTTGGTCTGCATAGAAGGTGCGCGGATGGCCTTCGCCCGTGTCAAGATACAATGGGCGAAGATGGACGCCATCAAGCTCGCGACTGAAGGACCGCCTGCGGGCAAGGAGCACCGCACGCCCGAGCGGTATTTTGAAGATGTTCTGAAGGGATCCCGCATTATAGCGGAGCAATGTGCTAAGGACATTATTTTTGAATGAATACATTCATGTTATCCCATCCTGTATGATGAAAACAATGTTGATATGTAATATAATGCTTTGCTGTTTATTATTTAAAGTTTTACCTCCTGTGCGGCCGTTTTATCAAATCTGAGAGTTGGCCAGTCGTCGGCTTCAGCCCCCAAGTAGGTAGTACGGGGGTGTTCGGGATGAATCTAAACACTCTTTATCCACGAATTTGGTCCTTGAAGGAGGTGTTTAGCGCAACGAACCAGGCAATCAGACTATGTGGCTTTACCACCCTCACTTAGCCATAGGAGTTTGACAATAAAAATTTAGGTGCATCCCCTAGTATCCGAACTAGGGTGCTGTAAACACCTGATCGGATAAGAACCGATTCATCGCATAATGCGGAAAAAATCGCTAAAGATTTGAAACCTCCGAAGAGCTGACCGACTGAAGCCGCATCATGACAGTCAGCTTTCGGCTTTCTCTAGTGAGGTGCTCATTTGGATAAACTAGGACACAATCGCAGTAGTTCTCCCTTTACTACCCTAGCCGATGTAGCAGAACTTAAGGTAGTAAGCATAGGAGCCGGGCAACCCAACTATTGACCAAAGACATGATTCAGAGCCAATGCATATAATGCTAAATTCGGGGTGCCGAACTATACTGTAAAAAGTGTTCGGACTTTGTTGCCGTATTATGGGGCGCAATGAAGCCCCTGGTGGATTAAAGCGTACCAAAGTGTATGGTTGCGATTCGACAAGATTATCAAAAGAGCAAGCGAGTGCCGCAGGAGTTGGGCTGCAAACTGTTTCCATTATAGTTTGATTAGTACGTCAAAGTGTATTTGTACAAGTAGTGCAATAAGCAACATGGCTATTTAATATGCCACAACCAAGGGAGAGCTGCGTGCGGGTCCTGAAAACAGGTAGAGTGGCCGTTAAAGAGACCACCTAGAAATTCCCTTATACGTTAGTATCTTGTGCCGTCTTGGTGTATCTATCCTTTCGAAAGGACCTGTGATCAGGCCGTCAGGAAGGGCTTGTGGAAAAGAAACCTGAAAAGGAAAAAAACAAAAGAAAAAGTGAAAGTATGTGTGTCCAGGGGAGGTCGAGCCGTATTATGGATCACACTCTAGTTATGCCTCCGTCTATGCCCATGGTATTGTGAGTGCATAGTTATGTACGCGCTGTACAAATGATGCCACTAGGTAGGGGCTGGGACGGAGGCCGAATTGCTAGTCGAGCTCTTGACGAGCTGGGTTGTCCTGCTGCGGAGTAGTTCGGACTCATTTGACGGTGTCCGGGAGCTCGGCCACCGAATTGAGGTTCTTCTTGAAGAGGCCGCTCTGTACTTCTGCTGCTACAGCAGCGGTGTGCTCCTCAGTACGGAGGGAGCGTTCCGTGTTTCCATTGACTGTTATGACACCGCGTGGTCCGGGTATCTTGAGCTTGAGATAAGCATAGTGTGGCACCGCATTGAATCGAGCAAATGCGGTTTGTTCGAGCAGTGCGTGATAGCCACTGCGGAAGGGGACGATATCAAAGATCAACTCTTCGCATCAGAAGTTTTCCCGGGATCCGAAGACAACCTCTAGTGTGGTTGAGCCCGTACAGCGGGCCTCTACACCTGGTATGACTCCTTTAAAGGTAGTCTTTGTGGGCTTGATCCTTGAGGGATTAATACCCATTTTGCGCACCGTGTCCTGATAGAGCAGGTTCAGGCTGCTGCCACCATCCATGAGGACTCTTGTGAGATGGAATCCATCAATGATTGGGTCAAGGACCAGTGCGGCTGAACCGCCATGATGGATACTGGTCGGATGGTCCCTGCGATCGAAGGTGATCGGGCAGGAAGACCATGGGTTGAACTTTGGGGCGACTGGCTCCATCGCGTAGACGTCTCTGAGCGCGCGCTTGCGCTCCCTCTTGGGGATATGGGTAGCATATATCATGTTCACTGTTTTAATTTGGGGGGGGGGGGACTTCTTCTGTCCCCCTGTGTTCGGCGGACGGGAGTCCTCGTCATCGTCCTCGCTTTGCGACCCCTTCTCCTTGTTCTCGGCATTTAATTTGCCGGCCTGTTTAAAAACCCAATAGTGTCTATTGGTATGATTGGTTGGTTTGTCTAGGGTGCCATGGATCTGGCATGGATGATCGAGTATGCGGTCCAAGTTGGATGGGCCCTGATTGTTTCTTTTATATGGCTTCTTCCGCTGGTCGGACTTGGAGCTACAAAATCCGGCGTTGACCGCCGTGTCGTCAGTATTGTCACCATTGCTTCGACGCTTGTGCCTATTGCGCCGGGGCTTGCCGTTGCTGTTTTTGGTCTCAGAGGTGCCAACCTCGCTTGCAGTGTTTTTGCTACGGGCTAGCCAACTATCCTCACTCACGCAAAAATGGGTCATGAGTGCCGTGAGGGCCACCATGGACTTCGACTTTTCTTGGCCGAGGTGACAGGCGAGCCATTCGTCGCGGATGCTATGCTTAAAGGCCGCTAGGGCTTCGGCATCTGAACAGTCGACGATTTGGTTCTTTTTAGTTAGCAAACTGGTCCAGAATTTCCTGGCTGACTCTTCGGGTTGTTGAACTATGTGACTTAAGTCATCCGCATCCGGAGGTCGTACGTATGTACCTTGGAAGTTGTCGAAGGCGTCTTCCAAGTCCTCCCAGCTGCCAATAGAGTTTTCAGGCAGACTGTTTAACCAGTGCCGAGCTGGCCCTTTGAGTTTTAGCGGGAGGTATTTGATGGCATGAAGGTCATCACCGCGGGCCATATTAATATGGAGAAGAAAATCTTCAATCCATACCACGGGATCTGTTGTTCCAATGTATGATTCGATGTTCATGGGTTTAAACCCTTTGGGGAATTCATGCCCCATTACTTCATCAGTGAAGCAAAGAGGGTGTGCGGCGCCTCTATATCGGGCCATATCACGACGTAGCTCGAATGGAGTCCGTCTGCGGCATTCGGCCTGGGCGTGATTAGGTTTGTCATGTCCGAATAGATAGCCATCGTCGCGTGTCGGGGCATGCCCCCGCGATCCGTAGATCGATCTGGTATGTCCTGCTCTACGGTCCAGGTCCTGCAGAAGGTCATATGTATATGCCCGAGATGCTTTATCCTTGCCTTTACAGCGAGGTAGTACGGGCTGGTGTTCGTCTTGGGTTGCCGCTTTGTCCTGACCACGTGGTGGTCGGTCAGCCGCATTGTGCGCTGATGGCACGGGCTCCAACGCCTCGTCATCGAATTGAGGTAGTAATTTGCGCTTCGGGTAACTTTTGGGTGGTCGTTCGAGGCCATATTCCTCGGCTGCCAGTACGTTAGTCCATCTATCATTGAGCAGATCTTGATCAGCTTGAAGCTGTTGCTGCTTCTTTTTTAGGCACCTTGCAGTGGCTATTAGCTGATGCTTAAAGCACTCATGCTCGAGAGGTTCCTCTGGCATGATAAAATCCTCGTCGCCGAGGCTCACCTCATCCTCGGAGAGTGGGAGATAATTACTGTCCTCTGAGTCTTCGTGCATGGCCTGTTCATCAGGGCTGACCCGCCCATCTTCCCGTTCGTCCTGTTCGGAAGTTGGCTCAACGGGGTCTTCATTGTCTCCGGCATCGTCTAGAGTATTGTTTGCTCCTATGACGATATTGCTATCTTTTTCACGACGTGACTTAGAGCGGCGCTGCTGTCGTCGGTTCTTTGGCTGTATCTCGGGAGCTTTATCTTCCACTAGGTCTTCTTTGTCATCGCCGTTAACTTCTCTGGGTGTCTCCAACATGTATATGTCGTAGGAGGAGGTGGCCGTCCAACGCCCGGTAAATGGCATGTTTTGGGCCTGATCCTCTTTGGCATCGTCGTCCATACCGTCGATGTCTCCGGAGTCGTAGTCGAGCATGTCAATTAGATCTTCGACAGTGGCTATTAAGTGGGAGGTGGGTGGAAAGCGAAATTCCCCGTCCTCAGCCCTCAGTTCAAACGGGATATAATTCGGTTGTGAGTTCCCTGCTAAAGAGAGGGTTTTTAATGAGTTTAGCACATCGCCTAAAGGTGAGTGCCGGAAGATGTCCGCGGAACTGAATTCGACGATCAGCGCTTGATAAGGCTCGGCGGACGCGGATGCATGTAGTTCGGAAGCAGTGACCGAAGATGAATTCGGGGGTCCGGTGATGCAGACCCCGCTCGAAGTTGAGTCTGTGTGCGGCTCCAACGCCGACAAGTCTGCGGCTTCTGTGGTGGGGTTAAGCTTCCCGTCTTCGGATGGTGCAGGCTGCTCCAGATCTAGGGCCAGAGCGCTTAGAGGCGCAATCTCCTGGGTATGGTCCGATGAAAAATTTAGGTCATGTTCATCGCGGTGGCAGGGAGCGGCTGCCATGGGCTCAAATCCATCAAAGATCAAGTCTCCGCGGATATCAGCGACGTAGTTCAAGCTTCCAGACCTGACCTGACGGCCAGGGGCGTAGCTGTCGATCTGCTCTAGATGGCCAAGCGAGTTGGCCGGCAGTGCGAAGCCGCCGAATACGAAGATCTGGCTAGGAAGAAAGACATCCCACTGGGCAGCATTGTTGTAGATGATGGATGGAGCCATCGAACCTTCTGATGGCGGTAGAGCGGAACTCTCAATTAAAGCACCAATGTCGGTTTCAAAACCGGTGGATCTCGGGTAGGGGGTCTCGAACTGTGCGTCTAAGGTTGATGGTAATAGGAGACAGGGGACACGATGTTTACCCAGGTTCGGGCCCTCTCTATGGAGGTAATACCCTACTTCCTGCTTGATTGATCTTGATGAATATGAGTATTACAAGAGTTGATCTACCACGAGATCATAATGGCTAAAACCCTAGAAGTCTTGCCTGTATAATTATGATTGTCTCTACGGACTAAACCCTCTGGTTTATATAGACACCGGAGGGGACTAGGGCTATATAAAGTCGGTTATTACAGAGAAAGGAATCTTCATATCCGAACGCCAAGCTTGCCGTCCACGCCAAGGAGAGTCCCATCTGGACACGGGTGAGAGTCTTTAGTCTTGTATCTTCATAGCCCATCAATACGGCCCACGTCCAGCAGGTCGGACGCCCGAGGACCCCTTAGTCCAGGACTCCCTCAATGGGGAACCTCCTAAAACCCTCGATGCTCGTTATGTGAAAAAGATTAAACACTACTTTGATAATCCTGAGAAAACCCTATTCAACTTGATAATGGGAGACACGTTGGATCAGTGTGAATACTTTAGGGTTTATTGCTTGACACAAAAAGGAAACCACTTATGTGATCAAATTGATTATTTGCAATGGTATGATTGGAATTTATGCTTGAGATATGATTATACTTGTTACTCTAGGATGAAGGCTTGACACATTCCCTTTTCATGTGATCTTAGTGATAATGAAACCTTGGCTTCTTATGTTAACGGTAGATATGATTACTATGATGCTAGCTGGGTGCCGCTACACTCCTACTGCTGGGTGTGCATGCACGCATGCCACATACAGACAAGCGTGTAGGTGTGCTCGAGCGTGTGGAGAAGAAGCCTGACTGACCCACCATCACTGCTTGCATGAATGTGGTGCTGATACGTCTCCAACGTATCTATAATTGATGAAGTATTCATGCCATGTTTACAAAAAAATTATATGGTTTTGGTATGATTTGATTAGAACCAACCCGGACTGACGTTGTTTTCAGCAGAACTGCCATGGTGTCGTTTTTTGTGCAGAAATAGAAGTTCTCGGAATGGGCTAAAAATTTAGGGTGTTTTTTATGCACCAAAAGAGACCCCCGAAGAAGAAGAGCTGGACCAGGAAGTGGACGAGGAGGCCACAAGCCCTCTAGGCGCGCCCTACCCCCAGGGAGGGTGCTTCGGGTTTATGGGCCCCTCGGGCACCCCCTTGATGTGAGACCGATGCCAAAAATGCTTATAACTATAAAAACCTCCAAAAAGAACCCTAGATCGGAAGTTCTGCGCCGCAAGCCTCTATAGCCACAAAAAATCAATCTAGGCCCTCTTTGGCACCCTGCTGGAGGGGGCCATCATCACCGAAGGCCATGAAGGAGGAAGCCGGAGGGGGGCTGAGGGAGTCCTGGATTAGGGGGTGTCCGGGTGGCCGGACTATACCTTCAGCCGGACTCCTGGACTATGAAGATACAAGATTGAAGACTTCGTCCCGTGTCCGGAAGGGACTTTCCTTGGCGTGGAAGGCAAGCTTGGCGATACGGATATGTAGATCTACTATCATTGTAACCGACTTTGTGTAACCCTAACCCTCTCCGGTGTCTATATAAACCAGAGGGTTTTAGTCCGTAGGACAACATACAGAACAACAATCATACCATAGGCTAGCTTCTAGAGTTTAGCCTCTGATCTCGTGGTAGATCTACTCTTGTACTACCCATATCATCAATATTAATCAAGCAGGACGTAGGGTTTTACCTCCATCAAGAGGGCCCGAACCTGGGTAAAACTTCATGTCCCTTGCCTCCTGTTACCATCCAGCCTAGATGCACAGTTCGGGACCCCTACCCGAGATCCGCCGGTTTTGACACCGACATTGGTGCTTTCATTGAGAGTTCCTCTGTGTCATCGCCGTTAGGCTTGATGGCTCCTACGATCATCAATAGAGATGCAGTCCAGGGTGAGACCTTCCTCCCCGGACAGATCTTCATCTTCGGTGGCTTCCCACTGCGGGCCAATTCATATGGCCATCTGGAGCAGATCGAAAGCTATGCCCCTGGCCGTCAGGTCAGATTTGGAAGTTTAAACTACACGGCTGACATCCGCGGGGACTTGATCTTTGACGGATTCGAGCCACTGTCGAGCGCGCTGCACTGTCACGACGAGCATGATCTAGCTCTGCCGCCGAACAGTGCCCTGGAGGCTGCACCCGCATCGGCTTCGACCCTTAATTCGGAGCCAACTGCACCGATCGAGGATGGGTGGTTCACTACAAGAAATCTGTTAATACATGACGGATCTAGTCCGTCACAGATCAATGAAAAACTGTCATGGGTTCCCATCCTTGACGGATTTGAAATCCGTCATGTATATCGCGTCATAATTTGATATTGTATCAGTCATGACGGATCTTGGCCGTCATGGATCTGCCCCAGGCCCGCCCAGGCCCAAGTCTTTGTGACGGAACAATCCGTCATGGACAAACGCCACGTAGGATTTTCAGTTACTAATTCAAATGATGTGGCTGCATACGTGGATAGTATTTTTCGTCACAAAATTCATCATAGTTTGGGCCAAATTTAAAGAACATTAAATTTGGTTGAGACCATTGGCCCATTTCTTTTGGCCGAAATTTGACCCAATATGTTTTTAACATAAGGCGTTACACAAATCCTAGTGCCAATTTTGGCCCAACAAAAAATATTTGCAAGGTGTGAAACATTACAAAGTTTATCACATCCATCTATACCTACGACATAGCAGTTTAAAAAATCATCTACAAAATGATACAACATATATTGAGGACATACATCACACAACAGAGTTATGAACCAGTACAATCCATTTTACATCAGAACATATAAACTATTGAGGGTGTTGTTATTCAGGCTCTTGCTGTTGACGCTCTTGATGGCAACTATCATGATGTGGCTGATTGTGATGGGCAGCACCAAGTAGCACGCTATCCAATCTTACCTACCATATTTACAAAAATATTAGATATTTGCAGATATGAATGGATAGTAGAAATAAGAGAATTGCAATAAAAAAATGAATTACATACTGTCCAGAATTCCTAAATCTTATAGTGCCTACAAATGAGAATAACATTGTATCTACTATAAAACAAGAGTAAACATGTGGTTTCTTAAAATTAATCCAAAGAAAAGTGTGTGAAATGGAGGTCAAATGACAAAGTGACAAAATACACATCACAGAAGTAATATAGCAGTAGTAGTTGAGGCAGTATAAACCTGCCAACGAAATGGCATACTCACTAACAAACAATATCCCCCCATGATGTGTAAACTTGTTGACACATGAACATTTGAAGTTCATGTCATCCGGGTCGACGAGCAACGACAATGTTTATGTTGCAACTACATCTCAAAGGGGCTGACAAATAGTAAACGGTACTTGCTTGCCAAGTGAACTTCAAATGGCATGGAAACTTTCAACAAAGAATATGTATTTGTTATTAGATGAAATCCCAAGTTTCCTTGAGAGACCTCCCACACTTAGTTTTATTCACTGAACATTAAGCTATGTATTTGTTATTAGATGAAAAATAAAAATTTGTAATGTAGTGGACTATGAAACTTGAAAATACTTGATAAACAATGAAATAATTGATAGGGAAGTGCAGCTTGAAATGATCATGCATCATTTATATTCATTCAGGATATAAAGAAAAGCTTTTCTATCATAAACCCATTGATTTTATTATCCGTGTTACTTCTGTGCATACCAATTTTATAAGATGCCCACTTGACCAGCGTAGGCTAGAGCAGAAGAGCATCAACAACTTGCGTAAACATTTTAAACACATGACTTTCAGGCAATATTAGACAAACACATGTAAATTTCTTCACATGACCATCCAGTGTGTGAATGCAAACAAGCATCAAATGAAAAGGGACAGTTTTTCTGAATCTACTTCACATCTAATAAGCTCCAACTTATGGAATCAAAAGAGATTGATGAATCTAACAAATTTGTTCATGTTTATTTAAATTGGCTCATGATTATGTTACCTCATTAACAGAGAGAGAGAGAGAGACCTTCCATGACGTTGGGGTCGACCCTCCTCTCCCAGTGTGCCCTTGCAGCTGCTCCATGTCATTACCCTCTTCCCTTCCCTTAACACAAGCATTGCTCTCGTCCCTTCTCTTCCCTTTACACTGCCCAAACAGATTAGATGGGAGCAAAGTTCCTGCAAAAACTAAAAGAATAGAGGTTCTGCTTCAGACTATTGCAGCAGCAAAATTGTCTGAATCAATAGAGAAACTGAAGATATTGCAACAATATTTTCAAAATTATATCAGCCACTAAAACTCCCAGGTCTTGCAGTAGCAAGATAGCAGAAAGAGATGGTCTGGGAACATAACATAATTTGCTCTTCCAATATGTTCAAACTAGGAAGTGGAAAAAAAGACAGAACCGAACAAAGAGAGGAGAGGAGCACCAAATACAGTAAATAATTTATTCTCATTTCTGAATGCGAGCAAGCAGAAAATAGCATTCATTATAAGGCCCATAAACTCGGGGGAATGAAATGATACCAAGACATGGTCCACCAAGATATGGCAACTCTAGTTGTGTAACAATGCGATGCATGATATCAAGGACATGATCCAGTTCAGATGTTACGCATAGACAAATATACATGCAGTTATAATTTTACTGAAACCACACAATAGTCCTGCCTTTAATAGACAAAACTCTACATCCTAGCTAATTCACATCAAGAATCGAACAAGCGGAAGAATGGAAGGGTCTCAATCTCATCCTGTTTTTCTCGAGGATAATGGCATCAACGTCGATCAGGCAGGAGATGTGCCGACTACAATGTCTAGATCAAAGAAATTAGTCTGACAATCATATGTGCCATGTTAAGAGGTCTGAATGTAACATCAATTTCGAGCTCCCAAAGCATTCAAAAATCTATTGAGATATGTCCTCATGTGATAAAGGACTGCCTCTCAACTATGAAAAATGACAATCATAAAATTTATTCAGTTTCATCGCAGGTCTATTATTTGGATTTAACATTATGCCTTAAATATAATGCAAGAGTACAATTGTCCAGTTCATTCGTGTCTATGGCAGCTTCAATTGGCACTGCAAACATTACTAGTTTTAATGTTTATCTTTGTTAATGTGATCAACTGAGCTATGTTCCAAACTGTTCTAAAAAGTAGATGGTTAATCCAATGTATTCTGTTTGTACATCAACATTTGACACGCCCAACTCGCTGTATATGTCATTTACCGGATGTTGAAATTATAGTTTGTATCTTTGTTCTGACGCTATACTTGAAATCTTTATGTTTTCAAGAAATAATCTATTACACTTCTACAAAGGAATGAAAATGTACAATTCTGTTTGCGGACATGCTTCTTCTACTTCTATTTAAGGATTGCATTTACTATTATTTTAGAAGATAACACCGACCAAATATCTGAGAATGCGTTAGTACGTACATGATAATTGAAATGTAAATATTCAGACCAGAACATCAGATCAAAGGAGATTATATTCACATAAACTTGACTGAAATTAAATTGGAAAAGGCCATGTAGTACAAGACAGACAGCAACAACAGACATGCAGATTCATTTCAGTACAGGAAGAATTAAGGGGGAGTTTTGTTTAAAATAATAATCCAGGAGCGGCCGTTTACATACTGATGGACGCATACAAATGGACAACCAAGGAGCGGCCATATACTTCAAGTGTCATTCACATCCAGACGCATACAGACTGAATACAAACTGAACCAAAGTACCAAACTAAGGTGCTTATCCATATGTATGTATGTAACAGATGCTAGTGCCATCCAGATTTGGAGGTAGAGAGATGGGAAGCTCACCACATACGCGTTTCAAGTGTCGCGTACAGGAGGAGGTGAATCCACGAGCGTGAGGATGAGCTGGACAACGCCGGATGGGTGGACGGGATTTGGGGGCGGGGTGCCTGAGCTGTACCGGTGCGCGTCCTTGGAGGTAGAGGACGAGAAGGAGCACCAGCGTTCGCCGCCGCCATCATCGACTGGGACAAGGCTATCGCGCCCGCTCTCATCCCGAACAGTCGTTGCAGGGCACACCACGCCAGCACATCCTACAAGAGGAGGGCCTTCGCGCGGCCCTGTTCTAGGAGCACCATCCAATAGGTGGCAGGGGATGGAGAGAAACGGCCGGAGCCACGCCGGCGACGAAACCCTAGCTACAAAGATGAGTTGAGAACGAGCGTTGGTGGCCGGGGGTAGTGAATCTAACCGGAGGGGAGGAAAGAGCGGAGCGAGAGGAAGATGGGGGTGTGCTGGGCGCCGGCCATAGCTGACAGAAGTCGCCTGAATCAGGCGGCGGCGTGGAGTCGCGAGGAGTTGTGTGGGAGAGAGATTGGGGGCTGGCTGCGCAGGAGGGAGGGAGGAAGGGAGGAGTGGCCGAGCAGGTTTAGGGTTAGCATTTTATATGCGGGGCTGTTAGTCGGGCTTGAGCGGGCTTGAGCGGGCCTGCGGGGCTGTAGCAGTCCATCCATGACAGTTTTCGAGAACGTCATCAGAAATCCGTCATGCATTGACAGCTTTCTTGTAGTGGTTGGACGCCGCCTCGGGGGCTGCGATCCCAACGACGATCGAGCCGAACACCAGCCCCGCACTCTGCGAGACTCGTGACTCCAAGGAGCCGGACTCCTCTCCGGACTCCGAACCCTCCGTGCCCCTGCCGATCGAATCCGATTGGGCGCCGATCATGGAGTTTACTGCCACGGACATCTTTCAGCACTCGCATTTCGGCGATATTCTGAAGACACTAAAGTCTCTCTCTTTATCAGGAGAGCCCTGGCCGGACTACAGTCAGCAAGGTTGGGATACAGACGATGAAGAAAGTCAAAGCCCACCCACCACCCACTTTGTAGCCATTGTCGACGATTTAACCGACATGCTCGACTTAGACTCCGAAGACATCGACGGTATGGACGCCGATGCAGGAGACGATGAAGAACCAGCGCCTATTGGGCCCTGGAAAGCCACCTCGTCATATGACATATACATGGTGGACACCCCAAAAGAAGGAGATGGTGATGGAACAGCGGAGGATGAACCCTCCAAGAAACAGCCTAAGCGCCGGCGTCAGCAGAGCCGCTCAAAATCCTGCCAAAGCAAATACGGTGGTTCTAGCAAGGGAGATAATAATACTCCGGAGAGTGTCGAAGAAAACCCCCTCCAGCAAGATTCAGCATAGGAGGATGGAGAAGCCAGCCCTCATGAGAGAGCGGCAGACAGAGAGGTCAAGGACGATAATTATATGCCTCCCTCCGAAGACGAGGCAAGCCTCGACGACGACGAATTCGTCGTGCCAGAGGATCCCATCGAGCAAGAGCGTTTTCAACGCAGGCTTATGGGCATGGCAAGAAGCCTCAAGAAAAAACACCAACAACTTAGAGCTGATCAAGATTTTCTAGTCGACAGATGGACTGAAGTCCTTGCGGCCGAAGAGCATAAACTCGAATGCCCCTCCAAGAGCTACCCAAAGCGCAGGTTGCTACCCCGATTAGAGGAGGAAGCACTTAAACCTACATCACCAGCACTTGATACGGCCGACCGGCCACCTCGTGGCCGCGACAGAGAGGCCTCTCGGCCCTCCACTCAAGCCGCACCCCATACCAAGGCAGAGGAAAATGCGCCAGACCTGCGAGATATGTTGGAGGACAAGGCAAGGCAAACAAGATCGATCTACGGATCACGTGGGTGCCCCACGACTCGAGACGATAACCATCACGCCAGACACAAATCCGGTAGGGCCGAACACAGTAGACAAAGCTCATTGGAGCTACGTCGTGATATAGCCCAGTACAGAGGCGCCGCACACCCACTATGCTTCACAGACGAAGTAATGGATCATCAAATCCCCGAGGGTTTCAAACCCGTAAACATCGAATCATACGATGGCACAACAGATCCTGCGGTATGGATCGAGGATTATCTCCTTCATATCCACATGGCCCGCGGTGATGATCTCCACGCCATCAAATACCTCCCACTCAAGCTTAAAGGACCAACTCGGCATTGGCTTAACAGCTTGCCAGTAGGATCAATGAGTTGTTGGGAGGACCTGGAAGTCACATTCCTCGACAATTTCCAGGGCACTTATGTGCGACCACCAGACGCCGATGACCTAAGCCACGTAATTCAGCAGCTAGAGGAATCGGTCAAGCAATTCTGGACACGGTTCCTAACAAAGAAAAATCAAATAGTCAACTGTCCGGACGCAGAGGCCCTAGCAGCCTTCAAGCACAATATCCGTGACGAGTGGCTTGCCCGGCACCTTGGACAGGAGAAGCCGAAATTTATGGCAGCACTCACGACACTCATGACCCGCTTTTGCGCGGGAGAAGACATCTAGCTTGCTCGTAGCAACAATATGACCAAGAACCCTGGTAATTTGGATACCAGGGACAGTAGTGGCAGGTCGCGTCGCAACAAGCAGAAGCGCCGCATTAACGGCGACAATGCTGAGGATACAGCAGTTAATGCCGGATTCAGAGGCTATAAATCCGATCGGCGGAAAAAGCCATTCAAAAGAAATCCTAGGGGCCCATCCAGTTTGGACCAAATACTCGACCACTTGTGCCAGATACATGGCACCCCCGAAAAGCCGGCCAATCACACCAAGAGGGATTGTTGGGTGTTCAAGCAGGCAGGCAAGTTAAATGCCGAAAATAAAGACAAGGGGCTGCATAGCTATGACGACTAAGAGCCCCGGCCGCCGAACAACAGGGGACAGAAGGGTTTTCCCCCACAAGTGCGGACGGTGAACATGATATATGCAACCCACATCCCCAAGAGGGAGCGGAAGCGCGCTTAAGGGACGTATACGCGGTAGAGCCAGTCGCCCCAAAGTTCAACCCATGGTCCTCCTGCCCGATCACCTTTGATCGAAGGGACCATCCCACTAGCACCCGTCATGGCGGATTCACCGCATTGGTTCTAGACCCAATTATTGACGGATTTCATCTCACTAGAGTCCTTATGGACGGCGGCAGCAGCCTGAACCTGTTTTACCAGGATATAGTGCGGAAAATGGGCATAGATCCCTCGAGGATTAAGCCCACCAAAACGACCTTTAAAGGCGTAATACCAGGTGTAGAGGCCAACTGTACAGGCTCAGTCACACTTGAAGTGGTCTTCGGATCTCTGGATAATTTCTGAAGCGAGGAGTTAATCTTCGACATAGTCCCATTCCGCAGTGGCTATCACACACTACTCGAGCGAACTGCATTCGCCAAGTGCAATGCGGTACCTCACTACGCATACCTTAAGCTCATGATGCCAGGCCCTCGAGGAGTAATTACGGTCAATGGAAACACCGAACGCTCCCTCCGAATGGAGGAGCACACGGCGGCCCTTGCAGCGGAAGTACAAAGCAGCCTCTCCAGGCAGTTCTCCTGTCTGGCCATTAAACGTCCGGACACCGTCAAGCGCGCCCGGAGTAACCTACAACAAGACTGCCTGGCACGTTCCGAGCAGGCGCACCAATGTGGCCCCAACCCCAGCCCTCGCAAAAATGCGACACCAGTGCTTCGCGTACATAACTACGCTCTAGAAATACCATGGGTACAGGGGGAGGGGCACCATCACGACACGCTCGAAACACGGCTTAAACCGCACCAGGGGCTGCCGATTTTTTAATTTTCTCTTACTTTCAGGACTCCATTCTTCGGAAGGCCTGTTCGGCAGTTCAATTGCCGCACAAACGATGCAAGAACCTGGGAAGCAGACAAGCCATGCCGCATTATGGAACTCCCAGGTGGTCTCTATCACGAGCAGTATACCTGTTTCGCATACCATTCCGCAGTCTGCCCCTGGAACAGACATGATAAATAGTCCAACATTTTGCTTATCGCATTATTTGTAGCGTTCTGCTTTGATCATAGCCCTTTTTAATAAACAATGCATCGCTTTTGTCTATTTTTGCATTACTCTTTTTCTTACAAATATATGTTCCTTAACGATATGTTGCCCCCGTACACTTTGGTACGGCCAAAATACGCCAAGGGCTTTAGTACCCCTCAATATGGTGTGCGAAGTCCGGACACTTTAACAAGTGCGGCACCCCGAACTTATAGCATTATATGCATTGGCTCCGAATCATGTCTTGGGTCAATACTTGGGTTTGCTCGGCTCCTATGTTTTGGTGCCTTACGTTCCGCTATGTCGGCTAAGGTAGCACTAGGAGAACTACTGCGATTGTGCGCCAGTTGAGCTGGGTCGAGCACCTCAGTAGAGAAAGCTAAAACTGACTATCATGATGAAGCGAGAGCTGGTCGCTGTTCGAGAGGTTTTTCGAGTCCCTAAAGACTTATGCCGCTTAGAGCGAGGAGTCGGCTCTGTCCGGCCAACGCATGGATAGCGCCCCGTACTCGGTCTTCCGAATACCAGGGGCTTCGTCAAAATTTAAAATTATAGAATTCTATGGCTAAGTGAGAGTGTTCACGCATTATAGTCCGATTGCCTTGTTCATTGTGCTGAGCGCCTCCCTCGAAGGACCCAAACATGGGAAAAAGAGCGCTCAGGTTTATCCCCGAACACCCCAGCACTAGCGGCACGGGGGCAGAAGCCGACGACTCGCCATCTCTCAGAATTGATAAACAGCCGCACAGAAGGTAATATTTTAAATTCCAACAGCATTGCTTAGCGCATATGAACAAGTTTTCAGCGCACAGGACAAAACGAGCGAGTTTTACTCAAAAATTACATCCCTGGAACATTCATCCGCCATAAAGGCGGGCACCCTTCAGAACATCCTTATAATAATTCTCGGGCTTGCGATGCTCTTTCCCTGGCGGTGGCCCGTCCTTCACAAGCTTCTCAGCATCCAGCTTGCCCCAGTGCACCTTAGCACGGGCAAGGGCCCTACGGGCACCTTCAATGCAGACGGAGCTCTTGATGACTTCGAGCCTTGGACAGGCCCCCACCAGCCGCCGCACCAGCCCGAAATAGCTCCCAGGAAGAGCCTCTCCAGGCCACAGCCGAACTATGAGGCCCTTCATGGCCGGTTCGGCCGCCTTGTGGAGCTCGACCAGTTGCTTCAGCTGGTCGCTCAGGGGCATGGGGTATCCGGCCTCAGCATACTGAGACCAGAACACCTTCTCTGTCGAGATGCCCTGCTCGGCTCGATAGAATGCGGCGGCATCGAACACGCTACGGGGAAGATCTGCGAATGCTCCTGGAGAGCTCCAGATTCGGGTAAGTAACAAGTAACTCACATTTTATGTGTTTGCTTTGCATAAAGAATGCCTTACCCGTCGCTATCTTTTTCACCGCATCCAACTCCTGGAGGGTCTTCTGGGATTCGGCCTTGGCAGACTTGGCATTTTCAATAGCCACCGTGAGCTCGGACGCTCGCGTCTTTGAGTCAAGATCCAAACTCTCATGTTTTTTCACGAGAGCCTGGAGCTCTTGCCACACCTTGCCAACCTGGGCCTCATACTTCTCCCGCTCGGTGCGCTCCGTGGCCGCCCTCTTCCCGGCCTCGAACAACGCTTGCTTAAGGGTCGCCACCTCAGACGTGGCCCCTACAATAGCCACAATAATCCTGTCATTTTTTGCAATTGCACCTTATTTTATATATTTAAACAAGGTATTTCTTACCTTCCTTGTCCTCGAGCTGCTTCTTGGCACGCCCGAGCTCTTGCTCGAACTGCTCGAGGTTCTGCTTTAGCGTGTCCACTTCCGCAGTCAGTGCGGTGGACGCCAGCAGAGAAGCCTGCATACGCATATTGACTCCTTTTTACTAGACTCCTGCGAATTTTATTTGATCCTCTATTCGGCTTTTCTTCCCGAACGCCAAACAGAGCATCAGGGGCTACTGTCTATGCGGTAATATTATTTACACATTCTTTACTTACCTTAAAGCCTGTTAAAAGGCTAGCACAAGCTTCAGTCTGTCCGCTCTTGGCGAACTGAACCTTCTGGACCACCGCACTCATAATGGTGCGGTGCTCCTCATTGATGGAGGCGCCTTTGAGCACCTCCAACAGATTGTCCGGCGTCTCCAGTTGGACGGGGGTCACCGGCACGGTGGGCTTGCTCCTCTTGGAAGGAGGTCGCCCGCCGGACTCTGGAACCTTTGAAGGTTCCGGAGCGGTGTGCGGCCTAGAGCCGGACTTGGAGCCCTGGGGGTTTTATCCCCTTTACTCCTGGAGTCCGGGAGGTTTCCTTGCGGCGCCTCCAGGACCACCTCCTCCTGGCTTGGAACCTGTTGGGACAACACTTCAGCGTCGTACGTTGGGCGGGGGGAGGTAGCCAATTCACATCCGACGAGTCCAGTGAACCGCTCGACAACGCGTCGAGCCGGTCTTTGGGTGGGCTGCATAATCATATTCGACATAAGGGAAAGCTGTGCAATAAAGGAATACTATGAATTACTCTGGTATCCGGATACTTACGATTTCGCCAGGGGCTTGGCCCTGAGAGGCCACTCCTCTCCGTCGTCATCGGCGTTGGTGGAGTAGTCCGGAGGAAGGATTTTCCCCTTCTTGGACCCTTCGGCCTCCCCAGTGAGGGCGGCCTTCCTTTTCTTCTCTCCCCCCGCTGGAGGGGGAGAGGTCTCTTCTTCCTCCTCCTCGTCTTCATGGGAGGAATGCGCCTTGGAGCCGTCGGATGATGAACCCGACACCTCCTGGCGTCGGGCACTTTTTCGAGTCCCCGTGGCCTTCTTCGTGGCCTTCTTCTCCGGCACCACATAGGGTGCTGGAACCAGCAGCTTCGCCAAGCGAGCATCGGCTGGGTCTTCGGGCAAAGGAGCCGGACAGTCGATCTGTCCGGACTTCGCGTGCCAATCCTATCAAAGGTAAGGGAGCTTAGATCTCGCATAGAGTTAAACTATGGAAAACTAATACCCTGTAAAAGGTACAAACAACTTACCGCGCTAGCGTGACGCTGCGTGCTGAATCCGTGATCCTCGGTAGCGGATGCGGGAGCCTCGGCGCCCTTGAAAAGCACCTTCCAGGCATCTTCGTACGTCGTGTCGAAGAGCCTGCTCAGAGTTCGGTGTTGCGCCGGGTTGAACTCCCACAGATTGAAGGCCCGTTGTTGACATGGGAGCATCCGGCGGATGAGCATAACCTGGACTACGTTGACAAGCTTGAGGTGCTTGTTCACCAGGGTTTGGATGCATGTTTGCAGTCCAGTCACCTCTCCTTTGCTGCCCCACGACAGGCCCGTCTCTTTCCAGGACGTGAGCCGTGTTGGGGGTCCGGACCGGAACTCGGGGGCTGCGACCCACTCAGGGTCGCGCGGCTCTGTGATGTAAAACCACCCCGATTGCCACCCCTTCAGGGTCTCCACAAAGGAGCCCTCGAGCCATAAGATGTTGGGCATATTGCCCACCATGGCGTCTCCGCACTCCGACTGGTTGCCGCACACCACCTTCGGCTTGACATTAAAAGTCTTGAGCCATAGGCCGAAATGGGGGCAGATGTGGAGGAAAGCCTCGCACACGACGATAAACGCCGAGATGTTGAGGATGAAGTTCGGGGCCAGATCATGGAAATCCAGGCCGTAGTAGAACATGAGTCCCCGGATGAATGGGTGGATAGGAAAGCCCAGTCCGCGGAGGAAGTGGGGAAGGAACACTACCCTCTCATGGGGCCTTGGGGTGGGGAGGAGCTGCCCCTCTTCGGGAAGCCGGCACGCGATGTCGTCCTCAGTTTTTTTATGTGTCCCTCCGTGACGGAGGAGACCATCCATTTGCCTCCCGCTCCAGACATGGCTGGAGAAGCTTGAGGTGGGGAGTGCTGACTTGGGCGCTGGAGCTTGAGTGCGCGAAAATGGATAGGCAAAGGAGGAAGAAGGCGTAGGTGAAAAGGTGGATCCTTATCCCCTTATATGGATGGACGCAACTACATGTCCCCACCATCCTGGTAAAAGTTGCTTATCTCCAAGCGTCGTAATCAATGGCGCAGTTGGGTTACCCACGCCCGTATTGATGAGAATCCCGGAATAAGGGGACACGATCTCTGCTTCGACGAGACGTGCCAAGGAAACCGCCTCACATGACACGCTGAGGTGGGATAATAAAACGATTCAAATAAAGGCTTGGCCGTGGTGCGATGTCACACTATGGAATACGTCAGCAGATTAGATTTGTGTAAAAATTATTCTCTCTATGGCAATATGTGGAAACTTATTTTGCAGAGCCGGACAGTATCTTTGTGTTCAAAATCTTCTATGAAGTACTTGGAGGAGGAACCCGCCTTGCAATGCCGAAGACAATCTGCGCGCCGGGCTCGTCGTCATTGAAGTCTGGTTCAGGGGCTACTGCGGGAGTCCTGGATTAGGGGGTGTCCGGGTGGCCGGACTATACCTTCAGCCAGACTCCTGGACTATGAAGATACAAGATTGAAGAATTCGTCCCGTGTCTGGAAAGGACTTTCCTTGGCGTGGAAGGCAAGCTTGGCGATACGGATATGTAGATCTCCTACCATTGTAACCGACTTTGTGTAACGCTAACCCTCTCTGGTGTCTATATAAACCAGAGGGTTTTAGTCCGTAGGACAACATACAGAACAACAATCATACCATAGGCTAGCTTCTAGGGTTTAGCCTCTCTGATCTCGTGGTAGATCTACTCTTGTACTACCCATATCATCAATATTAATCAAGCAGGACGTAGGGTTTTACCTCCATCAAGAGGGCCCGAACCTGGGTAAAACTTCGTGTCCCTTGCCTCCTATTACCATCCAGCCTAGACGCACAGTTCGGGACCCCCTACCTGAAATCCGCCGGTTTTGACACTGACAGGAGCCATCATCACCATGGAGGGCAAGGACTAGAGGGAGAACCTGTCCCCATCTAGGGGGAGGCCATGGAAGAGGAAGCACAAGGGGGAGACCCTCTCCCCCTCTCTCTCGGTGGCGCCAGAGTGCTGCCGGGGGAACCATCGCCGCGGTGATCATCTTCATCACCTTCCTCATCTCTTTTAAGCGGTCCACTCTCCCACACCCCACTGTAATCCCCTACTTGAACATAGTGCTTTATGCCACATATTATGATCCAATGATGTGTTGCCATCCTATGATGTTTTGTGTAGATTTCTTTTGTGTTTTGGGTTTATTGATGATTTAGATTGGTTCGAGTTGTATGTTTTATTTTGGTGCTGCCCTATGGTGCCTTCCGTGCCGCGCACATGTGAAGGATTCCCTCTATAGGGTGTTGCAATACGTTCATCATTCGCTTATAGTGGGTTGCTAGAGTGACAGAAGTTTAAACCCGAGTAAGGTGGTTGTTGCGTATGGGATAAAGGGGACTTGATACTTTAATGCCATGGTTGGGTATTGCCTTAATGATCTTTAGTAGTTGCGGATGCTTGCTAGGGTTCAATCATAAGTGCATATGATCCAAGTAGAGAAAGTATGTTATCTTATGCCTCTCCCTCATATAAAATTGCAATAATGATTACCGATCTTGTTAACAATTGCCTAGGATAATTCCGCACACCAATCCATCATTATTACACACTCTCTATTTATAATATATACTAATATATTCTAAATTTATGTTAACAACACCTATTTTTATTTTAGTTCTCCGATATCATGCAAAGCTATTCTCTTTATACCCACAACGTAGTTTTATTTCTTGTTTCTAGATGGAAGCAAACGTTCGGTGTACGTAGAGTCGTATCAGTGGCAGATAGGACTTGAGAGAATATTGATCTTACCTTTAGCTCCTTGTGGGTTCGACACTCTATACTTATCACCTCCACCTTTGGAAATTGCTATGATGATTCCTTGCACTTGGGGATTATCAAGGTCTTTTCTGGCGCCGTTGCCGGGGAGCAATAGCGTGGGTTAATTTTTTTGTGTATGCTCGTTTGCTTTATTCACTAAGTAGATTTTGTTTTCTTTAGTTGTGGGGGAAACAAACATTTTTTTAAAATAATGAAAAATATATAAAAAAATATTTGCCTCTTATGCTTAAAAACTTTTTCAAAAAGAGAATTGATTCGAATGTTATACATTGGAGAAGTGAGGGTCGACCTTGAACACTTATGTTCATGATCATGGAAACAATTGTTGGGGAACGTAGTAATTTCAAAAAAATTCCTACGCACACGCAAGATCATGGTGATGGACAAAACAAGAGGGGAGAGTGTTGTCTACGTACCCTCGTAGACCGGAAGCGGAAGCGTTATAACAACGCGGTTGATGTAGTCGTACGTCTTCACGGCCCGACCGATCAAGCACCGAAACTACGGCACCTCCGAGTTTTTGCACACGTTCAGCTCGATGATGATCCCCGGGCTCCGATCCAGCAAAGTGTCGGGGATGAGTTCCGTCAGCACGACGGCGTGGTGACGATCTTGATGTTCTACCGTCGCAGGGCTTCGCCTAAGCACCGCTACAATATTATCGAGGATTATGGTGGAGGGGGGCACCGCACACGGCTAAGAGATCAATGATCAATTGTTGTGTCTCTGGGGTGCCCCCCTGCCCCTGTATATAAAGGAGTGGAGGAGGGGGCCGGCCAAGGAGGGTGGCGCGCCCAAGGGGTGGAGTCCAACTCCCACCGGGAGTAGGACTCCCCCTTTTCCTATTAGGAGTAGGAGAGGGAAGGAAGAGGAAGGAGGGAGGAAGGAAAGGGGGGGCCGGCCCCCCTCCCAATTCGGATTGGGCTGGGGGGGGGAGCCCCCTCCCTTGCTCCTTTCCCCTCCTTTCCACTAAGGCCTAATAAGGCCCATATACCTCTCGGGGGGTTCCGATAACCTCCCGGTGATCCGGTATTGTCCCAATCTTACCCGGAACCTTTCCGGTGTCCAAATATAGTCGTCCAATATATCGATCTTTATGTCTGGACCATTTCGAGATTCCTCGTCAAGTCCGTGATCACATCCGGGACTCCGGACAACCTTCGGTACATCAAAATATATAAACTCATAATGAAACTGTCATCGTAACGTTAAGCGTGCGGACCCTATGGGTTCGAGAACAATGTAGACATGACCGAGACACGTCTCCGGTCAATAACCAATAGCGGAACCTGGATGCTCATATTGGCTCCTACATATTCTACGAAGATCTTTATCGGTCAGACCGCATAACAACATATGTTGTTCCCTTTGTCATCGGTATGTTACTTGCCCAAGATTCGATTGTCGATATCTCAATACCTAGTTCAATCGCGTTACTGGCAAGTCTCTTTACTCGTTCCGTAATACATCATCTTGCAACTAACTTATTAGTTGCATTGCTTGCAAGGCTTAAGTGATGTGTATTACCGAGAGGGCCCAGAGATACCTCTCCGACAATCGGAGCGACAAATCCTAATCTCGAAATACGCCACCCCAACATGTACCTTTGGAGACACCTGTAGAGCACCTTTATAATCACCCAGTTACGTTGTGACGTTTGGTAGCACACAAAGTGTTCCTCCGGTAAACGGGAGTTGCATAATCTCATAGTCATAGGAACATGTATAAGTCATGAAGAAAGAAATAGCAACATACTAAATGATCGGGTGCTAAGCTAATGGAATGGGTCATGTCAATCACATCATTCTCCTAATGATGTGCTCCCGTTAATCAAATGACAACTCATTTCTATGGTTAGGAAACATAACCATCTTCGATTAACGAGCTAGTCAAGTAGAGTCATACTAGTGACACTTTGTTTGTCTATGTATTCACACAAGTATTACGTTTCCGGTTAATACAATTCTATCATGAATAATAAACATTTATCATGATATAAGGAAATAAATAATAACTTTATTATTGCCTCTAGGGCATATTTCCTTCAGTCTCCCACTTGCACTAGAGTCAATAATCTAGATTACACAGTAATGATTCTAACACCCATGGAGCCTTGGTGCTGATCATGTTTTGCTCGTGGAAGAGGCTTAGTCAATGGGTCTTCTACATTCAGATCCGTATGTATCTTGCAAATCTCTATGTCTCCCACCTGGACTAGATCCCAGATGGAATTGAAGCGTCTCTTGATGTGCTTGGTTCTCTTGTGAAATATGGATTCCTTTGCTAAGGCAATTGCACCAGTATTGTCACAAAAGATTTTCATTGGACCCGATGCACTAGGTATGACACCTAGATCGGATATGAACTCCTTCATCCAGACTCCTTCGTTTGCTGCTTCCGGAGCAGCTATGTACTCCACTTCACATGTAGATCCCGCCACGATGCTTTGTTTAGAACAGCACCAACTGACAGCTCCACCGTTTAATGTAAATACGTATCCGGTTTGCGATTTAGAATCGTCCGGATCAGTGTCAAAGCTTGCATCAACGTAACCATTTACGATGAGCTCTTTGTCACCTCCATATACGAGAAACATATCCTTAGTCCTTTTCAGGTATTTCAGGATGTTCTTGACCGTTGTCCAGTGATCCACTCCTGGATTACTTTGGTACCTCCCTGCTAGACTTATAGCAAGGCACACATCAGGTCTGGTACACAACATTGCATACATGATAGAGCCTATGGCTGAAGCATAGGGAACATCTTTCATTTTCTCTCTATCTTCTGCAGTGGTCGGGCATTGAGTCTTACTCAACTTCACACCTTGTAACACAGGCAAGAATCCTTTCTTTGCTTGATCCATTTTGAACTTCTTCAAAACTTTGTCAAGGTATGTGCTTTGTGAAAGTCCAATTAAGCGTCTTGATCTATCTCTATAGATCTTAATGCCCAATATGTAAGCAGCTTCACCGAGGTCTTTCATTGAAAAACTCTTATTCAAGTATTCCTTTATGCTATCCGGAAATTCTATATCATTTCTGATTAGCAATATGTCATCCACATATAATATCAGAAATGCTACAGAGCTCCCACTCACTTTCTTGTAAATACATGCTTCTCCAAAAGTCTGTACAAAACCAAATGTTTTGATCACACTATCAAAGCGTTTATTCCAACTCCGAGATGCTTGCACCAGTCCATAAATGGATCGCTGGAGCTTGCACACTTTGTTAGCTCCTTTTGGATTGAGAAAACCTTCCGGCTGCATCATATACAACTCTTCTTCCAGAAATCCATTCAGGAATGCAGTTTTGACATCCATCTGCGAAATTTCATAATCATAAAATGCGGCAATTGCTAGCATGATTCGGACAGACTTAAGCATCGCTACGGGTGAGAAGGTCTCATCGTAGTCAATTCCTTGAACTTGTCGAAAACCTTTTGCGACAAGTCGAGCTTTGTAGACAGTAACATGACCGTCAGCGTCAGTCTTCTTCTTGAAGATCCATTTATTTTCAATTGCTTGCCGATCATTGGGCAAGTCAACCAAAGTCCACACTTTGTTCTCATACATGGATCCCATCTCAGATTTCATGGCTTCAAGCCATTTTGCGGAATCTGGGCTTACCATTGCTTCTTCATAGTTCGTAGGTTCATCATGATCTAGTAGCATGACTTCCAGAACAGGATTACCGTACCACTCTGGTGCGTATCTTACTCTGGTTGATCTACGAGGTTCAGTAGTATCTTGTTCTGAAGTTTCATGATCATCATCATTAGCTTCCTCACTAATTGGTGTAGGTGTCACAGAAACCGGTTTCTGTGATGTACTACTTTCCAATAAGGGAGCAGGTACAGTTACCTCATCAAGTTCTACTTTCCTCCCACTCACTTCTTTCGAGAGAAACTCCTTCTCTAGGAAGGATCCATTCTTAGCAACAGATGTCTTGCCTTCGGATCTATGATAGAAGGTGTACCCAACAGTCTTCTTCGGGTATCCTATGAAGACACATTTCTCCGATTTGGGTTCGAGCTTATTAGGTTGAAGCTTTTTCACATAAGCATCGCAGCCCCAAACTTTCAGAAACGACAACTTTGGTTTCTTGCCAAACCATATTTCATAAGGCTTCATCTCAACGGATTTTGATGGTGCCCTATTTAACGTGAATGCGGCCGTCTCTAAAGCATAACCCCAAAACGATAGCGGTAAATCTGTAAGAGACATCATAGATCGCACCATATCAAGTAAAGTACGATTACGACGTTCGGACACACCATTACGCTGTGGTGTTCTGGGTGGCATGAGTTGTTAAACTATTCCGCATTGTTTCAAATGTAAACAAAACTCGTAAATCAAATATTCTCCTCCACGATCAGATCGTAGAAACTTTATTTTCTTGTTACGATGATTTTCAACTTCACTCTAAAATTCTTTGAACTTTTCAAATGTTTCTGACTTATGTTTCATTATGTAGATATACCCATATCTGCTTAAATCATTTGTGAAGGTGAGAAAATAATGATATCCGCCACGAGCTTCAACATTCATTGGACCACATACATCTGTATGTATGATTTCCAACAAATCTGTTGCTCTCTCCATAGTACCAGAGAACGGCGTTTTAGTCATTTTGCGCATGAGGCATGGTTCGCAAGTACCAAGTGATTCATAATCAAGTGGTTCCAAAAGTCCATTAGTATGGAGTTTCTTCATGTGCTTTACAACGATATGACCTAAACGGCAGTGCCACAAATAAGTTGCACTATCATTATCAACTCTGCATCTTTTGGCTTCAACATTATGAATATGTGTATCACTACTATCGAGATTCGTCAAAAATAGACCACTCTTCAAGGGTGCATGACCATAAAAGATATTACTCATATAAATAGAACAACCATTATTCTCTGATTTAAATGAATAACCGTCTTGCATCAAACAAGATCCAGATATAATGTTCATGCTCAACGCTGGCACCAAATAACAATTATTTAGGTCTAATACTAATCCCGATGGTAGATATAGAGGCTCGTCAAGTTTAACCTGAGTATTCTGCGTGTGCAAAACTGGCTTGCACCCGTTGTAGATGGACGTAGAGCTTATCACACCCGATCATCACGTGGTGTCTGGGCACGACGAACTTTGGCATCGGTGCATACTCAGGGAGAACACTTTTATCTTGAAATTTAGTGAGAGATCATCTTATAATGCTACCGTCAATCAAAGCAAGATAAGATGCATAAAAGATAAACATCACATGCAATCAATATAAGTGATATGATATGGCCATCATCATCTTGTGCTTGTGATCTCCATCTCCGAAGCATCGTCATGATCACCATCGTCACCGACGCGACACCTTGATCTCCATCGTAGCATCGTTGTCGTCTCGCCAATCTTATGCTTCTACGACTATCGCTACCACTTAGTGATAAAGTAAAGCATTACAGGGCGATTGCATTGCATACAATAAAGCGACAACCATATGGATCCTGCCAGTTGCCGATAACTTGGTTACAAAACATGATCATCTCATACAATAAAATTTAGCATCATGCCTTGACCATATCACATCACAACATGCCCTGCAAAAACAAGTTAGATGTCCTCTACTTTGTTTGTTGCAAGTTTTACGTGTCTGCTACGGGCTTAGCAAGAACCAATCTTACCTACGCATCAAAAACCACAATGATAGTTTGTCAAGTGGGTGCTGTTTTAACCTTCGCAAGGACCGGGCGTAGCCACACTCGGTTCAACTAAAGTTGGAGAAACTGACACCCGCGAGCCACCTGTGTGCAAAGCATGTCGGTAGAACCAGTCTCGCGTAAGCGTACGCGTAATGTCGGTCCGCGCCGCTTCATCCAACAATACCGCCGAACCAAACTATAACATGCTGGTAAGCAGTATGACTTATATCGCCCACAACTCACTTGTGTTCTACTCGTGCATATAACATCAACACATAAAACCTAGGCTCGGATGCCACTGTTGGGGAACGTAGTAATTTCAAAAAAATTCCTACGCACACGCAAGATCATGGTGATGCACAACAACGAGAGGGGAGAGTGTTGTCTACGTACCCTCGTAGACCAGAAGCGGAAGCGTTATAACAACACGGTTGATGTAGTCGTACGTCTTCACGGCCCGACCGATCAAGCACCGAAACTATGACACCTCCGAGTTTTTGCACACGTTCAGCTCGATGACGATCCCCGGACTCCGATCCAGCAAAGTGTCGGGGATGAGTTCCGTCAGCACGACGGCGTGGTCACTATCTTGATGTTCTACCGTCGTAGGGCTTCACCTAAGCACCGCTACAATATTATCGAGGATTAGGGTGGAGGGGGGCACCGCACACGGCTAAGAGATCAATGATCAATTGTTGTGTCTCTGGGGTGCCCCCTGCCCCGTATATAAAGGAGTGGAGGAGGGGGCCGGCCAAGGAGGGTGGCGCGCCCAAGGGGGGAGTCCAACTCCCACCGGGAGTAGGACTCCCCTTTTCCCTATTAGGAGTAGGAGAGGGAA
>NC_041388.1:565331358-565466057 GCF_002162155.2 Triticum dicoccoides | reverse complement strand
GGCCCGCCTCCCAATTCGGATTGGGCTTGGGGGGGGCGCCCCCTCCCTTGCTCCTTTCCCCTCCTTTCCACTAAGGCCTAATAAGGCCCATATACCTCCCGGGGGGTTCCGATAACCTCCCGGTGATCTGGTATTGTCCCAATCTTACCCGGAACCTTTCCGATGTCCAAATATAGTCATCCAATATATCGATCTTTATGTCTCGACCATATCAAGACTCCTCGTCAAGTCCGTGTGATCATCTGGGACTCCGAACAACCTTCGGTACATCAAAATATATAAACTCATAATGAAACTGTCATCATAACGTTAAGCATGTGGACCCTACGGGTTCGAGAACAATGTAGACATGACCGAGACACGTCTCCGGTCAATAACCAATAGCGAAACCTGGATGCTCATATTGGCTCCTACATATTCTACGAAGATCTTTATCGGTCAGACCGCATAACAACATATGTTGTTCCCTTTGTCATCGGTATGTTACTTTCCCGAGATTCGATCGTCGGTATCTCAATACCTAGTTCAATCTCGTTACCGGCAAGTCTCTTTACTCGTTCTGTAATACATCATCTTGCAACTAACTTATTAGTTGCATTGCTTACAAGGCTTAAGTGATGTGTATTACCGAGAGGGCCCAAAGATACCTCTCTGACAATCGGAGCGACAAATCGTAATCTCGAAATACGCCAACCCAACATGTACCTTTGGAGACACCTGTAGAGCACCTTTATAATCACCCAGTTGCGTTGTGACGTTTGGTAGCACACAAAGTGTTCCTCCGGTAAATGGGAGTTGCATAATCTCATAGTCATAGGTGTTGGAAATATGCCCTAGAGGCAATAATAAAATGATTATTATATTTCCTTGTTCATGATAATTGTCTATTATTCATGCTATAATTGTATTATCCGGAAATCGTAATACATGTGTGAATACATAGACCACAATGTGCCCCTAGTGAGCCTCTAGTTGACTAGCCCGTTGATCAATAGATAGTCATGGTTTCCTGGCTATGGACATGGGGATGTCATTGATAACGGGATCACATCATTAGGAGAATGATGTGATGGACAAGACCCAAACCTAAGCATAGCACAAAGATCGTGTAGTTCGTTTGCTGTAGCTTTTCTGGATGTCAAGTATCATTTCCTTAGACCATGAGATTGTGCAACTCCCGGATACCGTAGGAGTGCCTTGGGTGTGCCAAACGTCACAACGTAACTGGGTGACTATAAAGGTACATTACAGGTATCTCCGAAAGTGTCTGTTGGGTTGGCACGAATCGAGACTGGGATTTGTCACTCCGTATGACGGAGAGGTATCTCTGGGCCCACCCAGTAATGCATCATCATAATGAGATCAATGTGATCAAGTGGTTGATCACGGGATCATGCATTATGGTACGAGTAAAGTGACTTGTCCGTAACGAGATTGAACAAGGTATTGGGATACCGACAATCGAGTCTCGGGCAAGTAACGTACCGATTGACAAAGGGAATTGAGTACGGGATTGATTAGGTCCTCGACATCGTGGTTCATCCGATGAGATCATCAAGGAGCATGTGGGAGCAAACATGGGTATCCAGATCCCACTGTTGGTTATTGACCAGAGAGTCATCTCGGTCATGTCTGCTTGTCTCCCGAACCCGTAGGGTCTACACACTTAAGGTTCGGTGACGCTAGGGTTGTATAGATATGAGTATGCAGTAATCCGAAAGTTGTTCGGAGTCCCGGATGAGATCCTGGACGTCACGAGGAGTTCCGGAATTGTCCGGAGGTGAAGAATTATATATAGGAAGTGTAGTTTCGGCCATCGGGAAAGTTTCGGGGTCACCGGTATTGTACCGGGACCACCGGATGGGTCCCGGGGGTCCACGGGGTGGGGCCACCCATCCCGGAGGGCCCCATGGGCTGAAGTGGGGAGGGGAACCAGCCCATAGTGGGCTGGTGCGCCCCCCCTTGGGGCCCCCCATGCGCCTAGGGTCGGGAACCCTACGGGAGGGGGCGCCTCCACTTGCCTTGGGGGGGTACTCCACCCCCTTGGCCGCCACCCCCCCTAGGAGATCCCATCTCCTAGGGCCGGTGCACCCCCTAGGGGGCCTATATAAAGGGGGGGAGGGAGGGCAGCCGGACCTCAAGTCTTGGCGCCTCCCTCTCCCCTGCTACACCTCTCCCTCTCGCAGAAGCTCGGCGAAGCCCTGCTGCGTTCACTGCTGCATCCACCACCACGCCGTCGTGTTGCTGGATCTTCATCAACCTCTCCTTCCCCCTTGCTGGATCAAGAAGGAGGAGACGTCATCCGCTCCGTACGTGTGTTGAACGCGGAGGTGCCGTCCGTTCGGCGCTTGGTCATTGGTGATTTGGATCACGGCGAGTACGACTCCATCATCCCCGTTCTCTTGAACGCTTCCGCTCGTGATCTACAAGGGTATGTAGATGCACTCTCCTCTCGTTGCTACTTGACTCCATAGATTGATCTTGGTGAAACGTAGGATTTTTTTTGTTTTCTGCAATGTTCCCCAACAGTGGTATCAGAGCTAGGTCTATGCGTAGTTAGTATGCATGAGTAGAACACAAAGTAGTTGTGGGTGTCGATATTGTCAATTTGCTTGCCGTTACTAGTCTTATCTTGATTCGGCGGCATCGTGGGATGAAGCGGCCCAGACCAACCTTACACGTACGCTTACGTGAGACCGGTTCCACCGACTGACATGCACTAGTTGCATAAGGTGGCTGGCGGGTGTCTGTCTCTCCCACTTTAGTCGGATCGGATTCGATGAACAGGGTCCTTATGAAGGGTAAATAGAAATTGGCAATTCACGTTGTGGTTTTGGCGTAGGTAAGAAACGTTCTTGCTAGAAACCTATAGCAGCCACGTAAAAACTTGCAACAACAATTAGAGGACGTCTAACTTGTTTTTGCAGCAAGTGTTTTGTGATGTGATATGGCCAAAAGTTGTGATGAATGATGAATGATATATGTGATGTATGAGATTGATCATGTTCTTGTAATAGGGATCACGACATGCATGTCGATGAGTATGACAACCGGCAGGAGCCATAGGAGTTGTCTTTATTTATTTATGACCTGCGTGTCAACATAAACGTCATGTAATTACTTTACTTTATTGCTAAAGCGTTAGCCATAGTAGTAGAAGTAATAGTTGGCGAGCAACTTCATGGAGACACGATGATGGAGATCATGATGATGGAGATCATGATGATGGAGATCATGGTGTCATGCCGGTGACAAGATGATCATGGAGCCCCAAGATGGAGATCAAAGGAGCTATGTGATATTGGCCATATCATGTCACTGTTATTTGATTGCATGTGATGTTTATCATGTTTTTGCATCTTGTTTACTTAGAACAATGGTAGTAAATAAGATGATCCCTCATAATAGTTTCAAGAAAGTGTTTCCCCTAACTGTGCGTCGTTGCGACAGTTCGTTGTTTCGAAGCACCACGTGATGATCGGGTGTGATAGATTCCAACGTTCACATACAACGGGTGTAAGACAGATTTACACACGCAATACACTTAGGTTGACTTGACGAGCCTAGCATGTACAGACATGGCCTCGGAACACAGAAGACCGAAAGGTCGAGCATGAATCGTATAGAAGATACGATCAACATGAAGATGTTCACCGATGTTGACTAGTCCATCTCACGTGATGATCGGACACGGCCTAGTCAACTCGGATCATGTTATACTTAGATGACTGGAGGGATGTCTATCTAAGTGGGAGTTCATTGAATAATTTGATTAGATGAACTTAATTATCATGAACTTAGTCTAAAATCTTTACAATATGTCTTGTAGATCAAATGGCCAACATTGTCCTCAACTTCAACGCATTCCTAGAGAAAACCAAGCTGAAAGACGATGGCAGCAACTATACAGACTGGTTCCGGAACCTGAGGATCATCCTCATAGCTGCCAAGAAAGATTATGTCCTAGAAGCACCCTAGGTGACGCACCCGTCCCACAGAACCAAGACGTTATGAACGCTTGGCAGACACGTGCTAATGATTACTCCCTCGTTCAGTGTGGCATGCTTTACAGTTTAGAACCGGGCTCCAAAAGCATTTTGAGTGACACGGAGCATATGAGATGTTCGAAGAGCTGAAAATGGTTTTCCAAGCTCATGCCCGGGTCAAGAGATATGAAGTCTCCGACAAGTTCTTCAGCTGTAAGATGGAGGAAAATAGTTCTGTCAGTGAGCACATACTCAAAATGTCTGGGTTGCATAACCGCTTGACTCAGCTGGGAGTTAATCTCCCGGATGACGCGGTCATTGACAGAATCCTTCAGTCGCTTCCACCAAGCTACAAGAGCTTTGTGATGAACTTCAATATGCAGGGGATGGAAAAGACCATTCCTGAAGTATTTGCAATGCTGAAATCAGCAGAGGTAGAAGTCAAAAAGGAACATCAAGTGTTGATGGTGAATAAAACCACTAAGTTCAAGAAAGGCAAGGGTAAGAAGAACTTCAAGAAGGACGGCAAGGGAGTTGCCACGCCCGGTAAGCAAGCTACCGGGAAGAAGCCAAAGAATGGACCCAAGCCCGAGACTGAGTGCTTTTATTGCAAGGGAAGTGGTCACTGGAAGCCGAACTACCCCAAATACTTAGCGGACAAGAAGGCCGGCCTCACAAAAGGTATATGTGATATACATGTAATTGATGTGTACCTTACCAGTACTCGTAGTAGCTCCTGGGTATTTGATACCGGTGCGGTTGCTCACATTTGTAACTCAAAGTAGGAGCTGCAGAATAAGCGGAGACTGGCGAAGGACGAGGTGACGATGCGCGTCGGGAATGGTTCCAAGGTCGATGTGATCGTCGTCAGCACGCTACCTCTACATTTACCTACGGGATTAGTTTTAAACCTCAATAATTGTTATTTAGTGCCAACTTTGAGCATGAACATTGTATCAGGATCTCGTTTAATACGAGATGGCTACTCATTTAAATCCGAGAATAATGGTTGTTCTATTTATATGAGAGATATGTTTTATGGTCATGCTCCGATGGTGAATGGTTTATTCTTAATGAATCTCGAGCGTAATGCTACACATATTCATAGTGTGAATACCAAAAGATGTAAGGTTGATAATGATAGTCCCACATACTTGTGGCACTGCTGCCTTGGTCACATAGGTGTCAAACGCATGAAGAAGCTCCATGCAGATGGACTTTTAGAGTCTCTTGATTACGAATCATTTGACACGTGCGAACCATGCCTCATGGGTAAAATGACCAAGACTCCATTCTCAGGAACAATGGAGCGAGCAACCAACTTATTGGAAATCATACATACTGATGTGTGCGGTCCAATGAGTGTTGAGGCTCGCGGTGGCTATTGTTATGTTCTCACCCTCACTGATGACTTGAATAGATATGGGTATGTCTACTTAATGAAACACAAGTCTGAGACCTTTGAAAAGTTCAAGGAATTTCAGAGTGAGGTTGAGAATCAACGTGACAGGAAAATCAAGTTCTTGCGATCAGATCATGGGGGAGAATACTTGAGTCACGAATTTGGCACACACTTAAGAAAATGTGGAATAGTTTCACAACTCACGCCGCCTGGAACACCTCAGCGTAATGGTGTGTCTGAACGTTGTAATCGCACTCTATTATATATGGTGCGATCTATGATGTCTCTTACCGATTTACCGCTATCATTTTGGGGCTATGCTTTAGAGACTGCCGCATTCACTTTAAATAGGGCTCCGTCGAAATCCGTTGAGACGACACCATATGAATTATGGTTTGGGAAGAAACCTAAGCTATCGTTTCTAAAAGTTTGGGGATGCGATGCTTATGTCAAGAAACTTCAACCTGAAAAGCTCGAACCCAAGTCGGAAAAATGCGTCTTCATAGGATACCCTAAAGAAACTGTTGGGTATACCTTCTACCTCAGATCCGAAGGCAAGATCTTTGTTGCCAAGAATGGGTCCTTTCTAGAGAAGGATTTTCTCTCGAAAGAAATAAGTGGGAGGAAGGTAGAACTTGATGAAGTATTACCTCTTGAACCGGTAAGTGGCGCAGCTCAAGAAAATGTTCGTGAGGTGCCTGCACCGACTAGAGAGGAAGTTGTTGATGATGATCATGAAACTTCAGATCAAGTTGCTACTGAACTTCATAGGTCCACAAGGACACGTTCCGCACCAGAGTGGTACGGCAACCCTGTCTTGGAGATCATGTTGTTAGACAACGGTGAACCTTCGAACTATGAAGAAGCGATGGCGGGCCCGGATTCCGACAAATGGCTGGAAGCCATGAAATCCGAGATAGGATCCATGTATGAAAACGAAGTATGGACTTTGACTGACTTGCCCGTTGATCGGTGAGCCATAGAAAATAAATGGATATTTAAGAAGAAGACAGACGCAGATGGTAATGTGACCATCTATAAGGCTCGGCTTGTCGCTAAGGGTTATCGACAAGTTCAAGGGGTTGACTACGATGAGACTTTCTCACCCGTAGCGAAGCTGAAGTCCGTCCGAATCATGTTAGCAATTGCCGCATTCTATGATTATGAGATATGGCAAATGGACGTCAAAACGGCATTCCTTAATGGTTTCCTTAAGGAGGAATTGTATATGATGCAGCCGGAAGGTTTTGTCGATCCTAAGAATGCTGACAAGGTGTGCAAGCTCCAACGCTCGATTTATGGGCTGGTGCAAGCATCTCGGAGTTGGAACATTCGCTTTGATGAGATGATCAAAGCGTTTGGGTTTATGCAGACTTATGGAGAAGCCTGCATTTACAAGAAAGTGAGTGGGAGCTCTGTAGCATTTCTCATATTGTATGTGAATGACATACTGTTGATGGGAAATGATATAGATTTCTTGTAAAGCATAAAGGCCTATTTGAACAAGTGTTTTTCAATGAAGGACCTTGGAGAAGCTGCTTATATATTAGGCATCAAGATCTATAGAGATAGATCGAGACGCCTCATTGGTCTTTCACAGAGTACGTACCTTGACAAGATTTTGAAGAAGTTCAAAATGGATCAGTCAAAGAAGGGGTTCTTGCCTATATTGCAAGGTACGAGATTGAGCTTGCCTCAATGCCCGACCACGGCAGAAGATAGAGAAAAGATGAGTGTCGTCCCTTATGCCTCGGCCATAGGGTCTATCATGTATGCTATGCTGTGTACTAGACCTGATGTAAACCTTGCCGTGAGTTTGATAGGAAGGTACCAAAGTAACCCGGCATGGAACACTAGGCAGCGGTCAAAAATATCCTGAAGTACCTGAAAAGGACTAAGGAAATGTTTCTCGTTTATGGAGGTGACGAATAGCTCGTCGTAAAGGGTTATGTCGATGCTAGCTTCGACACAGATCTGGATGACTCTAAGTCACAAACTGGATACGTGTATATTTTGAATGGTGGGGCAGTAAGCTGGTGCAGTTGCAGGCAAAGCATTGTGGCGGGATCTACATGTGAAGCGGAGTACATGGCAGCCTCGGAGGCAGCACACGAAGCAGTCTGGGTGAAGGAGTTCATTACCGACCTAGGAGTCATACCCAATGCGTCGGGCCCGATGACTCTCTCCTGTGACAACACTGGAGCTATTGCCCTTGCCAAGGAGCGAAGGTTTCACTGGAAGACCAGGCATATCAAGCGTCGCTTCAACTCCATTCGTGAAAGTGTTCAAAATGGAGACATAGATATTTGTAAAGTACATACGGACCTGAATGTAGCAGAACCGTTGACTAAACCTCTCCCTAGAGCAAAACATGATCAACACCAGAATTCCATGGGTGTTCGATTCATCACAATGTAACTAGATGATTGACTCTAGTGCAAGTGGGAGACTGTTGAAAATATGCCCTAGAGGCAATAATAAAATGATTATTATATTTCCTTGTTCATGGTAATTGTCTATTGTTCATGCTATAATTGTATTATCTGGAAATCGTAATACATGTGTGAATACATAGACCACAATGTGTCCCTAGTGAGCCTCTAGTTGACTAGCCCGTTGATCAACAGATAGTCATGGTTTCCTGGCTATGGACATGGGGATGTCATTGATAACGGGATCACATCATTAGGAGAATGATGTGATGGACAAGACCCAAACCTAAGCATAGCACAAAGATCGTGTAGTTCGTTTGCTGTAGCTTTTCTGGATGTCAAGTATCATTTCCTTAGACCATGAGATTGTGCAACTCCCGGATACCGTAGGAGTAACTTGGGTGTGCCAAACGTCACAACGTAACTGGGTGACTATAAAGGTACATTACAGGTATCTCCAAAAGTGTCTGTTGGGTTGGCATGAATCGAGACTGTGATTTGTCACTCCGTATGACGGAGAGGTATCTCTGGGCCCACTCGGTAATGCATCATCATAATGAGCTCAATGTGATCAAGTGGTTGATCACGGGATCATGCATTACGGTACGAGTAAAGTGACTTGCCGGTAACGAGACTGAACAAGGTATTGGGATACCGACGATCGAGTCTCGGGCAAGTAACATACTGATTGACAAAGGGAATTGAGTACGGGATTGATTAGGTCCTCGACATCGTGGTTCATCCGATGAGATCATCGAGAAGCATGTGGGAGCCAACATGGGTATCCAGATCCTGCTGTTGGTTATTGACCAGAGAGTCGTCTCGGTCATGTCTGCTTGTCTCCCGAACCCGTAGGGTCTACACACTTAAGGTTCGGTGACGCTAGGGTTGTATAGATATGAGTATGTAGTAATCCGAAAGTTGTTCGGAGTCCCAGATGAGATCCTGGACATCACGAGGAGTTCCAGAATTGTCCGGAGGTGAAGAATTATATATAGGAAGTGTAGTTTCGGCCATCGGGAAAGTTTCGGGGTCACCGATATTGTACCGGGACCACCGGATGGGTCCCAGGGGTCCACCGGGTGGGGCCACCCATCCCAGAGGGCCCCATGGGCTGAAGTGGGGAGGGGAACCAGCCCATAGTGGGCTGGTGCACCCCCCTTGGGCCCCCCATGCGCCTAGGGTTGGGAACCCTAGGGGAGGGGGCGCCTCCACTTGCCTTGGGGGGTACTCCACCTCCTGGGCCGCCGCCCCCCTAGGAGATCCCATCTCCTAGGGCCGGCGCACCCCCTAGGGGGCCTATATAAAGGGGGGGGGAGGGAGGGCAGCCGGACCTCAAGTCTTGGCGCCTCCCTCTCCCCTGCTACACCTCTCCCTCTCGCAGAAGCTCGGCGAAGCCCTGCTGCGTTCACTGCTGCATCCACCACCACGCCGTCGTGCTGCTGGATCTTCATCAACCTCTCCTTCCCCCTTGCTGGATCAAGAAGGAGGAGACGTCATCCGCTCCGTACGTGTGTTGAACGCGGAGGTGCCATCCGTTTGGCACTTGGTCATCGGTGATTTGGATCACGGCGAGTACGACTCCATCATCCCCGTTCTCTTGAACGCTTCCGCTCGCGATCTACAAGGGTATGTAGATGCATTCTCCTCCCGTTGCTAGTTGACTCCGTAGATTGATCTTGGTGAAACGTAGGAATTTTTTTTGTTTTCTGCAACGTTCCCCAACAATAGGAACATGTATAAGTCATGAAGAAAGCAATAGCAACATACTAAACGATCGGGTGCTAAGCTAATGGAATGGGTCATGTCAATCACATCGTTCTCCTAATGATGTGATCCCGTTAATCAAATGACAACTCATGTCTATGGTTAGGAAACATAACCATCTTCGATTAACGAGCTAGTCAAGTAGAGGCATACTAGTGACACTTTGTTTGTCTATGTATTCACACAAGTATTACGTTTCCGGTTAATACAATTCTAGCATGAATAATAAACATTTATCATGATATAAGGAAATAAATGATAACTTTATTATTGCCTCTAGGGCATATTTCCTTCAACAATGTAGAATTTTTCATGGAAGTTTCTCAAAAATGATTGTTCCCTTGTGTATATCCATTGTACTATAAAAATAATGTGCCAAGATTTGGCTTTAGTATGATTAGATTGCTTGTTTTGTTTGTGCGGTGCAAAAAACAAGAACTTTGGCTGTAGTGCGTGAATTTACATTTTTTAGTGGAACGTCAAAAGTTTTTGAAAATTTTACACAATATTGCTATACAGATTGTTTATTTTTTCATAATTTTGCAAAAAAATTGGAGTTACATAAGTATATGAAGTTTCTTGCTATAGGCTGTCTTGTTTTTGACAGATTCTGTTTTCTATGTGTTGTTTGCTTATTTTAATGAATCTATGGGTAGTATCGGGGGGTATGAACCATGGTGAAGTTGGAATACAATAGATATAACGGTAATATAAAATTGGAATGAGTTTACAACAGTACCAAAAGGGAGTGATTTGCTTTATTATACTAACGGATCTCACAAGGGTTTTGTTAAGTTTTGTGTGGATGAAGTGTTCGAAGATCGAGGAGTTATCAATATGAGAAGAATAAGGAGAAGCGGATGTTCAAGATTGGGGATACAAATAAATATTTCAATGATACTCAAGCATCTAAGCTTGGGGATGCCCCGTAAGGCATCCCATCTTTATTCTTCAACAATTATCGGTATACCTTGGTTTTTGTTTTGTTCACATGATATGCATCTTTTGTGTTTTACTTTTGCTTTGTGCACTATGCTAGTTTGAGATAGTCCTTCATGTCTTTATAGAATGATCTTTGTGCTTCACTTAAATATTTTGAGTATGGATTTATAGAATGCTCTTTGTGCTTCACTTAAATCTTTTGAGTATGGCTTTATAGAATGCTTTGTGTGCTTCACTTATATATTTTGAGCTAGGATATTGGTTAACAGCGAGATAAGTTAGTATAAACCAATGCAAAACCTTATCATTCTATACTGTAACAAATCACTAAAATCATTATTCGACATTCCATAGTAAATGCCTCTACATATTTAATACTCCTATCCTCAAATAGAATCATTAAGCAAGCAAACATGTGCAAACAATGCAAACACAACAACAATCTGCCTAACAGGACAATATGTAAAGGATGAAGTAAGATCCATACTTCTTTTACTCAAAAAATTCTGAAAATTTACCACACTCTAGAAAACTTATCATAGCTTATCGTGAATTTTTTTTCAACCTTTTATCACATTCTGACTTTTATAGAGAATTTTTGCAACAGTAATAAACTTTCTGTTTTGAAATAGCAACTCATGTACTTGCAAAATAAGCATGGCAAAGGCTATACTTGACATTTTTATTGAAGTAAAAGATGAAAAACGTTACTCTAAATAACAGCAAGAAAATACTAATAAAATAAAATAACGCTCTAAGCAAAACTCATATCATGTGACGAATGAAAATAGAGCTCCAAGTAAGGTTACCGATAATGTTGGAGACAAAAGAAGGGATGCCTTCCGGGGCATCCCCAAGCTTAGTTGCTTAGATCTTCCTTGAATATCACCTTGGGGGTGCCTTGGGAATCCCCAAGCTTAGGGTCTTGTCACTCCTTATTCTCCTCATATCGATATCTCACCCAAAACTTGAAAACTTCAATCACGCAAAACCTAACGGAACTTTGTGAGATGCGTTAGTATGATAAACCAAATCATTCACTTTGGTACTTGATACATCTCCAATGTATCTATAATTTTTGATTGTTCCATGCTGTTATATTAACAATCTTGGATGTTTTATAATCATTTTATAGTCATTTTATATCATTTTTGGTACTAACCTATGGACATAGTGCCAAGTGCAAGTTCCTATTTTTTCGTATTTTTTACATCGCAGAAAATCAATATCAGACGGAGTCCAAATGCCATGAAACTTTACGAAGAATTTTTATGGGCCAGAAGGAACACAACGGGCCCTTGCTACGCCTGGGGGGTGCCCCGAGGGGGGCACAACCCACCAGGGCGTGCCAAGAGGCCTAGGCGCACCCTGGTGGGTTGTGCCTACCTCGGGTGCCCCCCGGACCGCCTCTTTGCTCTATAAATACCCCAAAAATCCTAGAACCCTAGGGGAGTCGACGAAATATTCATCCAGCCGCCGCAGAGTCCAGAACCACTAGATCCAAACTAGACACCATCTCGGATGGGGTTCACCACCTCCATTGGTGCCTCTCCGATGATGCGTGAGTAGTTCTTTGTAGACCTTCGGGTCCGTAGTTAGTAGCTAGATGGCTTCATCTCTCTCTCTCTTGATTCTCAATACAATGGTCTCTTGGAGATCCATATGATGTATTGCGGTGTGTTTGTTGGGATCGATGAAATTTGAGTTTATGATCAGATCTATCTTTTTATATCCATGAAAGTATTTGAGTTTCTTTGATCTCTTTTATGGATGATCTCTTATAGCCTCATATTTCTTCTCCTATATTTGGGTTTTGTTTGGCCAACTTGATCTATTTATCTTGCAATGGGAAGAGGTGCTTTGTAGTGGGTTCGATCTTACGGTGCTTGATCCCAGTGACAGAAAGGGAAACGACACGTATGTATCGTTGCTACTAAGGATAAAACGATGGGGCTATCTCTACATAGATATATCTTGTCTACATCATGTCATCGTTCTTATTGCATTACTCCATTTCTCCATGAACTTAATACACTAGATGCATGCTGGCTAGCAGTCGATGTGTGGCGTAATAGTAGTAGATGCAGGCAGGAGTCGGTCTACTAATCTTGGACGTGATGCCTATATAACGATCATTGCCTGGATATCGTCATGAGTATTTGAAGTTCTATCAATCGCCCAACAGTAATTTGTTTACCCACCATTTGCTATTTTTCTCGAGAGAAGCCACTAGTGAAACCTACGACCCCTGGGTCCTCTTTCTCATATATTTTCCTTTGTGATCTATTTTTATTTGCTTTTATTTTCAGATCTATTAATCCAAAAACCCAAAAATACTTTGCTGCACTTTATTTTATTTTTTGATCTATTTATCCAATCTATTTTAACCTTTTTACCGTCACGCACCAAGTTCTGGCACCGTTACCCGAAAGGGATTGGCAGCCCCTTTACCACGTCGGGTTGCGAGGATTTGTTATCTGTGTGCAGGGGATGCTTACGTTGTGTTGCTTGGTTCTCCTACTGGTTCGATAACCTTGGTTTCATATCTAAGGGAAATACCTACCGCCGTTGTGCTGCATCATCCCTTCCTCTTTGGGGAAATACCGACGTAGCTTCAGGCGGCATCAAAAGGAATTTCTGGCGCCCTTGCCGGGGAGGATCTTCAACATATACTAGGTTCCTAATTACAAATCTCATCTCCTCGCAATTTACATTATTTGCCATTTGCCTCTCGTTTTCCTCTCCCCCACTTCACAAAAATTTGCCATTTTGTTCGCCTCTCTTTTTCCGTTCGCCGTTTTCTTGCCGGATCTGTTTTTGTGTGCACTTTTGTTTGCGTAGTCATGATGCCTCAAAGAAAATATTATGATGTTCCTTACCCAAATATTTTGCTTGAAATTGAGAAAAGTACTAAGGAATATACACTGGTGCGCGTCGGTCCTAAACAAACGGTTTTTAACCCCTTTCCGCGACGGCATATGGAACCGTCGCCAAGTGGGTGTGGGTGATAGGGGGGTCCTTCCCACACGACCCAGAAACCGCCGGAAATAGGGAGCCTTGATGCATACAGTTGTCCCTATATAACCGTTTCCAATATCTTGAATATTCCAAACGCTTCATCCTTGCTACTCATTGGTGCTCGCATTGCCATCGCAGTCGGAGTTTTGTGGTTCTGCCTAAAACCAGGCAGATTCTAGGCACGAGAGTTTTCCAGGAAGATTCTAGGCACGAAAGTTTTATGATGCCTGGCACATCACAAATAGTTCATGATTATAAACTGTGTACGATAGGTAGACAATCACACACATTTAGTTTTCCCGCACCGTATGTGATAGCGTCTGACATCACACACACTTTGCAAACGGCAACTGTATGCATGCTTGCACATGTTTCCTCTCTGTGAACCGTCTCAGATTATGGTGTATATCGCAAACATTTATGTTTTACCAACCGTGTGTGCCGTAATGACCTGTATAACGTAATATCGCCCTAATTTAATTGCTGCTATTTAAAATTGTACCTAATTTAAACTTGAAAGTAGGCTATAGCTTTATTCATATCCATCAGGTTTAAACAACCAATGCATTATTCAATTCACAGGTATATATGTTTAAGAATTACAGAAGCACCAAATAAAGAATGTTGTACCAATGCAGTTCATTGTTGTCTTGCATAAAGTGTAAACAAATAGTTCGATTGACATCTTTTGACCCATTTTAATAACAATCTTTATCAGTTTCCTCACTTGATGCTGGTTCATGAATATCTCATTGCCCCATCCGCAGAAAGGGTCGAAGTGTGGATCTTTGGCAATGATATATGTACCTAAAAGCACCAAGTTAATATTAGAAGCTAAATAACAATTGAAAAATGATGTAGTACAACACACCATCCGTCCCATTATATAAGATTTTATTACATGTATATCTAGACATCATCAGAACATTAAGGTAACACTCTTCCTTGTTGCTATGTAGCCTGGGATTGCATGTTTAGTCATTCATTACAATGCATGTTGCTAAACAACAATTGAAAAACGAAAGGACATGTAAACTGCAATATCCTTAACAGCAACCAAATATCGTAATTAATAGTGGTATTGTTGAAACTCTTATTGATGAAATTGAACTGCACGGCCAATAGTTGCACATATAGAGCATCACATTGTGAAGAACTGAAATAAACAAGTCATAAGGACATCTCTAGGCGATCCTTAAAAAGTTAAAGGACTAAAACCCTTAGTGGATATATATATATATATATATATATATATATATATATATATATATATATATATATATATATATATATATATATATATACTCCGGCAATTTTTGGCCTTTTCTAGTCAATCCCCTAAACTTAAGGTTGTAAACTTCAATTTGATCAAGTCCAAAGCAGGTTCAACCGAAAGTAGCATGCATTCAAACATAAACATAGATAGTTTTGCAAAGCCGAACATAAAACATAAATTTAAACTAAGATAAACTACTTTCGGTCGAAGTAGAGGTTGAGCCAATCCTTCCTCGTCATGTATGGTGTGTCGCGAGCCGGTCCGGGCCAGTACAGTCGTCGGGGTCGTTGGGGAAGGCACTCCTCCACTCGTCGACGGCGATCTCCTCGTCCTCGGGGACCACCTCGATGCCCTCCGCGCCGCCGTCGTTGCCGCTTTCGACCTCATCATCAGAGGAGAGCGTGATAACCTCGTCGCCGTCCTCGCCGCCTTTGACCTCGTCATCAGAGGAGAGCGCGATAACCCCACTGCCCTCCACGCCGGCAAAGATTGCTCGCTCCGCCTCCACGAGCTCCGGGTGCTGCCGGCTATCGGTGTCAAAACCGGCGGATCTCGGGTAGGGGGTGCCGAACTGTGCGTCTGAGGTTGAAGGTAACAGGAGACAAGGGACACGAAGTTTTACCCAAGTTTGGGCCCTCATAATGGAGGTAATACCCTACGTCCTACTTGATTAATATTGATGAGTATGGGGGTTACAAGAGTTGATCTACCACGAGATCATAATGGCTAAAACCCTAGAAGTCTAGCCTATATGATTATGATTATCCCCATGGACTAAACCCTCTTGTTTATATAGACACTGGAGGGGACTAGGGATGTACAAAGTCGGTTTCAGAGAAAGGAATCTTCATATCCAAATGCCAAGCTTGCCATCCACGCCAAGGAGAAGCCCATCCGGACACGGGTGAGAGAGTCTTCGGTCTTGTATCTTCATAGCCCATCAGTCGGCCCATGGCCAATAGGCCGGATGCCCGAGGACCCCTTAGTACATGACTCCCTCAGTAGCCCCTGAACCAGGCTTCAATGACGAGGTGTCCGGCACGCAGATTGTCTTCGCCACTGCAAGGCGGGTTCCTCCTCCGATGACTTCAAAGAGCTGTATTTGGTCTTCCATTTAATGTCTCACCCTATCGGATTTCGTGCATCCATGGATTGAGCTTCCACGTGTCGAGCAAATACGAGAGATTAGAGTATTTTTTTGCACATAACACCCGGCCATGTAAGAAAAATGTCTATTTAAAGAGATTGGATCTCAGATCCATTCCACACCACGCAAAAAATCCCCAGAGCTTGCTAGGAGGAACCACTCTGACATGGCTAACGCCCCCAGTTCTTCCTCCCATCCCCACGGCTCCGAAAAAGGCGATTGGGAGAGATATTCCGTATCTCACAGTCAGCTGGTAAAGCTGCAAACACAGGGCTTTCTTCCCCTCATGGATCTAGTACCTGTTTGAGCAGGTTTGACTTCCTTCAATGACGGGGCTCAGGCGGAGAATTTCCCCAATCCATCCAGGGGGAACGAGTGTGATTTGTTCCCTACTTGCTAAGAGGCATCGGATTTCCAATCCACCCGTTCCTCCGAGAACTTCTGGAGTATTATGGCCTCCAACTTCACGATTTCACTCCTGCCTGCATCCTACATATCACAATTTACGTTGCTCTTTGTGAGCTATTCCTGGGCTGTGAGGCCCATTTTGAATTATGGAGGAAATTATTCTGCCTCGTCCCTCGTAACCAAGGGGGATCAATATTCGAAGTGGGCGGAGCCGAGGTATGGTGCATCGCCGGGACCGGATACCTGTCTGACACGCCGAAGAAGGCGTCCGAAGAGCGGCCTTCCGAATGGTTCTATATTGAGGACGCCGCTCTTCCTGACCCAGTCCGAATGGGTCTTCCCGATTTTTCAAGCGCTCCATTGAAGAAACGCCACAGTTGGCGCCCTTGGAGCGTCGAGGAGGAAGATAGCGCGGAAGTCCATCAATTGATGGGCAAGATAAAGACGCTCACCCAGTCCGGATAATCGATAATCGAGGTAATGGCGACTTCTATAGCGCGGGGGTCCAACCACTCCAATACAGAGGGCTTCCCATGTGGCACTATAATGGGGTAGATGATGCCTCACACTGTGGTCGGAAGGGTCCAGAAACCCCCGCCGCTTTGGCCAAAATATTGGCCAAACTATACGAAGGGGAGAAAGAGGAGTTCACTCGTCTCAAACATCGAGATGGATTTTCCATGTATAATCCTCCTAGCCGGTGAGTTCTAATCCCACCATTTTACTCAATCCTCTCCTTGAATCATTTTTAATAGATAGTAACCCATCCATTTGCAAAAGGAATGGCGGAGGGTTGCCAAGGGGATCCATAGCCTCGCCCCCCAGCCAGAGGATCACAACCGGGACCTTGACCCCGGATTCGAAGAAGATCCAGATATATTTGTGGAGCTTGAGGATGGAGTATTCTACCAGGCAAGCTATGATGGCACGGAAGTGCCCATCATCGCCGATTATCCCAGCCTCCTCCCCGCTTTGCATGTAAGTAATTTAAGAGACACCTTCTTCGAAAGAGCTTCCTCGTTACATCTCACCCACCGCACTATTTCGTGATCTAAAGGGGAGGCACCCGACACCTCAACATGCACCAGAGGCATCTCCCGAGAGAGCGGTGCCCGCGTCGAGCAAGTCTTTGAAGATGAAGGCTAACGACAACACAACAGAGTCTTCATCAATGAGGTATGATTTTCAATATGCCTCCTGGCAGTTATATTAAACTGTGACATTATCCACTGTGTCTTATCAGGAAAAGCGTTCGCCAGACTATGTCTAGGGATCCAGGCGCCGTGCCTCCACTAGTCAGATTCCAGACCCTGCCCTAAGGGCGGGGGCTGACACGGTGTGGCTCCCCGGCTCAGAGAAAACCGGAACGCCCCGTATTCCAGCCCAGAGTTCGAGGAGAAGTCTTCTGGAATACGGCACTGCTTAGCATAGAACAAACCAGCTTTCTATTACTACACGAATATGATTACAAGGTCTCCGATATTACAATGAATAACATCGACACGGCGATACTACGCCATCCTCAGTTGCTCTATCCAAGCAGTAGAACAACTTGAAGCAGCAGAATAACTATAGCAGCGGAAAAACTATTGGCAGTGGAACAACGACGATGGTGGAGGACTCCAATCCGTAGGGACTCTGGCTGGAATGCTTATCCTAGCTCGCGAACACAGGAACAACACCAAACAAGCAAGCAATCCAGGCACGACCTGCAAGCTGGCATGACACGCCAGGTCAGTACATTGAATGTACTTGCAAGCTCACAATTAACCAGAAGCATTCAAGACAAACAACATCATGGCAATTACAGGTTAAGCAGGAATTAACATGAGATCCTTATAACAACATGACATGAGCACATGATATCCAAAGTAATACTCCAAATTAATGCCAGATACCATCATGAAAATAATCATAATAGCCACTAAGAATCCAAAGGAAACATGAACATGATACCTATAAAACAATATGAGCATAGCATGAACATATGAATCTGATGATACTAGCATGCAACATGATGACACTATATGCACCAATTATTCTGCTCGGGTTATCTCGCAACCATCACACGAAGCACTTACCAACCTCGGACATCACACGATCATCTCTAGATCAAATCAAGCTTGGTATAAACAATATCGTAGTAATCATCAAATGACCACAAGGAGCTTGATCTTTACCCATGATTCTCGCACAACATCACTGTCAGTGTCAAAACCGGCGGATCTCGGGTAGGGAGTCCCGAACTGTGCGTCTAGGCGGGATGGTAACAGGAGGCAGGGGGCACGATGTTTTACCCAGGTTCGGGCCCTCTTGATGGAGGTAAAACCCTATGTGATGCTTGATTAATATTGATGATATGGGTAGTACAAGAGTAGATCTACCACGAGATCAGAGAGCCTAAACCCTTGAAGCTAGCCTATGGTATGATTGTATGTTATGATTGTTGTCCTACGGACTAAAACCCTTCGGTTTATATAGACACCGGAGAGGGTTAGGGTTACACAAGGTCAGTTACAAAGGAGGAGATATCCATATCCGTATTGCCTAGCTTGCCTTCCACGCCAAGTAGAGTCCCATCCGGACATGAGACGAAGTCTTCAATCTTGTATCTTCATAGTCTAATAGTCCGGCCAATGGAGATAGTCCGGCTGTCCGGAGACCCCCTAATCCAGGACTCCCTCAGTAGCCCCCGAACCAGGCTTCAATGACGATGAGTCCGGCGTGCAGTATTGTCTTCGGCATTGCAAGGCGGGTTCCTCTCCAAATTCTATGTACCTGTCAAAATAGTGTCTGGTCTCTTGTGAATGTTGCACTCCTTGGCTTCCGTGCCTAATAATGGCCACCTTCCACATGTCGAGCGAATGTGAAGAGCCAGGGCATTTCCACATTTACCCCCCCCCTAGCTGTATGAATGAGCCGCCTACTAAAAAGACGAGGATTCAGATCCAAATCACACCATCCTCCATCGGCGAGCCTTCATCGGAGCGCACCCGACAGAGATCCATTCCATCATGGACGGTCGACGCAGCTCCTCCTCTCACCCCCTAGCTCCAGGCCTGGAGATTGGGAGAGATATTCCGTCCCGCATAGCAAATTAGTGATGCTTCAGACCAAGGGATTTCTTCCCCCAGCGTACCTGGTCCCGGTTCGAGCCGGGCTTGCCACCTACAATGGCAGAGAGCAAGCGGAGAGCCTTCCCAATCCCTCCAAGGGAGAGCGGGTATGCCTTGTCCCTTATTTGCTAAGAGGGCTCGGACTCCCAATTCATCCGTTTCTGCGGGGGCTCCTGGAGTTCTACAGCCTCCAGTTGCACAACCTTACGCCTGCCTCCCTGCTACATATCACGGGATTCGTAGCCCTTTGCAAGTTGTTTTTGGGCTGTGAGGCTCATTTCGCTCTGTGGAAGAAGCTGTTCTGCCTTGTGCCCCATTCTCAGAAGGGGTCAATATATCAAGTGGGCGTAGCCGAAAGTGTGGCGTGTTGCCGGGACCAGATACCTGTCCGGAACCCCAAAGAAGACGTTCGAAGACTGGCCTTCAGAATGGTTTTATATAGAAGACGTCCCCCTCCCGGATCCTATTCGGATCTGCCTTCCCGAGTTCGACAACGCCCCTTTGAAGAAGCGTCGGAGCCGGCGTCCACGGAGCTCCCTGGAGGAAGATGACAGGGCCGTTCTTTACATGATGAGCCGGATAAGTTTTTTAGCTCGATCCGGATTGACCATGATCGAGGTCATGGCCATATGTATCATGCGAGGGGTGCAGCCGCTCCAGTATAGAGGCCACCCCATGTGGGATTTCAACGGGGAGGATGACGCCACCCGCCACGGCCGCAAAGGGCCGGGATCGGCTGCTGATCTAATAAAGGTCTTGTCCACTTTGTACAAGGGAGAAGAGGAGGAATTCCTTCGTGTTAACCCACAGGGCGGATTCTCTATGTACGATCCCCCGAGCTGGGTAAGCGGAGACTTTTTCTTGCCCATCTGTTTCGTATTCCCGTAGTTAAGTATTCAATCTAGCGATTTCATCGCAGGAGCTGCGCCAGGCTGTAAAGGAGATAAACAGCCCTCCTCCACAACCCAAGGACCCTGGACGGTCCCTTGACCCGGCCTCCCAGGAGGATCTGGACATATCTGTGGAGCTGATCGATGGGGTATTTTACCAATCGAGTAATGACAATGCTTTGGTGTCCATTACGGCCGATTACCCCGGGCTAGTTCCAGCCCCACAGGTGACTGAGACCGAAGTCCCAGCACTTAAAAAGGGATCTGTCCTTGCGCTTTTTTGATTGTCGTATAACAGCCGTGTTTTGCAGGGGAGGTCCTCGGGGCAGAAGGCCGAGCCTGTAGCGACTAGCCAACAAGGGGCTGCGAGGCCAGGCGGGCTGAAAAGACCCGCAGTCCGGATTGAGACACCGGCGCAGCGGTACGGCACACCGTATTTATTGCAAGCCATTATTCTCAAAGGCATACTAACGCCCATGCCTTCTTTTCAGGAAAAAGAGCGCTCGCCGGACTATACCCGGAGAGGCCACCCATCGCGCCTCCACCAGCCAGGCTCCAAGGCCAGATTCGGAGGCGGGAACGAATATGAGGCATGCGTCGGGCGCTCCTCCGACAGAGGATGCGGACAAACTGTCCGCCACCAATTCCGAGGTGGAAGGTGCCATGAACCACAGGCGTCGCCGGACTGTTCTTCGTGACGCTTGTTTCTCCCAAGAGGCATTGGATGCCTTCAACTCGGGAGACGCGCACCTCCTTGCCGCTCAAAATGGTCTAGCCAGAGCCGCGGAGCAGTATGTAAAAGACATACGGGTGAGAAAATTTGATGATTATATATATCAGTAGCCCCTGAGACTTGAAACAGTTAGGATAACTGATTTAAGGATCATTTGTTATGCAGGTTCTTACAGAAAAGAATACTCAACCGTCCCAGGAGCTGGAAGAGTGCAAAGCCCAACTTCAGGCCACACTGGCCGCAACAGGTGAGCCCAAAGAGACCCCCTCTGGTAACATATCCTTCGAATGATAAGTTTCATATTAGAATGCGGCGTATATGCAGATCTGACGATAAAATTGCAGATGACGCTGGAGTAAATCCGGATAAGCAACAACTCATACGCCAGCTGAAGGCCGGTGAGAGCGTGCTTACGAGGGTGAGGCAGGAGAAGAATGATCTCCTAGATGCCAACACCAAGCTGGGCGTGGAACTGAAAGATGTTCGTGCCCAGCTGTCAGACTCTGTTAAGGAGAATCGGCGGCTTCGACGCAGCATATTTAGTAAGTGCTTGAACGAACTTTGAAAAAGAGTTTGGCGAGGAAGCTGGCTGACAGAGTTATGTCTGTAGGTATGCTAACAGGTCGTCCTATCGAGGAAATGCCCGGTTTAACGGGTGACCTTCTTCCCGAGCTCGCACAGCTGCACGAACGAGTTCAGCAGGTGATGCAAGGCGTCGCCCAGGCCTTGTGGCCATCCGTCTCCATACCCGAAGGCCTTGGAGAGCTTGCAGAAAAGCTAAAGGGAGCGCAGCGGCGCTTCCGATTATGGAAGATATTGGCCTGCTGTCAGGGCGCCAGGGAAGCCTGGGCGATGGTGAAGACACGGTACACGAATGCTGACCCGAACCACATGGCCGAAGTCGGACCTGTGGGGCCCGATGGGAAGGAGATCCCTGTGAGCTTAGTGTACGACCAAGTAGAATTGTCCGCAAAGTATTCCCAACAGGACTGTAGACTAGACAGCCTGTTGGATGGTATTGAAGAGGAATTCAACCAGTCAAATTGACTATGTAATTTTAAAGTGACATGTATAATGTCTTCTAGCCGGATTGTAGATCGTTTGTCGTGGCGGACCTTTTCGCTTCAACCTCGGGAACCGACAGTCCGGAGTGTATCCGAATACCCTCTCGGTTATGTAAGAACCGGGGCATGCATGGAGACCAGGCGTAGGGGTCATTAGTGCTTTATCAGACAAGTGCCCAACTAGTTATGTTATATTACATGGGTAGTAAGAAACATCTTCCAGAGAGAATAGTTCCGTTAAGGGTTCCTTTCCCTGGGTAAGCATGCCTAAAGTGCATGTCTGGACTGCGACAAGAAGCGCAGAAAAAGCATCTGGGGGCAGATATGGATAATAAATAAAAGTCATCTTTTGTTCACCGACCGAATATTCCCTTAAGAACGCTAGCTTTCGGCTTCACCCAGTCTGAGGTACACGTCCGGCTGACCCGGCGGTAACAATCGCAGAGGTGCTCCCCTTATGCCCTAGCCGAATTAACGGGAACGTAGGGCATAAATACAAGAGCCAGGCAACCCAACTTGGCCAAAACTTAACTCATATCAATGCATATAATGGTGAAAAAAGGTACATGCGGAAGTATAACACATGTGTTGGGCATGAGGCCCAGGTAAATAATTTAAGCTTCTGTGAAAGAAGCCCCCAGGTATGAAGAGTGCGGCTAGCGCATCTGTAAATGTATGAGTGAGGCACAAGGTGACCCTTGAAGGCCTAGAGAAATAAAAGAAAGAAAGGGAAACAAGACAGATGATGCATATGCAGAAAATGGACAAAGGGAGGGGACTAACATAAAGTATGGTGCTAGGCGTAGAATCTTCGGAGCCTGGCTGCGTTCCATGGGTTCGGCTCGAGTCGACTAGTCGATGCATCCCGTAGTCGGTACGCTCCACCGGTCAGAACTTGGTCAATAATGAAGGGACCTTCCCATTTGGGCTCGAGCTTGTTCTTTTTCTTATCCGGCAGCCGTAGGTCTAGTTCGCCAACGTTATAAGTTTTGGCCCGTACTTCTCTTCTTTGGTATCTGCGAGCCTGTTGCTGGTAAAATGCGGAACGGGCTTTGGCTACGTCGTGCTCTTCCTCCAAGGTGTCCAGACTGTCCTGCCGATCGAGCTCGGCTTCTCTTTCTTCGTACATGCGCACTCGAGGTGAGTCATGAATTATGTCACAGGGTAGGACTGCCTCTACGCCGTACACCATAAAAAACGGTGTATATCCGGTACTACGATTTGGCGTGGTCCACAGCCCCCAGAGTACGGAGTCGAGCTCCTCTACCCAGTGCGTGTCAGACTCCGTTAAGGAGCACACTAATCTGGGTTTAATGCCGCTCATTATAAGACCATTTGCTCGTTCGACTTGACCGTTGGTTTGTGGGTGATAGACTGGAGCATAATCGAGCTTGATGCCCATTTTGCTGCACTAGAGTTTTACCTCGTCGGCCGTGAAGTTCGTGCCGTTATTAGTGGTGATGCTGTGGGGGACGCCGTAACGGTGTACAACCCCGGATATGAAATCTATCACCGGTCCGGATTCGGCTGTTTTAACCGGTTTAGCCTCTATCCATTTGGTGAATTTATCCACCATGACCAATAAGTATTTTTTCTTGTGGGTTCCCCCTTTAAGGGGTCCAACCATGTCAAGCCCCCAGAACGTGAAGGGCCATGTAATGGGGATTGTTTGGAGGGCGGTGGGTGGCATGTGGCTTTGATTTGCAAAGAGCTGGCAACTGGCGCAACGTTGGACCAAGTCCTGTGCATCTGCCCGGGCCGTTGGCCAATAGAATGTTGTACGGAAGGCCTTGCTTACAAGAGCCCGGGCTGCGGCGTGATGACCGCCGAGTCCGGCGTGAATTTCTGCCAAAAGGTTCCAGCCTTCCTCTTCGGAGATGCACCTTTGAAGGACTCCGGTAGTGCTTTTTTTGTAAATTCTCCCTCATGGACCCTGTAGGCCTTGGATCGCCGCACTATGCAGCGTGCCTCATTTTGGTCCTCCGGAAGTTCCTGTCTAGTTAGGTAGGCCAGGAATGGTTCTATCCACGAGGCAATAATGGCCATTATTTCATGGGCTGATTGTGTTATTTCGGTGGCGGAGCCTCCGATTGTGTTAGAGAGTTCGGTATCGGGTATTTTGGCCGGGTCCGGACTGTTGTTACCGGTGTCCTCTTCCCATGCAATGGATGGCTTGAAAAGCCTTTCCAGAAATATGTTGGGAGGAACCGCGTCACGTTTTGCGCCGATGCGGGCGAGGGTATCCGCCGCCTGATTGTTTTCCCGAGCCACATGGTGAAACTCGAGCCCCTCGAACCGAGCTGACATTTTTAGGACGGCATTGTGATAAGCTGCCATTTTCGGATCCTTGGCATCAAAGTCTCCATTTATTTGGGATATCGCGAGGTTCGAATCCCCGCGCACCTCTTGGCGTTGAATGCCCATGGATACTGCCATCCGGAGACCATGTAGAAGGGCCTCATATTCGGCTGCGTTGTTGGAGTCCGTATACATTATCTGTAGTACATATTGAACGGTGTCTCCTATTGGGGACGTCAAAACGACGCCAGCCCCCAGACCAGCCAACATTTTGGAGCCGTCGAAGTGCATGATCCAGTTTGAATATGTGCCGTACTCTTTAGGGAGTTCGGCTTCCGTCCATTCAGCGACGAAGTCAGCCAAAACTTGTGACTTAATAGCTCGCCGTGGCTTGTAAGTTATGTCGAACAGGAGGAGCTCAATGGCCCATTTGGCAATCCGGCCTGTCGCGTCGCGGTTGTTTATAATATGGTTAAGTGGTACTTCCGAGGCTACCGTTATCGAACACTCTTGAAAGTAGTGTCGCAGCTTCTAGGATGCCATAAATACTGCGTACGCTATCTTTTGATAATGCGGGTACCATGGTTTGCATGGAGTAAGGACAGTGGACACATAGTAAACCGGCTTTTGAAGGGGGAATTTGTGTCCGTTCACCTCTCGTTCGACGACGAGCACTGTGCTTACGACTTGATGAGTTGCCGCAATGTATAATAGCATTGGTTCGCCAATGTTTGGCGCGGCCAGGACTGGGTTTGTTGCCAATATGGCTTTTATTTCATTGAGTCCTTCTGTGGCGGCATCCGTCCACTCGAAGTGTTCGGTGCGCCGGAGGAGGCGATAAAGGGGTAGTGCCTTTTCGCCAAGCGGGAGATAAAGCGGCTTAGAGCCGCCACGCATCCAGTCAATTTTTGTATTTGTTTGAGGTCTGTTGGGGTAGCCAACTGTGACAACACTCGGATTTTGGCCGGATTAGCTTCAATACCTCTACTGGAGACAATGAATCCCAGGAGCTTTCCGGCTGGTACGTCGAAAACGCATTTTTCCGGATTGAGCTTGATGTCATATGTTCGGAGGTTGTCGAATGTGAGACTCAAGTCCTCTACTAGAGTTTCGACATGCTTGGTTTTAACGACCACATCATCTACGTATGCCTCCACTGATTTGCCGATCTGGTTTGCCAGACATGTCTGAATCATGTGCTGATATGTTGCGCCGGCGTTTTTGAGCCCGAAGGGCATTGTGTTGAAGCAGAATGGGTTGTATGGTGTGATGAATGCCGTTGCGGCTTGGTCTGGCTCTGCCATTTTAATTTGATGGTAGCCGGAGTATGCGTCGAGGAAACACAATGAATCGTGTCCTGCGGTAGCATCGATGATTTGATCGATGAGGGGGAGGGGGAAGGGATCCTTTGGGAAGGCCTTGTTAAGGTCCTTAAAATCGACGCACAAGCGCCAGGATTTGTCCTTCTTTGGTACCATCACCAGGTTTGCTAGCCAGTCCGGATGTTTTATGTCTCTGATGAATCCGGCCTCCAATAGCTTGGCTAGTTCCTCTCCCATGGCTTGTCTCTTAGGTTCGGAGAAACGTCGAAGAGCCTGCTTGACTGGCTTGAATCCTTTTAGGATATTCAGGCTGTGCTCAGCCAGCCTGCGTGGGATTCCTGGCATGTCTGAAGGGTGCCAGGCAAAAATGTCCCAGTTCTCGCATAGGAACTCTCGCAGTGCAGCGTCGACATCAGAGTTTAATTGTGCCCCGATGGAAGCTGTTTTTGTAGGGTCCGTTGGATGGACTTGGAATTTGACTATTTCGTCCGCCAGTTTAAAGGAGGTGGACTTGCATCTTTTATCGCGTATCACGTCGTCCTTGTTCACTGTGGAGCACAGCGCAGTTAGCTCCTCAACCGCTAGGGCTTCGGATAGTGCCTCAAGGGCCAGTGCAGCTGTCTTATTTTCGGTGCGGAGTACTATGTCCGGATCACTAGCAAGAGTGATGATTCCATTTGGCCCGAACATCTTGAGCTTCATGTACCCGTAATGGGGTATGGCTTGGAAGATTATAAACGCCTCCCACCCTAATAGAGCGTGGTATCCGCTGCTGAACGGAGCCACTTGGAATGTAATTTGTTCGGACCTGTAATTATCCGGCGTGCCGAATACCACGTCTAGTGTGATTTTTCCAGCACAACGTGCTTCCCGACTGGGGATGATTCCTCTAAAGGTTGTGCTACTTTTCTCAATGCGGCTCCAGTCTATTTCCATCTTTTGAAGAGTTTCCTCATAGATGAGGTTTAATCCGCTGCCGCCGTCCATGAGTACCTTGGAGAGTCGAAAGTCGTCCACGATTGGACTGAGGACCAGTGCGGCTGGTGCTCGGGCTGTTCGGAATTTAGGTTCGTCACTGGCATTGAAGGTAATAGCCGTGTCACTCCAAGGATTTATTTCTGCTATGTGGCAGATTTCGGCCATGCTGCGGAGTGTTCGCTTGCGTCTATTATTTGACGCGAAGGTCTCAAAGATCGTTAACACGTATTGTTGTCAACGGGATGGTGCTCTGTGGTCTTTGGGAGAAGTAGATCCTCACCACTTTTGGCCACCTGCCGGAGTATCCAACATGCTCTAAGGCTGTGCATTGGTATTGCATCCGCTGTACTATAAATTTTGCAGGGTCCGTTGAGCCATCCCTCCAGTACGGTTCCTTGCCCCGTAGAGGGCTTTTGCTTTTTGGTAGTTAACCCAGTGTATTGTGATAATGCACCCTTTTATTTCGGACTGGGTTTGTATTCAGGGCCGGATTATCCCAAAATTTTATTTTGGTTTTCCAGGCGCTTTCCATCGCACAGTACTTTCGTACTATGGACACCAAGTCGGCAAAGCGTGTAATTTCGCGACGACTTATGGCGTTGAGGATTCCCTTGTCCGTGCAATTATTACAGAAGAATGAAATTGCGTCTTCCTCGCGGCAGTCCTTTATCCTGTTCATGACCAGGAGGAATCTGGCCCAGTAATGGTGTACTGTTTCTTCGGACTCTTGCCTAATTTGGGATAGATCGCGTATGTTTGGGTGGCGAATCCTCACCCAATCTGAGACTCAGGGGCCAAGGAGTTTCCAAACTCGGAAGTTTGGATTCTTGGATGTTTTTCGATAAATCTGGCCCGCTGCCTGATTTTAGGTTCAGGCCTTGAGTGACGTCCTTCCCTCCGCGGGTATCTGGCTTGGAGGGATCGGGAATCCGGACATAGCTAGTCCTTAAGATAGATGAAGGGTTGACGCATTGTTCCTCCACCACTGCAACGTGATGGGTGACCTGGGGAGAGTTTATCTCTCTCAGATCAGGTTTAGGCCCAATCTGATCGTAGTCTGTAGCGACTCCCAAGGTGGCGATGCGATCCAAGAGCTCGTTCAGGGAAGAGACTTCCATTGGATCTAACTACTCGACGAGTTCCGAGTTGACGTGAACATTGCTTTCGATGACCCTAGAAGTCATCGTCGGCGCAGCAGCCGAACAGGCGGTCATAAGAAAACCACCTAGCCGGAGAGTTTGGCCGATAGCCAAAGCTCCCTCAGCGATAGTGCCGTCTTTAAAGACGGGATGATACATCCTTCCTGGTGGCGACAGCACAGCGAACTCTCAACGAAAGCAGTAATGTCGGTGTCAAAACCGTCGGATCTCGGGTAGGGGGTCCCGAACTGTGTGTCTAGGCCGGATGGTAACAGGAGGCAGGGGACACAATGTTTTACCCAGGTTCGGGCCCTCTCAATGGAGGTAAAACCCTACGTCCTGCTTGATTAATATTGATGATATGGGTAGTACAAGAGTAGATCTACCACTAGATCAGAGAGGCTAAATCCTAGAAGGTAGCCTATGGTATGATTGTATGTTATGATTGTTGTCCTACGGACTAAAACCCTTCGGTTTATATAGACACCGGAGAGGGTTAGTGTTACACAAGGTCGGTTACAAAGGAGGAGATATCCAAATCCGTATTGCCTAGCTTGCCTTCCACGCCAAGTAGAGTCCCATCCGGACACGAGACGAAGTCTTCAATCTTGTATCTTCATAGTCTAACAGTCCTGCCAATGGAGATAGTTCGGCTGTCCGGAGACCCCCTAATCCAGGACTCCCTCAATCACGATATCCAACAACTCGGTATCCTCGATACCACGGTGATCATTCCGGCGATCACAACCAAGTAACTCATGATCCTTATGGCGATCATCACCAAAGTAACTCGTGATCCTTACGGCGATCACCACCAAAGTAACTCGTGATCCTTAGGGCGATCACCACCAAAGTAACTCGTGATCCTTACGGTGATCACCACCAACTTATTTCATCACCGAATCGGGTTGTCATTAATCAAGTTATTATTAATACTGTTGACTCACGGTGGGACCGACACGAATTGGGCCCTTATCCGCGGGCGCGGCTATCGATAGATTTCATATACACTCTGTAGAGGTAGCACACTGTACCCACACCACGGAACCCATGGCCTCGCACTCCCATTCGGGTGGACCAACGGCGTTCCGACAAAACCGATCTGCTGCCGCGACACTCTCCCGGCCCAACTAGGCTAGTCCTGGGTGGCCCTGTGTCTACCAAAGACACCCCGACCACCGTCGTGGTCAAAACTCCCTCACGGGGACCAGTTCCATAAAAATAAAAACAACGGGCACACAAGGTTATGTCCGCCTACCTGATCAGGCTAAGCACGCCCATAACCTTCCCTCATGGGAGGCACCGGCGAGATGCACGACAATAGACCTAGTTAGGACCTTACCCAAACGGTAAGTGTGGTTGCACTGGTCAGTTTCGATATGGTGGCACCATGACTCAGCCAACAGTTGTTCAAGTTCAATTAAATCCGGTTAAACTTCAATGCAATATGCTGAGCCATGATAAAATAACATGATGCAATGACAATGCATGAGCATAATATCAACATAAGCACGGGATGCAACATAATTGTCCATCATATCAACTATGAAATAATCTTCAACAGAACATGCCATAATGACGAGCATAAATATTACAAGTGCAACACTACTCATAGTATAACATAACATGACCACTAGCATCAACCATAAATAGCATGCAAGAACTTATCAATAACATCACCGATTAACACTTAACCAACTAACAACAACGAAACAATGCCTATTAACAGTACTCGGTAACCGACGTTAGTCATGCATCGAAGAGCATGACCAACCCAGCATGTACTACTATCAAGCATGGCAATACGAAAGTAATACTAGCAACTAGCAGGGCATGATAACCAGGTGCATAACAACATAGCAAACAAATAAGCACAATCCCAGAAGCATTTCCGAAACAAGGATAACCATATTTTAAACAAGCAATCATTTAATAAATATTCAAGTTGAAAACCATGGCTACTGCATGACTATCATGCAAGTGGTAGTGTGGCTTGCCTGGGGGTGAAGAAGGCACCGGGGAGAAGTGTGGTGAAGCCGCAGAAAGATTTGCCGGAAACAGTTCTCTCTCGGAGGGGCTGTTTACATGCAAGGGCAAAAAGGTCATTTTCATAGTGTCAAACCATAGTGAAAATGAAACCAACAGAACGGGCTCGACGAGACGAAGAAATGGGCTATGGAATCACCTCATTTGGAGTTGTGGTTAAAAAGATATGAGGTGTTTTCTGCCAGGGATCTTTCTGTAATGAAAATATTTTCAAACAGGGCCTGGACAGATAAACAGAAAGCACCTTTTCACAGAATACGTCTTTCTACAGAGAAAACGTAAACTGGACCGCAACAGAGCCCGAGTATGCTTTCGTATAAGGAAGACGTATTTCATAGTTGGGGCCCGTCAGCAGAGGCGGGGCAGGGGCTTGGGCAACTGACGTGCGGGTCCCACGGGTGGGGCCCGTCACTTATCCAGCTGGACCGGGCGAGCCAACGCCTGTGTGGCTGCCAGGTGGGGCCCACCTTATCCTCTCCCTTTCTCTCCCTCTCGCTTGGCTCCTTCTCCTTCCTCCCCGACGCGCACACCGAGGAGAGGAAGGGCGCGACAGCAGCGAGGCCAGCGCCGGCCTGGCCAACTCCGGCCACCCCCGACCGGAGTGAAGGCACCGGCGGGCGCGAGGCGGAGCGCTGCTCCGGCCTGGAGCAGCTGCAGCGCCGGAAGAGGAGCGAGTCCACGGCGACGGGAGGAGGCTGAGACGGGGCGGCGGCCAACTCCGAGGAGACGCGTCCAGAGGGGCTCCGGCGAGAAACTAAGATGAGGGGGAGGGTCTCCGGAGTGTGGGTAAGGCGATGGTGGTGGCTAGAGGTGGAGGAGGGCTCGGCTTCGAGCTAATTTAGGAGGGAGGCCGCGGCGGCCATGGCGGCAATGGTGGAGCAGGAGAGCTCCAGAAGCTCGGGCGGATGGATGGGGAGGAAGCTGGGAGTGAGGCGAGGCTGATGAGGTGCTCAGGAGGCCGCGGGGATGGCTATATATAGCCGGTGGGGAGGAGATCGAGCTGGCACCGCCGCGGACGCGTGTCCGGCGCCGTGGACGCGTACCCTCGCTCGCGGGCTCGGAGGTAGGAGACGAGGGAGGTGCAGTGGAGGTCTCACAGGACAGAGGAGGCCAAGGGGGAAGCAGAGGAAGAAGTCGAGCGCCATTAAAGCTCGGTCGGCCACAGTACGCCCGTGGGCGCGCGACGACGAGCGCTGATGAAGGGGATGACGGAGGGGGAGAAGGCTCCAGGAGGATGGCGACGACGCAGTGAAGCTGTTGGACAAGCTCACGAGCGCGAAGACGACGAGAGGAGGAAGGGGTTCGGCACAAACAGCCACTGGACACGCGCACTGCACACAGAGCGCGTGCACAGACACGCCATTGTCGTGGTCACCATGTGCAATGACATGTAGTGGTAGAAATGGGTTGTAAATTGTTGTTTAGTGGTAAGTCTCTCCTGGTTAAGTAATCTGGTCCAGAATGAAGATCATGATGATGCTCTCAAATGGAGGAGCCACTTGAGCTGAACTTTGGCAAGGCAGGCTTATTGGGCCATATGAAGATGCTGCAAAAGGTTTCATACCAATTGGATAAACAAAAAAGGTACTTCCTTCACAAACATTTCCAGTAACCAGAAACTTGCAAAAATTCTAGAGGACAAATGGCTTGATGAAACATGCCCAAAATGGGAGGAGGTAGGTTATATGGATAATAGAAGGTCTAGAAAAATTGGCAGCCATAATGGAGCAAGATAAAATATACTTGCTTCACAATCTGAAATTTTGGACAGAATCAAAGAATTGAAGGTGAGCTCATATGGAGGCTGACATGAGCTCTACTTTGGTGGAGTGTGATTATTTCGTTATATGAAGGGCCATGCAAAATGGCAACTCATTTGGATATGCCTAGCTTGTACTTCCTCCACAACCACTTCCCTCAGACAGGAACTTTGGAAAATCATAATTAAATAATTACTAGGCAAATGTGGTTGCACTTTGGCAGGAAAAGGTGTCCAAGGAGTTTGAGGTCAATTGGGAAAAGATAAATGACACTTGCTTCACATTCTGTCATTTTGGGCAGAATAGAAAATGAATTAATTGAGCTTGATGATAAACATGACAAATGAAATATTTTGCCATATTTGAGAAATATGTGACCCAAACAATTTATGAGAATTATTTGGGAATTTTAGGAGTGACAGAAATAAAGGTTGCTTCACAACCTAGGGCAAATTAGGTTATTCCTTTAATAGAAAAGGAATATTCCCAATAAAAAGAATATTGGGATTTGGGACAGGATGAAAATGACAGGGTCTAGGAAAGGATTTGGGAATGACAAGCCACTCTGGAAGCAAAGAAGAAGGAATCTTCTTCAGTTTCCAGACCGCATAGCCACGGAAAAAGAAAACTCAAGCAAAAACCTCAGGAAAAACAAAAGAAAAAGAAATGGCCAAAAATCAGGCTGTCACACACGGGAGTGGTGCCGGACTGTTCTTCCGTAGAGGATTCGGATAATATGTTCGTTACAAACTCTGAAGTGGAGAGCGCCATGAATCATCGGCGCCGGAGGGCCTCTCTCCACGACCCCGGCTTTTCAAAAGAGGCATTCAATGCCTTCAACTTGGCCGATGCCTACATCCGAGCTGCTCGGGATGGACTTGCCAGAGCCGCGGACCAGCATTTAAAAGATATGCGGGTAAGTGTAGATTTGATAATCATATACCACTAGCCCCCAAGACTTGAAACAATTGATACAACTGATTTAAGGATCATTGTATAATCAGGTACTCACGAAGAAAAATTGCCTGTTGTCTCAAGAGCTGGAAAAGTGTCAAACCCAGCTAGCTGTGGGTACAACCGAATTGGAGAAATCCAAGTGGGCATCGCCGGGTAATGTTTCCCCGCATCAGAAAAAAGTATAATCATATACCATTAATGTTTAATACTGTTGTGTTTCCGCTGACAGGATCTGTAGATCAACTAAGGAAAAGCTAAAGATCGCTCAGGCTGGTGAACAGGAGGCCAAAAGGTAACATGCGGCAGGCGAGCGTGTGCTGACGCGGGTCAGGGATGAAAAGAACAAGCTGCAGGATTCGAATACCCTGCTGGGCGAAGAACTAAAAGATGTGCGAGCCCAGCTAGCTGACGTTGTCAAAGAGAATAGGAGGCTACAAGGCGGCATATTCAGTATGCGTCTGACTTTGCCTTTATGTATGATACGTCCATTTTGCATCATGCTTTTATATCGACATTTATTGCATTATGGGTTGTTATTACACATTATGTCACAATACGTATGCCTATTCTCTCTTATTTTACAAGGTTTACATGAAGAGGGGGAATGCCGGCAGCTGGAATTCTGGGCTAGAAAAGGAGCAAATATTAGAGACCAATTCTACACATCTCCAAAAGTCCTGAAACTTCACGGGAGCACGTTTCAGAATATATAAAAAAATATTGGGTGAAAAAAGTACCAGAGGGGGCCACCCACTATCCATGAGGGTGGGGGGCGTGCCCTACCCCCCTGGGCGCGCCCCTGCCTCGTGGGCCCCCTGCCAGCCCTGTGATGCCCATCTTTGGCTATATGGAGTGTTTCGTCGAGGAAAAAATCATAAGCAAGCTTTCAGGACGAAACTCCGCCACCACAAGGCGGAACCAATCTAGGGCTCCGGCGGAGCTGTTCTGCCGGGGAAACTTCCTTCTGAGAGGGGGAAATCATCACCATCGTCATCACCAACGATCCTCTCATCGGGAGGGGGTCAATCTCCATCAACATCTTCACCAGCACCATCTCATCTCAAACCCTAGTTCATCTCTTGTATCCAATCTTTGTCTCAAAGCCTCGGACTGGTACCTGTGGGTTGCTAGTAGTGTTGATTACTCCTTGTAGTTGATGCTAGTTGGTTTACTTGGTGGAAGATCATATGTTCAGATCCATTATGCATATTAATACCGCTCTGATTATGAACATGAATATGTTTTGTGAGTATTTACGTTTGTTCCTGACGACATGAGAGAAGTCTTGCTATAAGTAGTCATGTGAATTTGGTATTCGTTCGATATTTTGATGAGATGTATGTTGTCTTTCCTCTAGTGGTGTCATGTGAACGTCGACTACATGACACTTAACCATTTTTTGGGACTAGAGGAGGGCATTGGGAAGTAATAAGTAGATGATGGGTTGCTAGAGTGACATAAGCTTGAACCCTAGTTTATGCGTTGCTTCATAAGGGGCTGATTTGGATCCATATGTTTCATGCTATGGTTAGGTTTACCTTAATACTGCTGTTGTAGTTGCGGATGCTTGCAATAGTGGTTAATCATAAGTGGGATGCTTGTCCAAGGAAGGATAGTACCCAAGCATCGGTCCACCCACATGTCAAATTATCAAAGTACCGAACGCGAATCATATGAGCGTGATGAAAACTAGCTTGACGATAATTCCCATGTGTCCTCGGGAGCGCTTTCCTTTATGTAAGAGTTTGTCCAAGCTTGTCCTTTGCTACAAAAAGGATTGGTCCATCTTGCTGCACCTTATTTACTTTTACTATTTATTACCCGTTACCATTTACCTTATCACAAAACTATCTGTTACCGATAATTTCAGTGCTTGCAGAAAATACCTTGCTGAAAACCGCTTATCATTTCCTTATGCTCCTCGTTGGGTTCAACACTCTTACTTATCGAAAAGGCTACGATAGATCCCCTACACTTGTGGGTCATCAATGTAATTCGGTGAAGAAATGATCTGACAGATTTATGTCTGCAAGTATGTTGACTGTCCGCCCCGAAGAGGAAATGTCCAGCTCTCAAAGTGACCTTCTACAAGAGCTGTCCCAATTGCACGAGCGAGCTCGGCAAGCAATGCGGAGTGTTGCCAAAGCATTGTGGTCGTCCGACTCTCCTCCAGGGAGTATGGAGGAACTTGTGAAGCTATTCCAGGGAGCTTGGCGGCGCTTCCGATTATGGAAGATATCAGCCTACCGAGAAGGTGCGCGAGAGGCCTGGGCCATGGTAAAACACGGTACACCAAGATCTATCCGAATCATATGGACCGGGTCTGACCTAAGTGGTCAGATAGAAAATGAATTCCAGTTAGTTTGGTATACGACCAAGTAAAGGTAGCCGCCACATTTTCCCAACAGGATTGTAAGCTAGACAACCTTTTAGACAGCATACAGGAAGAAGTTTTTGAGTCTAAATGACTATGTACTTCAATTGACAACTTTGTCCCTAGCCGGATTGTAAAAGATTGTCATGGAAGACCTTTTCGCTTCGACCTCTGGACCCGAAGGCTCAGAGTGTTTCCGAATACCTGCTTAGTTATATAAATCGGGGCATGCGTGGAAACAAGGCGTAGGGGTCATAGTTGCTTGAACAGACAAGTTGTATCCGGCTAGCTATGTTATATTACATTGTAATTGTAAGAAACATCTTCGAGGGAGAATAGTTCCGTTAAGGATTCCTTTCCCTGGGCGAATATGCGTTAGTATGCATGTCCCCACAAGATGACTTTTGTCCCATTATATTTGGTAGACCCTTCTTGAATACTGTTAATGCTAAGATAGACTGCAATAAGGATATTGTTTATGTTGGTTTAGGGGATATGTCTCATGAGTTTAATTTTGCTAAGTTTCATAGACAACCTCATGATAAAGAATTGCCTAATAAAGATGAAATTATTGATCTTGCTTCTATTGTCGTGCCTCCTAATGAACCTTTAGAACAATATTTGCTAGACCATGAAAATGATATGTTTATGAATGAAAGAAGGGAAATAGATGACGTATTCTTTAAATAGGGACCCATTTTGAAACACAACTTGCCTATTGAAATCCTAGGGGATCCTCCTCCACCGAAGGGTGATCCCGTGTTTGAGCTTAAACCATTGCCTGATACTCTTAAATATGCTTATCTTGATGAGAAAGAGATATATCCTGTTATTATTAGTGCTAACCTTTCAGAGCATGCAGAAAAGAAATTATTGAAAAATCTGAAGAAGCATCATGCTGCTATTGGATATAATCTTGATGATCTTAAGGGCATTAGTCCCACTCTCTGCCAGCACGAAATAAAATTGGAGAAAGATGCGAAACCGGTTGTTGATCACCAACAACGGTTAAATCCTAAGAAGAAAGAAGTGGTAAGAAAAGAAATACTAAAGCTTCTAGAGGCAGGTATAATTTACCCGGTTGCTGATAGTCAGTGGGTAAGTCCGGTCCATTGTGTCCCTAAGAAGGGAGGTATTACTGTTGTTACTAATGATAAAGATGAATTGATTCCACAAAGAATTGTTACAGGTTATAGAATGGTAATTGATTTCCGCAAATTAAATAAAGCTACTAAAAAGGATCATTACCCTTTACCTTTTATTGATCAAATGCTAGAAAGATTATCCAAACACACACATTTTTGCTTTCTAGATGGTTATTCTGGTTTCTCTCAAATACATGTGTCAAAAGAGGATCAAGAAAAGAAAACTTTCACTTGCCCTTTCGGTACCTTTGCTTATAGACGTATGCCTTTTTGTTTATGCAATGCACCTACTACCTTTCAAAGATGTATGACTGCTATATTCTCTGACTTTTGTGAAAAGATTGTTGAGGTTTTCATGGATGATTTCTCCGTTTACGGGACCTCTTTTGATGATTGCATAAGCAACCTTGATCGAGTTTTGTAGAGATGTGAAGAAACTAATCTTGTCTTGAATTGCGAGAAGTGCCACTTTATGGTTAATGAAGGTATTGTCTTGGGGCATAAAATTTCTGAAAGAGGTATTGAAGTTGATAAAGCTAAAGTTGATGCTATTGAAAAGATGCCGTGTCCTAAGGACATTAAAGGTATAAGAAGTTTCCTTGGTCATGCTGGTTTTTATAGGAGGTTCATTAAGGACTTCTAAAAAAATTCTTGGCCTCTGACTAATCCCTTACAAAAAGATGTTCCTTTTGTCTTTGATGATGATTGTGTAGAAGCATTTGAAATACTTAAAAAAGCTTTGATTTCTGCACCTATTGTTTAGCCTCCTGATTGGAATTTACCATTTGAAATTATGTGTGATGCTAGTGATTATGCTGTAGGGGCTGTTCTAGGACAAAGAGTTGATAAGAAATTAAATGTTATTCAATATGCTAGTAAGACTCTAGACAGTGCTCAAAGAAATTATGCTACTACTAAAAAGAATTTTGAGCAGTTGTATTTGCTTGTGATAAGTTCAGACCTTACATTGTTGATTCTAAAGTAACTGTTCACACTGATCATGCTGCTATTAAATATCTTATGGAAAAGAAAGATGCTAAACCTAGACTTATTAGATGGTTTCTCTTGCTACAAGAATTTGATTTGCATATTATTGATAAAAAGGGAGCTGAGAACCCCGTTGCAGACAACTTGTCTAGGTTAGAGAATGTTCTTGATGACCCACTACCTATTGATGATAGCTTTCTTGACGAACAATTGGCTTTCATAAATGCTTCTCATACTGCTCCATGGTATGCTGATTATGCTAATTATATTGTTGCTAAATTTATACCACCTAGTTTCACACACAAAAAAAGAAAAAGTTCTTCTATCATTTAAGACATTACTTTTGGGATGACCCACATCTTTATAAAGGAGTAGTAGATGGTGTTATTAGACGTTGTGTACCTGAGCATGAACAGGAACAGATCCTACGCAAGTCTCACTCTGAGGCTTATGGAGTACACCATGCTGGAGACAGAACTGTACATCATGTCATCTTACTTAAGGCATTACTCTATTCTTATGAACTTAATAATCTAGATGCATGCTGGATAGCGGTCGATGTGTGGAGTAATAGTAGTAGATGCAGAAACGTTTTGGTCTACTTGTCTCGGACGTGATGCCTATATACATGATCATGCCTAGATATTCTCATAATTATTCGCTTTTCTATCAATTGCTCTACAGTAATTTGTTCACCGACTGTAATACTTATGCTATCTTGAGAGAAGCCACTAGTGAAACCTATGGCCCCGGGGTCTATTCTCCATCATACAAGTTTTCAATCTACTTTATTTTGCAATATTTACTTTCAATCTATATCATAAAAATACCAAAAATATTTATCTTATTATTATCATCTCTATCAGATCTCACTCTCGCAAGTGGCCGTGAAGGGATTGACAACCCCTTTATCGCGTTGGTTGCGAGGTTCTTATTTGTTTGTGTAGGTACAAGGTGACTCGCATGTGGTCTCCTACTGGATTGATATTTTGGTTCTCAAAAACCGAGGGAAATACTTACGCTACTTTACTGCATCACCCTTTCCTCTTCAATGGAAAACCAACACAGTGCTCAAGAGGTAGCACTTATCACCCACAGTCTAGTGGTCAAGTAGAACTGAGCAATAGAGAGCTTAAATTAATTTTGCACAAGACTGTTAATAGATCTAGAAAGAATTGGTCCAAGAAACTTGATGATGTATTATGGGCCTATAGAACTGCACATAAAAATCATATGGGTATGTCTCCATATAAAATGGTTTATGGTAAAGCATGTCACTTACCTATTGAACTAGAACATAAGGTGTATTGGGCCATTAAAGAGCTCAACTATGACTTCGAACTTGCTGGTGAGAAGAGGATTTTTGACATTATCTCACTTGATGGATGGAGAACTTAGGCTTATGAGAATGTCAAACTGTTTAAAGAAAAGGTTAAAAGATGGCATGACAAAAGAATACAAAAACATGAGTTTAATGTAGGTGATTATGTATTATTATACAACTCTCGTTTAAGATTTTTTGCAGGAAAACTCCTCTCTAAATGGGAAGGTCCTTACGTTATCGAGGAGGTCTGACGCTTTGGTGCCATAAAAATCAACAACTTCGAAGGCACAAATCCGAGAGTGGTGAATGGTCAAAGAATCAAACATTATATCTCAGGTAATCCCATAAATGTTGAAACCAATGTTATTGAAACCGTAACCCCGGAGGAATACATAAGGGACACTTTCTAGAATGTTTCAGACCCTGAAAAGGAATAGGTACGTGCTGCGGTAAGTAAGCCGACTCCAACACAGTTCTAATGGCAAATTTTCTCCATTTTGGAATATTTAGGAAAATAGGAAAATAAGTAGTCCGGAAAGGACACAAGGCTTCCACGAGGGTGGAGGGCGCGCCCTACCCCCCTGCCTCGTGGGCACCTCGTGTGCTCTCCGGACTCCGTTTTCTTGCATAATACTTCTTTTGGTCAGTAAAAATTCATTATATAATCTCCCGAGGGTTTTGACCACCGTACCACGCAAACATCCTCTGTTTTTGTTTCGAGCTGTTTCTGCTACAGATTTAGAGCAAGATGTCTTCTCAAGAGCCAGTCGAGGAGTGTCGGGTGTCCCATCCGGCACCGGGGCCAAGAGCAAACAACAATGCTGACCACCTTGGGCCATCAACTGAGGAAGAGATGGAGGCTGAGTTGAAAAGGATAGATGCCATGGAAGAGGATGAAGAAGTTACTTCTCGTTTCCGAGTTGGATTCACGATGGGGGAACTACAAAGCTCAGCTATTCCAAACTCGATCATCCCTTCCAATGTTAGATTTCTTTCTTATGAAAATATGAAAAAGAGTGGTACTTGTTCTCCCGCAGCTATGCAACATCCTTGGGTGAAAGGAGCTTTAGCCGTCACGGGGAAGCTCCGTAAGGAAATAATGGACCTCATGCAACAATTCAATAAGCTCGAGGAAGAGAATTGTATCCTGAGGGGCATCATCGCCAATAATATCACATCACCACCCCCGAAGAAGGAGACATAAGCACATGGGTATGCGCACTCCCCTTGGCAATTGCCAAGCTTGGGGGAGTGCCCCGGTATCGTATCACCATCACACTTTTATCTTTACCGTGTTTCTTAGTTTGATCCTTTTGGTAATATCTTGATCTAGTAGAATAAAGTTTTAGTATGACCTAGTTTTGAGTTTTTCTTTATGATCCATCTATGTAATCGAGTCCATGAGATATATATAATAAAGATTAGTGTCGAGTCAAGGGCTTGATTATCTTACTATGATCTTGAGGGAATAAAATAAAAGAGAAAGAATAAAAAGAAATAAAGAGATCATATGGATCTTATGGAGAGTAATGACTTCACATATAAAGTGTATGATGAATAAAAATTGTTGAGAGTTGACAAGCATTGTTTTGGTCATCGTTGCAATTAATAGGAAGTAATAAATAAAGAGAGGTTTTAACATATAAATATACTATCTTGGGAATCTTTTATGATTGTGAGCACTCATTAAAATATGACATGCTAAAGAGTTGACGTTGGACAAGGAAGGCAACGTAATGGGTTATGTTTTCTTACATCTGAAATAAATTATATTGTCATGGATCATCCAACATGTTGAGCTTGCCTTTCCCTCTCATGCTAGCCAAATTCTTTGCGCCAAGTAGAGATACTACTTGTGCTTCCAAATATCCTTAAACCTAGTTTTGCCATGAGAGTCCACTATATCTACCTATGGATTGAGTAAGATCCTTCAAGTAAGTTGTCATCATTGCAAGCAATAAAAATTGCTCTCTAAATATGTATGATTTATTAGTGTGGAGAAAATAAGCTTTATACGATCTTGTGATGTGGAAGAAATAAAGGCGACGGACTGCATAATAAAGATCCATATCACAAGTGGCAATATAAAGTGACATTCTTTCGCATTAAGATTTTGTGCATCCAACCATAAAAGCACATGACAACCTCTGATTCCCTCTGCGAAGGGGCTATCTTTTATTCTTGTCTTATACTTCATATAAGAGTCATGGTGATCTTCACCTTTCCTTTTTACATTTTATCCTTTGGCAAGCACAATGTGTTGGAAAGATCCTGATATATATAGCTAATTGGATGTGAGTTTTCATGAACTATTATTGTTAACATTACCCTTGAGGTAAAAGGTTGGCAGGCAAAACTATAAGCCCCTATCTTTCTCTGTGTCAAAACTTCATAACCATAAATATCGCGTGAGTGTTAGCAATTGTGAAAGACTAGATGATAGTTGAGTATGTGGACTTGCTGAAAAGCTCTTATTGACTCTTTCTGATGTTATGATAAATTGCAATTGCCTCAATGACTGAGATTATAGATTGTTGGTTCTCAATGAAATTTATGATTCATACTTGATATTGTGATTGAATTGTTATTTAGCATAAGGGATCATATGATAATATATGTATATGTTGTTGTTCTAAGAATGATCATGATGCCCTCATGTCCGTATTTTATTTTATCGACACCTCTATCTCTAAACATGTGGACATATTTATCGATATCGGGTTTACCTTGAGGACAAGCGAGGTCTAAGATTGGGGGAGTTGATACGTCCATTTTGCATCATGGTTTTATATTGATATTTATTGCATTATGGGCTATTATTACACATTATGTCACAATACTTATGCCTATTCTCTCTTATTTTACAAGGTTTACATGAAGAGGGGGAATGTCGGCAGCTGGAATTCTGGGCTGGAAAAGGAGCAAATATTAGAGACTATTCTGCACATCTCCAAAAGTCCTGAAACTTCACGGGAGCACGTTTCAGAATATATAAAAAATATTGGGTGAAAGAAGTACCAGAGGGGGCCACCCACTATCCAAGAGGGTGGGGGCGTGCCCTACCCCCCTGGGCGCGCCCCCTGCCTCGTGGGCCCCCTGCCAGCCCTCTGATGCCCATCTTTGGCTATATGGAGTGTTTCGTCGAGGAAAAAATCATAAGCAAGCTTTCAGGACGAAACTCCGCCACCACAAGGCGGAACCAATCTAGGGCTCCGGCGGAGCTGTTCTGCCGGGGAAACTTCCTTCTGAGAGGGGGAAATCATCACCATCGTCATCACCAATGATCCTCTCATCAGGAGGGGGTCAATCTCCATCAACATCTTCACCAGCACCATCTCATCTCAAACCCTAGTTCATCTCTTGTATCCAATCTTTGTCTCAAAGCCTTGGACTGGTACCTGTGGGTTGCTAGTAGTGTTGATTACTCCTTGTAGTTGATGCTAGTTGGTTTACTTGGTGGAAGATCATATGTTCAGATCCATTATGCATATTAATACCGCTCTGATTATGAACATGAATATGTTTTGTGAGTATTTACGTTTGTTCCTGACGACATGAGAGAAGTCTTGCTATAAGTAGTCATGTGCATTTGGTATTCGTTCGATATTTTGATGAGATGTATGTTGTCTTTCCTCTAGTGGTGTCATGTGAACGTCGACTACATGACACTTAACCATTTTTTGGGACTAGAGGAGGGCATTGGGAAGTAATAAGTAGATGATGGGTTGCTAGAGTGACCGAAGCTTGAACCCTAGTTTATGCGTTGCTTCGTAAGGGGCTGATTTGGATCCATATGTTTCATGCTATGGTTAGGTTTACCTTAATACTGCTGTTGTAGTTGTGGATGCTTGCAATAGTGGTTAATCATAAGTGGGATGCTTGTCCAAGGAAGGACAGTACCCAAGCACCGGTCCACCCACATGTCAAATTATCAAAGTACCGAACGCGAATCATATGAGCGTGATGAAAACTAGCTTGACGATAATTCCCATGTGTCCTCGGGAGCGCTTTCCTTTATGTAAGAGTTTGTCCAAGCTTGTCCTTTGCTACAAAAAGGATTGGGCCATCTTGCTGCACCTTATTTACTTTTACTATTTGTTACCCGTTACCATTTACCTTATCACAAAACTATCTGTTACCAATAATTTCAGTGCTTGCAGAAAATACCTTGCTGAAAACCGCTTATCATTTCCTTATGCTCCTCGTTGGGTTCGACAATCTTACTTATCGAAAAGGCTACGATAGATCCTCTACACTTGTGGGTCATCAATGTAATTCGGTGAAGAAATGATCTGACAGATTTATGTCTGCAGGTATGTTGACTGTCCACCCTGAAGAGGAAATGTCCAGCTCTCAAAGTGACCTTCTACAAGAGCTGTCCCAATTGCACGAGCGAGCTCGGCAAGCAATGCGGAGCGTTGCCAAAGCATTGTGGTCGTCCGACTCTCCTCCAGGGAGTATGGAGGAACTTGTGAAGCTATTCCAGGGTGCTTGGCGGCGCTTCCGTTTATGGAAGATATCAGCCTACCGAGAAGGTGCCCGAGAGGCCTGGGCCATGGTAAAAACATGGTACACCAAGCTCGATCCGAATCATATGGCCCAGGTCGGACCTAAGGGGTCCGATGGAAAAGAAATTCCAATTAGTTTGGTATACGACCAAGTAAAGGCAGCCGCCATATTTTCCCAACAGGATTGTAAGCTAGACAGCCTTTTAGATGGCATAGAGGAAGAAGTTTTTGAGTCTAAATGACTATGTACTTAAATTGACAAGTTTGTCCCTAGCTAGATTGTAAAAGATTATCATGGCAGACCTTTTCGCTTCGACCTCTGGACCCAAAGGCTCGGAGTGTTTCCGAATACCCGCTTAGTAATATAAACCGGGGCATGCGTGGAAACCAGGTGTAGGGGTCATAGTTGCTTGAACAGACAAGTTGTATCCGGCTAGCTATGTTATATTACGTTGTAATTGTAAGAAACATCTTCCAAGGAGAATAGTTCCGTTAAGGATTCCTTTCCCTGGGTGAATATGCGTTAGTATGCATGTCTGAACTATGATTGAAAAAATCGCACTGTGAGTAACATCTGGGGGTTCATAGTGTAATGAATGTAACACGTCTTTAGTCCGCCGACCGAATATTCCCTTAAGAACGCTAGCTTTCGGCTTCACCCAGTCTGAGGTACACGTCCGGATGACCCGGTAGTAACAATCGCAGAGGTGCTCCCTTTATGCCCTAGCCGAACAAACGAGAACGTACGGCATAAGCACAGGAGCCAGGCAACCTAGCTTGGCCAAAACTTAAGTCATAACGATGCATATAATAGCAAAGAAAAGGTACATATGCGGAAGAGGACACATATGTGTTTACAGCTTGATGCTCGGAAAATAATAATAAGCTTCTGTGAAACAAGCCCCCGGGTATTATGAGTGTATACATTTAAGGATGTGTACATCTGTGGCCGCACAAGAGCTAAAGAGCTAAACGAAAAGTTAAAGAGAGGAAAAGAAAATAATGGAAACAAAGGGAGAAGGGGACGAACAAAGAGTCCGGCTCTAGGCGTAGAATCTTCGGAGTCTGGCGGCATTCCATGGGTTCGGCTCTAAGCGGTTGTCCGATGCATCACGCAGGCGGTATGCTCCTCCAGTGAGAACTTAATCTATGATGAAGGGACCCTCCCGCTTGGGCTTGAGTTTGTCCTTTTTCTTCTCTGGTAAGCGTTGAACGAGTTCGCCAACGTTCTATGTCTTGGCCCGCACTTCTCTGCTTTGATATCTGCAAGCCTGTTGTTGATAAAATGCGGACGGACTTTTGCGACGTCGCGCTCCTCCTCCAGGGCATCTAAGCCATTCTGCCGATCAAGCTCGGCCTCTCTCTCTCTTCGTACATGCGCACTCGAGGTGAGTCATGAATAATGTCGCAGGGCAACACAACCTTTGCGCCGTACACCATGAAGAAGGATGTAAATCCGGTAGTGCGACTGGGCATGGTCCGCAGCCCCCAGAGTATGGAGTCGAGCTCCTCAACCCAGTGCTTGTCTGATTCTTTCAAAGACCGCACTAGTCTAGGCTTAATGCCGCTCATGATAAGACCATTAGCTCGCTCGACTTGACCATTTGTTTGTGGATGATAGACCGAGGCGTAATCGAGTTTAATGCCCAATTTAGCACACCAGGATTTCACTTCATTGGCTGTGAAATTGGAGCCGTTATCGATGATGATGTTGTGTGGGACACCATAATGGTGAACAACACTGGATATAAAGTCTATCACTGGTCGAACTTCGGCCGTTTTCACTGGTTTGTCCTCTACCCACTTGGTGAATTTATCTACCATGACTAGTAGATGTTTTTTCTTATGGCTCCCTCCTTTAAGGGGTCCCACCATATCAAGCCCCCAGACCGCAAAAGGCCAAGTAATGGGGACTGTTTGAAGTGCAGTAGGCGGCATATGGCTTTGATTGGCAAAGAGCTGGCATCCGGCACAACGTTGGACCAAGTCCTGTGCGTCTGCTCGGGCCGTAGGCCAAAAGAAACTTGTACGTAAGGCCTTACTTACAAGGGCCCGGGCCGCGGCGTGGTGACCGCCGAGGCCAGCATGAATTTCAGCCAGGAGTTGTTGTCCTTCTTCTTCGGAGATACGTCTTTGAAGGACTCCGGTAGCACTTTTCTTGTAGAGCTCTCCGTCATGGACCTTGTAGGATTTCGAGGGCCGAACGATGTAGCGAGCCTCATTCTGGTCCGCAGGGAGCTCTCGCCTATTAAGGTAGGCCAGGAACGGTTCGGTCCATGTGGCAATTACTACCATTATTAGATGGTCCGAGGGTGTTATTTCGGTGGCTGAGCCCCCGATGATATCGGTATTGTGTTCGGAATCTGTGGGTATTGTCGGATCCGGGCTAGTGTTGCCACTCTCATCCTGCCACACCATGAATGGCTTGAAGAGCCTTTCCAAAAAGATGTTAGGCGGGACGGGGTCACGCTTGGCACCCATGCGAGCAAGGACGTCCGCCGCTTGATTACTTTCTCGAGCCACATGATGAAACTCGAGTCACTCGAACCGAGCTGATATCTTGAGTACGGCGTTACGATAGTCCGCCATCTTCGGATCCTTGGCATCGAAGTCTCCATTTATTTGGGATATTGCGAGATTTGAATCCCCACGCACCTCTAGGCGTTGTATGCTCATGGAGGTAGCCATCCGAAGACCGTGCAATAAGTCCTCGTATTCGGCTGCGTTGTTGGAGTCTGTGTATAATATTTGGAGTACATACTGGACTGTGTCTCTAGTGGGGGACGTTAAAACGACGCCTCCTCCTAAACCAGCCAGCATTTTAGAGCCATCAAAGTACATGACCCAGTTGGAATATGTGCCGTACTCTTTAGGGAGTTTGGCCTCTGTCCATTCGGCGACGAAGTTGGCCAATACCTGGGATTTAATGGCCCGGCGTGGTCTGTATGTTATGTGAAATGGTAAGAGCTCAATAGCCCACTTGGCAATTCGACCCATAGCGTCCCAGTTATTTATTATATCATTGATTGGTACTTCGGAAGCTACTGTAATCGAACACTCTTGGAAGTATTGTTGTAGCTTCCGGGATGCCATGAATACCGCATATGCTATCTTTTGGTAATGACAGTACCGGGATTTGCATGGTGTGAGGACAGTGGATACGTAGCATACCGGTTTCTGGAGTGGGAACTGGTGTCCGTCCTCCTCTCGCTCAACGACGAGCACTGCGCTCATCACCTGGTGTGTTGTAGAGATGTATAATAACATCGGTTCGCCCACGGTTGGTGCGGCCAGGATTGGGTCGCTCGCTAAAAGAGCCTTTATTTCCTCCAGTCTGGCTGTTGCTGCTTACGTCCACTCGAAGTGGTTGGAACGTCGGAGAAGGTGATAAAGTGGCAATGCTTTCTCTCCTAGTCTGGAGATAAGGCGGCTTAAAGCTGCCATGCAGTTGGCTAGTTTTTGGACTTGTTTAAGGTCGGTTGGCGTAGCCAATTGTGACAAAGCTCGGATTTTGGCTGGATTTGCCTCAATTTCTCTATTGGAAACGATGAAGCCTAGCAACTTTCCGGCGGGAACGTCAAAAACACACTTTTCTGGATTGAGCTTAATGTCATATGTCCGGAGATTGTCGAATGTGAGATGCAAGTCGTCTATTAACGACTCGACGTGTTTAGTTTGGATGATGATGTTTTCCACATATGCCTCCACTGTCTTGCCGATTTGCTTCTCCAGGCATGTTTGAATCATGCGTTGGTAGGTGGCGCCGGCGTTTTTAAGTCCGAAGGGCATAGTGTTGAAGCAGAAATGCATGTACGGGGTGATGAATGTCGTTGTGTCTTGATTGGATTCCTTCATTTTGATTTGATGGTATCCGAAGTATGCGTCGAGGAAACATAGTGAGTCGTGTCCTGTGGTAGCATCGATAATCTGGTCGATGCGAGGGAGGGGAAGGGATCCTTAGGGCAGGCCTTGTTGAGGTCCCTGAAATCGATGCATAGGCGCCATGATTTATCCTTTTTTGGAACCATCACCAGGTTTGCTAGCCAGTCCGGATGTTTAATTTCTCTGATAAATCCAGCCTCAATTAACTTGGCTAGCTCCTCCCCCATAGCTTGTCGTTTGGGTCCGGAAAAGCACGCAGTGTTTGCTTGACCAGTTTATATCCCTTTAGTATGTTGAGACTATGTTCGGCCAACCTGCGTGGGATTCCTAGCATGTCAGAAGGGCGCCAGGTGAATATGTCCCATTTCTCGCGCAGGAACTCTCGTAGCGCGGCGTCAACCGTTGGGTCGAGCTGAGCCCCGATGGATGTTGTCTTCTTGGGGTCTGTTGGGTGGACTTGAAATTTGACTATTTCGTCTGCTGGTTTAAAGGAGGTGGATTTGGGTCACTTGCCAGGATTACGTCATCCCTATCCACAGTGGATCGCAGCGCGGTTAACTCTTCGGCCGTGAGGGCTTCAGAAAATGCCTCGAGGGCCAGGGATGAGGTTTTGTTTTCGGTGCGGAGTGCTATGTCCGGATCACTGGTAAGAGTGATGATTCCGTTGGGCCCAGGCATCTTAAGCTTCATGTACCCGTAAAGAGGTATAGATTGGAAGCGTGTAAATGCATCTTGCCCCAATAGGGCGTGATATCCGCTGTTGAAAGGGGCCACTTGGAAGGTTATCTCTTCGGACCGATAATTCTCCAGCGTGCCGAATACCACGTCAAGTGTGATTTTTCCCGCACACCGCGCCTCCCGACTAGGAATAATTCCTTAGAAGGTCGTGCTGCTTTGCTCAACGCGGCTCCTGTCTATTTCCATTTTGTTGAGTGTATTCTCGTAGATGAGGTTTAGTCCGCTACCGCCGTCCATGAGCACTTTGGTGAGCTGAAAACCATCCACAATTGGATTGAGGACCAAGGCGGCCAGTGCCTAGACTGTCCGGAATCTTGGTTCGTCACTGCTATTGAAAGTTATGGCCGTGCCGTTCCAAGGGTTAGTCGCGGTGACTTGGCAGACTTCGGTGAGGTCGCGGAGGGCCCTTTTGCGCCGATTGTTTGAAGCGAAAGTCTCGAAGACCATCAATACGCTGAGGTAGTCGTCTTCCGGGTGGTGTTGCTCTGGGATATTTTTGGTGAGGATATCCTCGCCGCTCTTGGCCACTTGCCGGAGTATCCAACATGCTCTAAGGCTGTGGGTTGGTATGGTATCTGGTGTTGTGTGTATTTTGCATGGACGATCGAGCCATCCCTCCAGAATGGTTCTGCGCCCCGTAATGGGCTTAGATTTCTTTACTATTGGTTCGGATGCCCCGCGAGGATGCATCCTTTTTGCCCGGACAAAGGGGTGAGTAGAAACCGGTGGTTTCTAGTGAGCTGCCTGAGTTTCCAGGCGCTTTCCATTCTACAGTACTTCTGTACGATAATTGCCAAGTCAGCGAAATGTAATACGCGACGGTGGTTGATGGCGTTGAGGATTTCTACGTCCGTGCAATTATTGCAGAATGCTGAGATCGCGTCTTCGTCACGGCAATCTTTAATCTTGTCTTTGACAAGGAGGAATCTAGCCCAAAAGTGATGGACTGTTTCCTGAGACTGCTGCTGTATGTACATGAGATCGCGTATGTCTGGGTGGGTGGGTGGCTTTAAATCCGAACCCCAGCCCAATTTTGGATCCGGAGTTTGAGAAATCTCCGAGCTTAATGGTTCAGGCTCCGGGATATCAACTGATTTTTCCGGACCATCATCCGATTCTAAATTCGGAGGACAGGGCACCTCGTTCTGTGGACAGGTATCCGGCTCTTCGAGCTCGGAAATCCAAACACAGTTCATCCTTGATATAGGGGAAGAGTTGTTGTCTTGCTCCTCTACTACCGCTATCTGATGGGTGATCGGCGGAGATTTGATTTCTCTCTGATCGGGTTTAAGCCCAATCCGACCATAGTCTGTAGCGACCCCAAGGCAGCGATGCGATCTAGGAGTTCGCTTGAAGACAACAACTCCGTCGGATCCATCCGTTTCGAGTATTCGGAGTCAACAAGGAGGTGATTTTCAATGACCCTAGAAGTCATTGTCGGCTCAACGGCCGTACGGGCGGTCATGGTGAAGCCGCCCAGCCGGAGGGTTTGGCCTGAGGCCAGGGCTCCTCCAGAGGTGATGCTGTCCTTGATAACAAGGCGAGCCATCAATCCTGTCTTCGACGTCACAATGGAACTCTCAATGAAAGCACCAATGTCGGTGTCAAAACCGGCGGATCTCCGGTAGGGGGTCCAGAACTGTGCGTCTGAGGTTGATGGTAACAGGAGACAAGGGACACGAAGTTTTACCCAGGTTCGGGCCCTCTTAATGGAGGTAATACCCTACGTCCTGCTTGATTAATATTAATGAGTATGGGGGTTACAAGAGTTGATCTACCACGAGATCGTAATGGCTAAAACCCTAGAAGTCTAGCCTATATGATTATGGTTATCCCCATGGACTAAACCCTCCGGTTTATATAGACACCAGAGGGGACTAGGGTTGTACAAAGTCGGTTACAGAGAAAGGAATCTTCATATCTGAACGCCAAGCTTGCCATCCATGCCAAGCAGAGTCCCATCCGGACACGAGTGAGAGAGTCTTCGGTCTTGTATCTTCATAGCCCATCAGTCCGGCCCATGTCCAACAGGCCGGACGCGCGAGGACCCCTTAGTCCAGGACTCCCTCACCGGCGGAGCTCTTGCATTTAGGCCTCGACGGCGGCCTCGGCATCGAGGCGCTCCCATGCCCCGCGGTCCTCCCGCGCCATAGCCGAGCTCACCACCCCTGGCTCCGACGGAACGAGGTGGACCGGACGTGTGCCGAAGGGGAAATTGAGCCTAGCCGCCACGCCATGGTAGCGGACCTGCCAGCGGTCGTACTCCATGGCCGTGAGCTCGGCTTTGTGGAAGCTACCGAGCCACCGGCGGGTGTGGGTCTCTCGATCTGTAATCTTGGCGACCCACGTCCCCCACCGCCGCTGCCGGACCCCGAGGTAGGACTTCGTCGGCTACCGGGTCCGGGGGAGGACGGGGAAGTCCTCGAACCGGCATAGGGGCGCGGCGTCGGGCGGATCGGGGGACCAGCGACGGCGGATCGAGCCCGTGGAGAACGACGGGGACACCTCAGCGGCCACCTCACCAGCGTCAGGCGAAAAGGCCGCGATAAACCTCTTTTTGGCCATTGGCTCCTCGAGCTCCCCGGCACACAGGCAGAGGTTGAGGATGGAGGCGCTGGCGATGTCGGTGACCTACCAATGGTTTTGAGGGTTGTGTGTGTCTGTGTGAGCGAAGGTTGAGGAAATACTGCGGTAACTGAAAATTTTACAAGGCGGGAGTAATAAGGCGAGGCTACTGAAAATTTGGATCAAGGGTGAGCAGATATTTTTGAGATTGCAAGGGATGTAGAGGAGGGAGTAAAATGCCGGGGCTACTGAAAATTAAATCAAGGGACTGAAGTAGAGCGGGAGTAACAAACATCGCACATAGTCCGCACATACTAATCGTGTGCTATCAAACATTAAAACCTTCCAGGCGGTAGATATTTTCGAGATTGCGAGGGATGCAGAGGCGGGAGTTTTTGGGGAGCGAGCTAGTGTGCTTGACACACCAGCTATGGACTGTAACCGACGCACCTTCTCGCGTAAGCCATAGGCGTACTATACACCGACGGTGCTCCAAGATATTTTGTACTACATCTCACACGGTTGGTGATAATAAACTATGTGGGATCTACTTGATTTGAATTACAAAATGGTGTCACAGCGGCAATGGATGATGTTTAAATTGCTAGACCTTCTATCTGAACTGAACAAGCAACTATATGTGTGTTGTAAAATAATTGGAATTATTCAGGGTTCGTTTGGACATTTTATACATTAAACTGGTTTTCTAGCCATTTCAGGTGCACAATTCAAAATTAAACTACATGCACATGCTCCAGTGCATACAAATTGGTTGAAAAATCAAATATGTGTCCTTCAGTGCATGCTTAGGTCCAATGCAAGAAATGGAAATGTATTTTTCGGGGTTTGTTTGGCCTTTTTATACACTAACTAGGTTTTCTAGGCATTTTATGTGCATAATTCAAATTTGAACTACAAGCACATGCTCCAATGCACTAAAGTTGGTTGAAAAATCACATGTGTGTCCTTGGGTGAATCTCTAGGTCCCATGCAAGAGATGAGAATGAATTTCAAACACCAGGGCACTGTTGATTGCCGGTAAAACGTTGAGATACCTGGTTTCTAACTTCTAGTAAATCCAAAACTCGTCTGAAATTCATGAAGCTTGGCATGTTATCATGGAGCGGCATCAACATGCCATGGTGAAAATTTTGTCCCATTTGGGGCAGGTTTGGGTATAAGCTTCTCACAAACCAGAGGTTCTCACAACAAGCATGATGGTTTCGATAGGGAACGTACCACCTTTGGGGACGGGACGATATCCGTTCCCTCTTATTACTTTCAAAAAATTTCTAGTGTCAACATAGAGCAACCAGAGTGTTACGTTCAATCTTGGAATTTTTCGGGGTTCGTTTGGCCTTTTTATACATTAACTGGGTTTTCTAGGCATTTTAGGTGCATAATTCAAATTTGAACTACAAACACATGCTCCAATGCACCAAAGTTGGTTGAAAAAACACATGGGTGTCCTTGGGTGAATTTCTAGGTCCCATGCAAGAGATGGGAATGAAATTCAAACACCATGGCACTGTTGATTGCCGATAAAATGTTGAGATGCCTGGTTTTTAAATTCTAGTAAATCCAAAACTCGTCCGAAATTCATGAAACTTGGCATGCTATCATGCAGCGGCATCAACATGCCGTGGTGAAAATTTTGTCCCATTTGGGGCAGGTTCGAGTATAAGCTTCTCACAAACTAGAGCTTCTCACAACAAGCATGATGGTTTCGATAGGGAACGTACCACCTTTGGGGACGGGACGATATCCGTTGCCACTTATTGCTTTCAAAAAATTTCTAGAGTCAACATAGAACAACATGAGTGTTGTGTTCAATCTTGGAATTTTTCGGGGTTCATTTGGCCTTTTTTATACATTAACTGGGTTTTCTAGGCATTTTATGTGCATAATTCAAATTTGAACTGCAAGCACATGCTCCAATGCACTAAAGTTGGTTGAAAAATCACATGTGTGTCCTTGGGTGAATTTCTAGGTCCCATGCAAGAGATGGGAATAAATTTAAAACACCAGGGCACTGTTGATTGCCGGCAAAACGTTGAGTTAACTGGTTTTAAAATTCTAATAAATCCAAAACTCGTATGAAGTTCATGAAACTTGGCATGCTATCTTGGAGCGGCATCAACATGCCGTGGTAAAAAATTTGTCCCATTTGGGGCAGGTTCGGGTATAAGCTTCTCTCAAAAAGCATGATGGTTTTGATAGGGAACGTCCCACCTTTGGGGATGAAACAATATCCATTGCCTCTTATTGCTTTCAAAAAATTTCTAGTGTCAACATAGAACAACAGGAGTGTTGTGTCAATTTTTGTGATTTTTTGGGTTCGTTTGGACATTATTATGCATTAACTGGGTTTTCTAGGCATTTTATGTGCATAATTCAAATTTGAACTACAAGCACATGCTCCAATGCACCAAAGTTGGTTGAAAAAGCACATGTGTGTCCTTGGGTGAATTTCTAGGTCCCATGCAAGAGATGGGAATGAAATTCAAACACCATGGCACTGTTGATTGCCGGCAAAATGTTGAGATGCCTGGTTTGTAAATTCTACTAAATCCAAAACTCGTCTGAAATTTATGAAACTTGGCATGCTATGATGGAGCGGCATCAACATGCCATGTTAAAAAGATTGTCCCATTTGGGGTAGGTTCGGGTATATGATTCTCACAAACCAGAGCTTCTCACAACAAGCATGATGGTTTCGATAGGGAACATCCCACCTTTGGGGACGAAACGATATCCATTGCCTCTTAGTTCTTTTGAAAAATTTCTAGTGTCAACATAGAACAACAGGAGTGTCGTGCCAATTTTTGGGATTTTTCGAGGTTCGTTTGGACATTTTTATCCATTAACTGAGTTTTCAATGCATTTATGTGCATAATTCAAAGTTGAACCACATGCACATGCTCCTGTAAGTGCATCTAGTGCCCCTTAGAGATTTTGGTGTATTGAAGACTTATAGGTTAAGGGACTAATGCATTTGTGAGTGTACACATGTCTATAAGTCTATGAGGAGTTTGATATTTACAGAGAAAGTCGACCTCTAAAAATGAAGTTCTTGGACTGAAGACTTTGAATTTCTGAACACTTTCTGAAGACTCTGAAAGTGAATAAATTGGTGTGACCTTGAGGACTTGGTATTCATTTGAGGAACATGAAGTGTGAAGACTTTTGTTTTTGTAGTTTCATTTTCACTTTCTTGAGTCATAGGAAACACCGTACTGTTAAAGGGGGTCGAGGAAATACTAAGGAAAAATTTCCATGTGATGCTCAACTCAAAATCCTACACCTACCCATCCCTTCGAGTGAAGCCATTGGAAATCTCATACAGTTCACTCATATTCTTCAGTGACAGAGACGAAGTTCTTCTGGTCTCTAAGGAATTTGTTCTGACTAAGGAGTTAGGAATTCACCAGTGCGGATTGCCTACATAGTGAGGAACATGATAGCCCTGAAGAATTTGATTCTCACAATTCCGACCGTTGCTGTGCTATGCGCCAGCTGTCCCAGAATATCTACCCACCTAACGGTCATATCATGAAGGGCATTTATGTCTTATCATGTCGGGCTGCTCCCTAGGCTATAAATAGCCGCCCCCTACAACCACTGGCTGGTTGGCTGCTCCGAGAGAAACTGACACTTGTCATTTGAGAGCATCCCATCCTCCGAGGACTTTCAACGAAAATCATCAAGTGAGGAAAACCCAAACCCAAACACCTACAAACCCCAAGTGATTGAGCATCACTGAAGAGATTGATCATGCATGGATCTGACGCTTGTTACCTTTGAAGACTGTGCTTCTTCCAGACGGTTAGGCGTCAAGGTCTAGAGCATCCAAGAGGAATTATGGATCACCGAGTGACCAAGTTTGTGAAGGTTCGGAAGTCACCTGAAGACTTACCACGAGTGATTGGGCGAGGTCTGTGTGACCTTACCTCAAGGAGAATACGGTGAGGACTGTGTGTCCGGGACTGTGTGTCCTCAGGTTTAAATACCTAGCCGCTCCAACCAGATGTACAACTGAGACAGTAGTTGGAACTGGTCTACCAAATCATTGTCTTCACCAAGCTCACTGGTTCTATTTCCTCAACTCTTTCATTTCCTCATAACTGTGTTGAGTGCTTGTTCGTATCTGTGTTTGAAGACTTTGACTGAAGACTTTCTCAATTTCCTTAGTTCAATTTCTTCAGTCAGTTTGTCTTCATCTTGTGTTATCCCGTGCTTACGCTTCCTGTACTCTGTGCCTGTCTTCATTTCATCATGATGACTATGCTTGTGTTATATTATGTTTACTTTTGATCACTTATTCCGCTGCTAGTAGTTCTTCGCTAAGGAATTTCCTCACCTGCAAATTCCTTAGTGAAGAATTCATAAAAATCGCCTATTCACCCCCCTAGTCGATATAACGCACTTTCAATTGGTATCAGAGGGAGGTACTCCCTTGTTCTGTGTGATTTTGGTTTAACCGCCTGGAGTTTTAGTTATGTCGACCACAGGAATGAAGACTATGTCATGCCCCATCTTTGGCGGTCACGAGTATCCCAAGTGCAGGCCATGATGAAGAAGCGCCTCATGGCGATGAACAGCGAGCTGTGGACCATCACTGAGATTGGTCTGACCGATCTGTGCAAGATGGCGGAAGCTGATGACATTCGCAAGTACACTCTTCTCAACCTCACGGTGAAGGATGTCATCTGCTCCTATCTGTCTCAAAATCAGTTCAGGAATATCATGCATCTCGATCATGCGAAGCTTATCTGGGACCGTATCTCTGAGGTCTATGAAGGTCATCGAACCCGTCATGATCCTTGGTTTGAGGACTTCAAGGAATCTCTCAAAGCGATGACATTCGAATAAGAATCATCATCTTCTGCATCATGCCTTATGGCAAAAGATGCAAAGGTAACTGGATGCTATCTATCTGAATCCAGTGATGATGAATCTGGTGATGAATTTGGACCCAGCTATGTCAAACTTGCTTCCCTTGCCACTAAACAACAAAGAGCTTTGGAAAAAGTTCAATACATGCTAAATAAGAGCGACGATATGTTGGGAGAAGAAATGGATCAGTCCAAAGCTTTGGCTGAGAGTCTTCAAAGGCTTCAGTCTAAGTTTGACACTCTTCAAGGTCATCATAACACTCTCTTATCTGATCATGAGAAGCTTTCATATGAATTTCTTCAAAGAAAGCAAGATCTTGAAAAGCTAAGAGTGAGTTATGAAGATCTTCAGAAGGAGCGTGATTCATTACTTTCTCAACAAATCAGTGCTTCTCAAGAAGAATTTGTTCCTCCATGGTTGAAGTGCATTGAACGTGAAACTGCTAATTCTTCACCAGAATGTTCAAATGCTGCTAATGTTTCAAATTCTTCACATGCCTCTGCTATCACTAATTCCTCATCTGAGGACACTGCTAGTATCACTGACGATGCAGGGCTGAAGGAATTGTACATGACAGGCATGTACAAAAGCCTCAAAAGGCATCAGACTCTTTGTGATGTGCTTAAAAAAGCAGATCCTCAATAGGAACCCTAGGAAAGAGGGTATTGCCTTTGAGAGGAAACTCAATGCTGATGGTACATATTGGAAGCCTGAGCAGTACCCGAAAACCTCATGGGTTGCTGCAAAGGGACCTCCAGTTGATCCATCTAACTTATCTGGATTTTTTATTGTGAATCTCCTCATTCTGATGATGAGTCATTTGAATCCAACTATAAACTGTTCAAAAATTAGAATGGTGAAGTATTTGCTAGATATGTTGGCACTAACTACAGGAACGGTTCCCCTATGAAGAAAATCTGGGTTCCCAAAAGGTGCCTTGAAAGTCTTCAGGTGAATGTCCTCAGGACACCACCTGTGAAGAATAGGAACCCTAGATCAAATTCTTCATATGGACCAAATTCCTCAAAAGGATCAAAGCCCTCACATGAATATCATCGTGCTAACAACTCTGTTTTGCAGGAAAGAGCTAAGGGCTATGAATATGAGCATTATTCTTCTAATCATCATGTTCATAAGTCCTCGAAGAATTTCTCTACTTATTCATATGCTTATCCTAACTCCTCTTATGTGAAACGAAATGGACTGGCTTCTATGCCACCTTTCTCGTATGGAGCTCGCAAAGTGATGAACTCTTTGCCACCCCTTCAGATGTGGGTGGTGAAGAAAAAGAACTAGTCTCTTCTGCAGGGTTAGGTCTCCAGACGTACGTAATCGTCTGAAGAATTTGCTGGAGACCTGAGTGTGCCTGATAGGACGCAGGCTAACCATGAAGAAATGAACTTTCATTTCTCACGTCCTCATACTACTTTATCTGTTCTATTGCTTGATGAAATTGATCTGTTGAGTTGATGTCATATTCTTCACTGATGAAGTATATGAGTTCGTAAGCTGCACTAATTCATCTGCAGGATGATCAACCCAAAGCCACTGAGTGGGTCCTCGATAGTGGATGTACAAATCACATGACTGGTGACAAGAATCTATTGATGGATGCTTCATTATCTCTGTCGCATCTGAAGCATATCATCTTTGCTAACAAAGGAAAAGTCAGGTATTGGGTCTAGGTAAGGTTGCGATCACAAACGATCGACACATGGACAAAGTCATGCTTGTCGAGTCCTTAGGATAAAACCTCATGTCTGTCTCAATGCTTTGCGATCTTGATATGGTTGTTGTCTTTGGCAAGTACCATTGTGTTGTGGTTATGGAAGCTGACAATTCCAAAGTCTTCGAAGGCTTTAGGAGAGGAGACCTGTATATTGTTGATTTCTCTATAGGACCACAACCAGCCGTGTGCCTACTTGCAAAAGCTTCAGAAGGCTGGCTCTGGCATCGACCACTTGGTCATGTAGGCATGAGGAGTTTGCACACGCTTGCAAAGAAGAAGCATGTCATTGGCATCGAGAATGTCAAATTACTCAAGGATCACTTATGCGGAGCCCGTGAAGCTGGGAAGATGACAAACATAAGCATCCAGCGAAGACTATCATGACCACCACTCATCCATTTGAATTGCTTCACATGGATCTCTTCGGTCCTAACCATTATTCTGTAGTCTCAAATGAGGCATCTCAATATGGCTTTGTTATTGTTGATGATTACTCTCGATACACATGGGTACACATTGTTACTTACAAACATGAACTGCAGGAAGTCTTCAAACGATTTTCCTCGAGGGCTTCAACCAACTTTGGTGTGAAGATCAAGCACATCAGAAGTGACAATGGATCTGAGTTCAAGAATTCTGGTCTTGATGAACTTGGTATTACTCATGAGTTATCTGCTCCTTATACTCCTCAGCAGAACAACGTCATGGAGCGCAAGAACGGGACTCTTGCTGAGATGGCTCGCACTATGCTTGATGAATACAAAACGCCTCATTGTTTCTGGATTGAGGCAATTGATACTGCATGCCACATCATCAACAGAGTATATCTTCACAAATTCTTCAAGAAGACTGCCTATGAACTCCTCACTGATAAGAAACCCAATGTAAGTTATTTCAAAGTCTTCGGTGCTAAATGTTGGATTAGAGATCCTCATCACAACTCAAAATTTTCACCGAAAGCACATGAAGGTTTTATGCTTGGTTACGGAAAGGACTTGCACACCTACAAAGTCTTCAACAACGTTCTTCACAAGGTTGTTGAAACTGTAGATGTGCGGTTCGACGAAACTAATGGCTCGCAAAGAGAGCACCTACCTACTGTGATAGATGAACGAGCACCTGAGAAAACTATCAAGTTCAAGGCTACTGAGGATGTCATTCCTACTGAAGAATCTGCTCGAAGAATTCATTCCAGAACATGAAGAACGTCGAGCTAATGCACCTGAGGAAAATATTGAAGAAAATTGTGCTGAAGAAAATGCTGATCAAATTCCTCAACGACAACCAGCTCATCCTCGCGTTGCAAAAGAAGTGCAAGTTGAAAAGATCATCAATGACATTAAAGTGCTAGGTCCTCTCACACGCTTAAAAGCTTCTCATTTATCTAACTTTTGTGGGCACTATGCTTTTGTCTCTATCATAGAGCCCACTAAGGTAGATGAAGCATTTCTGAAGCCTGAGTGGATTCAGGCCATGCAAGAAGAATTACATCAGTTCGAGCTCAACAATGTCTGGGAACTGGTCAAACGTCCAGATCCTCGCAAGCACAATATCATTGGCACAAAGTGGATCTATCACAAAAAGCAAGACGAAAATGGCCTTGTGGTAAGGAATAAGGCACGGCTTGTAGCTCAAGGCTACACACAGGTTGAAGGAATTGATTTTGATGAAACTTTTGCACATGTTGCTAGACTTGAGGCTATTCGCATATTACTTGCTTATGCTAACCATCATGATATCACTTTATATCAAATGGATGTGAAAAGTGCATTCCTCAATGGTAAGCTTGAGTAAGAAGTATAAGTTGCTCAACCCCCAGGTTTTGAAGATCCAAAGAATCCTGACAAAGTCTTCAGACTCAATAAGGCCCTCTATGGCCTCAAGCAGGCCCCACGGGCGTGGTATGATTCTTTGAAGGAATTCCTTATGAAGAAAGGCTTCAAACCCGGTTCACTCGACCCTACTCTTTTCACTAAATCTTATGATGGTGAATTGTTTCTGTGCCAAATATATGTTGATGATATTATCTTTGGCTGTACCGACCAACATTATAGTGATGAATTTGCCTATATGATGAGTGAATAATATCAAATGTCTATGATGGGAGAATTGAAATTCTTCTTAGGTCTTCAAATTCATTAACAACGCAATGGCATATTCATATCTCAGGAGAAATACCTCAAGGATGTACTAAGGAAATTCGGCATGCAAGATTGCAAAGGCGTCAAAATTCCTATGCCCACAAATGGCCATCTGTGCAGTGATGAAAATGGTATTGACTTTGATCATAAGGTATACCGCTCCATGATTGGTTCTTTATTGTACTTATGTGCATCTAGGCCAGATATAATGCTTAGTGTTTGCATGTGTGCCTGATTTCAAGCTACACCGAAGGAATCACACCATAAGGTTGTGAAGCATATTCTTCGATATCTAGCTCACACACCAACACTTGGATTATGGTACCCCAAGGGCTCGGCTTTTTATCTCATCAGATATTCTGACTCTGACTATGCTAGTGATCGTGCGGACCGCAAGTCAACATTTGGTACATGTCATTTCCTTGGACGATCTTTGGTCTGTTGGTCCTCGAAGAAACAGAACTGCGTATCACTATCTACTACTGAAGCTGAGTACATTGCTGCTGGTTCTTGCTGTGATCAATTGCTATGGATGAAGCAAACTCTCAAGGACTACGGCGTCAACATGAAGAATGTGCCTCTCTTCTGTGACAATGAGAGTGCCATCAAGATTGCTCACAACCAGTTCAGCACTCGAAGACAAAGCACATTCAGATTAGTCATCATTTTCTTCGTGATCATGTGTTGAAGGGCGAGATTTCTATTGAGCATGTGAAGACTGAAGAATAGACAGCCGATATCTTCACAAAGCCCTTGGATGAGAAGAGATTTAGCAAGTTGCGGTGTGAGCTAAATATCCTAGAATCTTCGAATGTTCTCTGAAAAGGACACTCATCCTAACACTTATGCAAAATTGATGACTTAGATGTGCAACGCATGAAGAAACGTTTTTCTTCAATCAATGAAAAATAACACTCTAAGTGTGAAGAAATTAATGAAGAATGTGATTCTCAGAACCCTACGACAAATTGTACGCGGTGTCTGAAATCATCATTCGTATACGGTGGGTCTCGCCACCACCAAAAGTTGAAATTCCTCAGTTGTTCATTTTCTTCAACTTTGCATTGTCTTCACTGTTTCCGTCGTTTTTCTTCATTGGCTATATATATAAGGTTATGTCCTCTACATCATTCACTTATTGCTATTTCTTCAAGTTGTTTTTTCTGCTAAGTGAATGTGATCGGACCCTTCCCCCTCTATGCTAAACTCAACCCAATATATTCACAAATTCTTCATGTGAGTTCTATTTGAAACTCGTTCAAAATCTTCACTGTGTCCTTGTCAGGTGAAGAATTTGCGAATGGAATGTTAAAACTTATGTTATCCAAATTTTCGGCTTTGCCGCTTAAACCGTTCTGCATCCCACGAAATACTTATCTATTCACCCACGATCTAACACGATCTCCACTTCTCAGTACATGGGTGACACATGTCAAGCGAATGAGAAGGGTCAGGGGCACGTTCCTCCAATTTCTTCGGGCGAACAGTTTTTCACCGTGGCTATAAATACCCCCTTCTCCTTCCTCACTTCCTTTACTCCGCTCGACCTCTTTCCAGCTTGAGCTTCTCAAACCCTAGTGCCGCCACTACTTCATCGTCACCGGTGAGGAAGAGCTTCACTGCCTCTACCTCGTCGCCATCGTACTCGCGCCGGCCGTGGAAATCTTCACTCCGCCGCCGCCGTAGCCGTCGTCCTCCGCCGTAGCCGTCGTCCTCCGCCGAGTTAGGGCGTGGAAGATTTGCACAGACGAACTTCACTTCTCCACCTCACAGTTCATCGTGTTCTTCGTTCAGGGTAATTAAAGATACTTTTACTACCCTCTGTGATTCAAATGACTATCTACAAAATCTTCAAAGGTGTTTTTCTTCAAATCTTCACACACTAAACACCTCACATGTCATTTGTTCTTGATTCATTTCTCTAATCTGCAAATTTCTCTTCAAGATTCCTCAATTGTGCGGATTTCTGATCTGTACAACTCTGGAACCTAAGACTAAGAACTCTTAGTGAAATTCTTCAAGACTCGTCTGGTCAAATTCCTCAAACTTGTTCTTTTTACAAAACCTTTTGAGAACGCATATGACCTCTCCAAATTCCTCGCAACTATACTCTGTTCATAGGTACTCATGTCTGCTGCTGAATCACTAGGTTCTCATCAACTTAACTCATTTGCAGCGTTCCTCGAAGAAAAAATGCATACTTCTTCAGAGAATTTGATTGTTCAAATTCCTCGACTGAAGAAAATGGCTGACGGTATGAAGTCACAGAAAGGAGGAAAGAAGCCAGAGGTCAACACATCGTTTGAAATCCCTGATGACATCTATGTTGGGTACTGCACACCTCCTGAGGAAGATAAAAATCAGCGCAAGGTGCGCATTCAGAAGATAGAGAGGAGATGGGCTAGAGAGTGGAGGGAGTACAGATATGTTACTCCCAAATACATGAAGAAATTCGTTGTTACCCCTCCATGCTCAAGACCTCCATTGGCACCTGGCCAAGAAGCGGATCCCACCAGCGTCAAGTGCGGTGAGGACTTTCCTGAAGAATGGGCCAAGCGCCAGGCCAAGTTGGCCAAACAAGCAAAATAAGCAGTGAGGAAATTCAATGAAGACTCTGCTGCTGCTGCCACTGAGGCCTCTGTCAAGCCGAAGAAATCTATGGCAAAGAAGCCTGCACGTAAGCCAAGTGCTTCACCTTCAGTGCCCTCAAGGCCAAGTTACTCAGCAATGCCCTCACGGCCAGAATCTTCAAAGCCCTCAAGGCCAATCCTCATGCTGCTCCTGCTCCTCCAAAATCCTCAGCTCCTCAAAAGTCCTCAGCAGCTCCTCAAAAGTCCTCAGCAGCTCCTCCAAAGTCCTCAGCTGCTCCGACAAAGTCCTCTGCACCTGTGCATATTGCTATGTGCCAAAGGACTACAGGCATCTCTATTGCCTCAGGAGCTTCAGCTAGTTCCTCAGCTGCACCCAATTCTTCAACGGGACCCTCTCTGCTGAAGACAAAGGCCACTGCTAGAGGAGGTCCTCACCCTAGTCCTCAGAAGAAGCAGGTCGCCTTCCAAGTGCCATCTGAAGAAGACGAAGCTGATGATGAAGAACTTGCTGAGATCATCAGAGATAGGCAAGTCAGGGCCGCTAGAGCCAAAGGCACAAATGTGCCACTACTTTTGGATCCAAGGTTGATCCTCGACTATATTAATCTCTGGCACAAGGACCCAAACACTCCTATGGCTGATTTCAAGTTGACTCCTGGCCAAAGTCACATGCTGACCCATTTCATCCAAGAAGAAATGGAAATATGAGAAGGCCAGGCAGATCAAGAAAGCGCAATATAAGAAGGAGAAATTTCTGAAGAACAACATTGTCACTATGACAACTAATGAACTTGTAAAAATCCAGTCTGAAATCAAAACCCTCAGCGATGACTTCAAAGCCTACTATGCTGATTGGCAAGGAGCCAAGGTTAGGTTTGTTAAACTGTCTGAGAAGTTCACCTCAAATGTTGCAGCTCCATCGCAACAGGAAATTCCTCAGGCTGAAGCATCTGCTCAGCCAACTGCAGAACATGCCAGCACCACTGATGACTTTCAGGCTGCTAAAGAAAATGTGAGTTCCAGGGCTGATGACTGCATTCCAGTCGCTGAAGAAATTGCCAGGGCATCCACTAGTGGTGCGCCTGAAGAAAATGAAGAAGTCAGGGCAACTGCATCAGTTGTGCCTGAAGAAAATCAACCAGATTCCTCTGCTCCTCCTGCGCCTACACCAACTCCGATCCTTCCATCTACATCATATGTGAAGAAGACCAAGGCTGCAAAGCATGCAGCTGTGAAGAAAAGGAAGGCATCAGCTACTTCAGATTCTTAAGCTTCAAAGAAAATGAAGTCTATGACAAGTTTGTTCGAAAATCCCATTGATGATGTTCCGATCTCAACCATGCCATCAAAGGACCTTGTTCATTTTGATGAAGAATATGTGATCCCTAGCGGATCTAATGAAGAAAATCCTTTTGCTGCTTCGTCAGAGGAGATGGATGAAGAAATTGAAGCAGATCAAATCCCTTCAACACTAGTTGTTTCCTCGCCTATCCCTCAGTTCACAGCTGAAGAGGCTGGCATTGAAGAAATGGAAGATGAAGGTGTGGACATTGGCTGCACCACAATAGTGATGAATGATGACTTTTGGGAAAGTCAGTGTCGGTGTCAAAACCGGCGAATCTCGGGTAGGGGGTCCCGAACTGTGCGTCTAGAATCGATGGTAACAGGAGGCAGGGGACACGATGTTTACCTATGTTCGGGCCCACTTGATGGAGGTAATACCCTATGTCCTGCTTGATTGATATTGATGATATGAGTATTACAAGAGTTGATATACCACGAGATCGGAGAGGCTAAACCTTAGAAGCTAGCCTATGGTATGATTGTTATATGTGGTCTATCGACTAGCCTGGCCTCAGTTTATATAGTGCACCAGAGGCCTAGGATAACAAGAGTCCTAGCCGAATACGCTGGCGGGGAGGAGTCCTTTTCTTGATCACCAAGTCTTGTGGAATCTTCCGTGTATGCGGCAGCTGTCCAAACTGGCCCATGAGTATACGGCCATGGGGGCCCTCAGCCCAATCTAACTGAGCGGGAGACGACGTGGTGAGTACCCCCTAGTCCAGGACACCGTCAGTAGCCCCCTGAACCGGTCTTCAAGTTGGGGAAACTCCTCGATTCTTCCGAACTGTTCTTTGTCTTCGGTCGTCGGTCTTGAAAACTGGTTCAACAAATCTTCCCATCTTCTATCTTGAGGATTGCCGAGCTAAATCCGAAGATCTCACACGTCGGGTATCTGAGGAGCCCTTTAAGTCTTCGGCCTTTATCAATGCCTTGTTACTTTTATGCCACACCTCGGGTTTGAAGTTGTTCCCGGGCGGCAGAGTCCTCTTGTGTCCGAGCTCCAACGCCGGACTACATTCGAGGTATCTTTTGCAGCCGAGCACCAACGCCGGACCGCTTTCCGAGCTCCAACGCCGGAATGTATCCAAGCTCCAACGCCGGACTATGTCCAAACTCCAACGCCGGACTGTATCCGGGCTCCAACGTCGGACTATATCTGAGGTGTCATATCACCATGGTTCAAAAAAGTTGAAGGAGTTTAGCCGAGCTTAATGCTGGAAATGCCCTCTATGGAGCCAGCCACTAGCGCCTGAGATTTATGCCGGACTGCTTCCGAGGTGGTGCATCCACCCCGACTGTGGGCCAATTTTTTGTCAATATTTTTGATTGGTGCAATTTATTCTCTGCCGAGATATATAGCCAGTAGCCCTCAAGGTGTGTATCGGTTTAAAACCTGAGATGCACTTGAAGGATAAAGTAAGACCGCTGATCCCAGTAGCCGCTGAGACTCAGGTCGATTTGCAAAATCAGCCTGAGGATCAAGTCCTAGCTCGGCAGAATACTTCGGGACACAAAAAGCGGTGTGCTCAGTCCTCGAGACTCAGGTTGGGTGCGGCTGACCAACCTGAGGATCATAATCTCCTCGGAAACTGTATTACACTTAAAATTTTATGCATTGGACAGGCAATGCAGTAGCCCCCGAGACACTGGTCGGGTGGCAACACCAGATCAGGGGATCGATGTGCCCCTTTAATATTTGTAAATAATAAGCCCGAAGCCCAGTAGCCCCCGAGCCTTAATGCGGGCACGGGTGGCCGAATTAAGGATCGATATCCATAGTAAAATCACAAATTATGTGTAATGACTCTATGTATCCAAGTACTTTACGTCATTAATGCTCGGATCCGCATTGTACAATACTTTGTTGACCGACCATCGGCTTCCACCTCCTCGGCCGGTAGCCGAGGAGTGTTTGTCCTACTTTATAAAGCCTTTATGAGGGCAAAGATTTACGACAAACAAGGCAATATGGTCATACGGTTTTATAAACAAAGGTACGCAGAGAGATATGTTATATTACTGTTTAACATAAGAAATGTCTTCCAAAGAAAATAGTCCCGCTATCGGTTCCTTTCTTTGGGTTGTCATGCTAAGCATGATCATGAAACCTCAGCTCCAATGTAAGAGCAAAATATCGAGGATTTAGTTTGGGAGGCCAGTTAATAGCCCCCGGTAGTGTTCGGCGACAGTCGAGGTCAAGCCGTAAATACTTTGGCCATTGTTATGAATGGCCCGTCATTTAACACAGTCATCGGATCGCTGACCAGTTTATCGGATTTGTGACAGTCAGTTTTCGGCTTTCTCCACTGAGGTGCTTAACCATGTCAGCTGGAAGCACAATCGAAGTGGTTCTCCCTTTGCATGCCTAGCCGAACAAAGCAGAACATAGGAAGCAAGTGCAGGAGCCGGGTAACCCAACTATTGATCGAAGACACAATTCGAAATCGATGCATATATAGCAATATCCGAGAATGTTTTTGCCGAATCTCTAAAGGTGTCCGGTGTTGCACTGTGAGACTTGTGCTGAAAACACACAAATAGTTTAAAAGTGTCACAAGCTTGGAAAACTAAAAAAACGTCAGTAAAAACTTGACGTCCGAACAAGATCAAGTGTTCGGTGCCAATCTGAAAATTGGTCTCAGAAAAAAAGAGTGCTTCTGTCGTGCTTTAACATGACACATCCTATCTCAAGACTTCAAGCGGGTCAGCCTACGGCTTCAACCTCATATCCCGAAGGTGGAGTACTTCTCATTAGGCCAGTTTAGCAAACTAAACTCTAGCGGCTTTGAGAGAGAAATTAGGCTCTCCGGCTAGTGACCACACACTCGTGTCGAAAAAAGGAGTGATGAATAATAATAGTAATAAAAACTTTGCAACAACTAAGAAGAAGAACACTTATTATAAAATGGCTCATATAAATTTAAGAGCCCCCAAGTGACTTGGGTAAAAGAATTTTATGTATAATGATTGTATGTACCGAAGTACTAATATCATATCTTTGTTCACCCGAACTTTGAACGCGTCTTAACCGACCGTCGGCTTCTCCCTCTTCGGTCAAGGACCGAAAAGTGTTATGTACTCCACCTATCGAGAATATCGACAGTGTTTCCGATAACCAGGCAACCGGGCCATAAGGCTATAACAGACAAAGCACGCTCACGGAACTTATACTATATTACAGACAAAGTGTAAGAAGCATCTTCGAAGAAAATAGTACCCCCACCGATACCTTTCTTCGGTGCTCATTGTTACTATGAGACTTGTGCAATAGATTTTTTGTACTCATGAGTTTTGTTGTGTGCCGACCATGATTGAAAACAATAAGAGTGCTAGCTTTCGGCTTCACCAAGTCTGAGGTCAGAGCTCGGAGGACCCGGTCGTGACAATCGCAGAGGTGCTCCCTTTACTCCCTAGCCAAACAATCGGGAACGTAGGGGTAAGCACAGGAGCCAGGTAACCCAGCTTGCAAATCGCTTAAGTCAATACGGTGCATATTGTGGCGTAATACACGAATAAGGAACGAAGCTGTACAAGTATAATCATATGCAAGAGGAAAAGCTTCATAAAGGAAGCCCCCAAATAAACGGGGTATTTGAATTTGTGCGTCACAAAAAAAGTTTGGACAAGGAAAAAATTTTACAAGCAATTTTTTTCCAAAAATGTATAATGCTTGGTCAAACCGAACACAAGTTAAAAATTTAAAACTTTGAGCATGAAGGCAACTTAGCTGGTTAATGTGTTCGGTATTGATGACGCGGCCCGAGCTTGATGTGGGACAAGGTTCCATCCCCCAAGCCGGTCCCAAGGTGGTGGAGCAAAGGGCTCGGCACTCCGAAATGGTGACATAGCACGGTCAATGCGGGCCAGCAGAGTGATGCCGAAGTCCCTGGCATGGGGTAATGAAGTGTTGACGAAGCCCCCCGTCCAGCCGAGGTGACATGGTATGTCAGTACGCCGAGTTGACGATACTTCCCAACCCGGATCATTTTCCTATGCACAAAAAATAGTGCAAACCGGAGATAATAGTAATAATAATAATTAAAAAAATCATTGCATAATAAATAATTTATGCAAAGTGCTTAATAAAAGAAATATGGCCTGGCGCCGAAGTCAATGTCGATGCAGGGCATCGGCGTGATGCGGTAAAGGCATGGCAAAGCCTGAATTCACAGGTCGGTCCGAGTTCCGGATGCGGCGTTCGTCGGACCATGTACGGAAACTGACCGAACCACTATGCGACCTCGTTAATGCGGCCATCATTTGATAGACCTGTGTACATATGATGAACAAACCAGAGTAATAATTCCTTGGGAAAAATGAACCCGGATAAGCAAAAAAAAACTAGGATTAATAGCACCTGGTTTATTTGTTGTAGCAATCCGAAGAAAGGTGATTCCAAAAATTGGGACTCGATCCGCACACCCATTGTCTGATGGGAGATAAAGCGACAGTATGGCGCTGCTAGCAAAGGTTGGCTCGCCGAGGCAAAGCCCTCGGTCCAGCTAACGTGACGGAGTTGGTCGGCTAGTGGCGCCGAAGTCTCCGGAGTAGGTTGATGAAGAGATGGCGAAGCCCCCAGTCCAGTCGGGATGTCGAAGCCTCGATGTCAGCCGATGAGTCGAAGTAGGTCGGCGTGATGGACACCAGCTTGAAGAAGCAATAGTGCGGCCCTGCTGATGCAGGTCGTGACATGGTCGATGCCGGCTTGATGAAGTGACCGTGCGGCGATGTCGGTATGCCCGCTCCGTGTAATCCGTGGGGCGGCGATGTTGGTGATGATTTATCCTTCGCGATGCCGGACTCTTGTTCGGCTTGCCGAGATGATGATCCGAAGAAGTTGAGCTCGGCTCAACAAAGTGACGACGTGTCTAGCGCAGGTCGGCAGCCTTGGAGCAATATTGCCGGAGTGGTTTGACACCAGCATGATGATCAAGATGACCTCAGGAGAGGCTTAAAATTTTATGGCCACGTGTTTAAAAACGACGCACAATACCCTAGAAGGGAAATCCTCTAAAAAGGTTGTCCAATATCATGTTCATAAAGAAACATGAATTCGGGTCGGATCCGTATTCGCGTAGAAAACAGATTCGAAAATTGGTCCACTCATCGGAAGGTTCCCGGAGTTTGAACCATCGGATCGAGCTGAAATTTGGAGGGGTGGTAGATATGGGAATTCCGCAGTACATAAACGGTTGGATCTTCCAAAGGACCTCCGAGCTGAGCTCTGGAGACCACGCCCTAAACTCGTCCAGATTCCCGTCCAGATTTGACACGGCTCCGGTATATCATAGATTGCCGGAGATTCCTCCATCGGAACACGATGAAATTTTTCATGGTTGTTGTAGACTTAATTCCACACAATTGCACCAAAGGGATCGTCAAGGCGATGCTCAAAGAGGTGGTGGCAGCGAATACAAGTTTGTTGTTCGGAAAAACAGCACGATCGCCCGACGGCAATGTTGACGTTGAGCCCCCGAGCTCCATGGATGATTCCTTCATGATTTTGATAGAGATCGGAGTTGATGTTGATGAAGGCCCACGTCCGAACATGACGATCGGAGGTAGGGCACAATCCTCGGTCAAGCCAAGGTGACCAGTCGAGCCGGTGACGAAGATGTCGATGTCGCAGTTAATCTGCAGACGAGCCATCGATCCTTTTGCCGATCACACAGCGGCCCTCTCAATGAAAGCACCAATGTTGGTGTCAAAACCGGCGGATCTCGGGTAGGGGGTCCCGAACTGTGCGTCTAGAATCGATGGTAACAGGAGGCAGGGTACACGATGTTTACCCAGGTTCGGGCCCTCTTGATGAAGGTAATACCCTACGTCCTGCTTGATTGATATTGATGATATGAGTATTACAAGAGTTGATCTACCACGAGATCGGAGAGGCTAAACCCTAGAAGCTAGCCTATGGTATGATTATTGTATATGGTCTATCGACTAGTCTGGCGTCGGTTTATATAATGCACCAGAGGCCTAGGATAACAAGAGTCCTAGCCGAATACGCCGGCGGGGAGGAGTCCTTGTCTTGATCACCAAGTCTTGTGGAATCTTCCGTGTATGCAACATCTGTCTGAACTGGCCCATGAGTATACGGCCATGGGGGTCCTTGGCCCAATCTAACTGAGCGGGAGACGACGTGGTGAGTACCCCCTAGTCCAGGACACCGTCAGTCAGCATCCCAACTCTCCACTGTTCACACCTTTACAGCAAATACCTTAGTCCCCTGCACAAACTGTTCAAATGAGCTCTAAAGAAACTCACCCCACTTCGTCTATACGTGAAGAAATTACAGCCACTAGTGCTGAAGAAACTGCTGCTGCTGAACATCTGAAGACACAGATTACCACTGAAGACGAACCAGAAATTCCTCAGCCTGAAGAACCTGAGATTGTGATTCCTGAGGTTGTGATGCAACTCACTGACACTCCTCTACCCAAGCCAAAGGATCCATTCTCCAGGAAGCAAAAATTCAAGGCTGATGATTTCTTCGGCGAGCACGTATTCTTCACAGACTACAACCCCTATGACTCTGCTCGCATTAGGAAAAGGCATTTCTGGACTGCCAGCCAGGCTAATTTCTATTCCTCGGTGTTGTTCAACAAAGACAAAATCTTCTACCATGAGCACATTCCTCATGTGGATATGGAATCCCTGCCATGCTTCGTGCCAGTCCTCAGTGTTCTTCACGATGCTGGACTGTTAAATTTCTGCACTGACATCTGTGATTGGAATGAAGAACTTATTCTTCAATTTTATGCGACGCTGCACATCACAGGAGATTCTGAAGATGTGAATTCATGGGTGCTAGACTGGATGTCTAAAAACACTCACTACACGGCACCAGCTCCTGAATTTCTTCGTGCTTTACCACTCAGTCATCCCCTTGAAGCTGCTCGTTGCATCTACAGTGAACCTGAGGTTACAAATCACTACATGCATGTTCTGATGAAGCCTTTGAAGTCAGGTCAGGCCCCACGAACCAAATTCCTCGTGAAGGAATTACTATATGTGCCTCGGACTGTCTATCGCATTTTGACGAGGACAATGAGTCCCATCAAAGGCCACGACTCATCTGATGAGGAAATAGTTGGCATCATGAAGAATCTGCTATTCAACATCATACATAGCATTCCTATCAACTATCATGATTTCTTCATGAGGACTCTGGCAAATGCTGCACTTTCTCTGTTTGAGCTGAAACCTTATGCACCTTGGATTATGAGATTCCTCAGGACAAGGTCTTCACTCAACTACAAGGCTGATTTTCAGAATCACCTTAGCTATCTGCCCCTGATTGAACTCCTCAAGAAAGCTTTTGCTTCAACTGATGAAAAGGGCAAGGCTCCTGCTATCATTAATGAAGGCATTCATCCATTGGATGGTTAGTTTCTCAAAGCTGCATCTTATTCCACCAATGATGACTCTGCAAGACATGACTCCGCTGCGAATGCACCCAAGTCTATTCCCCAAGCCACTGCTCCTCGTGTGATGACTGACCGTGAGCTTCTGCTTAGTCTTCACCAAAAGGTGGATCGAAACCATAAATGGGTTAAGCATCAGTTTGGTTCATTTCTTCACAACATGACTTCTACACACAATGCAGTGAAGAAAAACCATTACTACCTCCATGAAGTTTTCGGTCGCACCTGGGCCATTCTGTCACATCTATATGGTGAAGAAGATCTCAAGAAAATGGGTCTCAAGGAAGATTTTGACTGGTCTGCACCTCCACCGAAGAAATACAAGAAGGTCAAGGTTCCTCCTTTGGTGTCCACATCCTATTCTTCATCGCGCGACACCGACGAGCATGAAGACTTGGACGACACTGCAGTAGGCCCTTCCATGACAAACGACCCCAACAATGCTGGCGCTCCTTCATCAACTTGATATTCTTCAGGGGCGTTAGTCCTCATTTTCGATCCTTTTGGTCATTCGATGACAAAGGGGGAGAATTTTGAGTTAGTCATCAAGCGGGTCTATCTATTTGGGTGTTTTTTTGCTAAGTTACAACTCTCGTTCTTCTGAAACTTTATTGGATCGAGTTGTAAACTTAAACTCGATGGTGCTCTGATACTTTTGATGTGTTTTTCTGCATGCTTATTTCTTATGTTAATGCATGTATGCTGAATTACATCAGTCACCATATTTCATCATGCATTCCAAATTCTTCATTATGATATGTCAAATGCGTGTATGAATTACAAGATATAGCGGGAGATCTCCATGATTTAACTCTTCAAGTGTGCATTGCTTCAAATGCAAATTCCTCACAATGCACATCTTCAGGGGGGAGTTCTTCTATATCTTGCAATCAAATTCCTCAATATCAGAATTTACACTTCATATGTTTATCCCCATTGAAAAATTAACCTATATTGTCATCAATCACCAAAAAGGGGGAGATTGTAAGTGCATCTAGTGCCCCTTAGTGATTTTGGTGTATTGAAGACTTATAGGTTAAGGGACTAATGCGTTTGTGAGTGTACACAGGTCTATAAGTCTATGAGGAGTTTGATATTTACAGAGAAAGTCGACCCCTAAAAATGAAGTTCTTCGACTGAAGACTTTGAATTTTTGAAGACTTTCCGAAGACTCTGAAAGTGAAGAAATTGGTGTGACCTTGAAGACTTGGTATTCATTTGAGGAACATGAAGCATGAAGACTTTTGTTTTTGTAGTTTCATTTTCTCTTTCTTGAGTCATAGGAAACACCGTACTGTTAAAGGGGGTTGAGGAAATACTAAGGAAAAATTTCCATGTGATGCTCAACTCAAAATCCTACACCTACCAATCCCTTCGAGTGAAGCCATTGGAAATCTCATATAGTTCACTCATATTCTTCAGTGACAGAGACGAAGTTCTTCTGGTCTCTGAGGAATTTGTTCTGACTGAGGAGTTAGGAATTTGCCAGTGCGGATTGCCTACATAGTGAGGAACATGATAGCCCTGAGGAATTTGATTCTCACAATTCCGACCGTTGTTGTGCTATGCGCCAGCTGTCCCAGAATATCTACCCACCTAACGGTCATATCATGAAGGGCATTTATGTCTTATCATGCCGGGCTGCTCCCTAGGCTATAAAAAGCCGCCCCCTACAACCACTGGCTGGTTGGCTGCTCCGAGAGAAACTGACACTTGTCATTTGAGAGCATCCCATCCTCCGAGGACTTTGAGCGAAAATCATCAAGTGAGGAAAACCCAAACCCAAACACCTAAAAACCCCAAGTGATTGAGCATCACTAAAGAGATTGATCCTGCATGGATCCGACGCTTGTTACCTTTGAAGACTGTGCTTCTTCTAGACGGTTAGGCGTCAAGGTCTAGAGCATCCAAGAGGAATTATGGATCGCCGAGTGACCAAGTTTGTGAAGTTTCAGAAGTCACCTGAAGACTTACCACGAGTGATTGGGTGAGGTCTGTGTGACCTTAGCTCAAGGAGAATAGGGTGAGGACTGTGTGTCCTCAGGTTTAAATACCTAGCCGCTCCAACCAGATGTACAACTGAGACAGCAGTTGGAACTGGTCTACCAAATCATTGTCTTCACCAAGCTCACTGGTTCTATTTCCTCAACTCTTTCATTTCCTCATAACTTTGTTGAGTGCTTGTCCGTATCTGTGTTTGAAGACTTTGACTGAAGACTTTCTCAATTTCCTCAGTTCAATGTCTTTAGTTGGTTTGTCTTCATCATGTGTTATCCTGTGCTTAAGCTTTCTGTACTCTGTGCCTGTCTTCATTTCATCATGATGACTATGCTTGTGTTCTGTTATGTTTACTTTTGAGTACTTATTCCGCTGCTAGTAGTTCTTCGCTAAGGAATTTCCTCACCTGCAAATTCCTCAGTGAAGAATTCATAAAAATCGCCTATTCACCCCCCCTCTAGTCGATATAACGCACTTTCATCTCCAGTGCATATAAATTGGCTGAAAAATCCAATTTGTGTCCTTGGGTGCATGCTTAGGTCCCATGCAAGAAATGGGAATGAATTTCAAACACCATGGCACCGTTGATTGCCGGCAAAACATTGAGATGCCTGGTTTTTAAATTCTAGTAAATCCAAAACTCGTCTGAAATTCATGAAACTTGGCATGCTTTCATGGAGCGGCATCAACATGCCGTGTTAAAATTTTTGTCTCGTTTGGGGCAGGTTTGGGTATATGCTTCTCAGAAACCAGAGCTTCTCACAACAAGCATCATGGTTTAGGTAGGGTGCATCATGTTGTGAGAAGTCTTTCGGGACAAAACGATATCCACTGCCTCTTATTGCTTCCAAAAAATTTCTCGTGTCAACATAGAATAACAAGAGTGTTGTGTCATTTTTTGTGATTTTTCAGGGTTCTTTTGGACATTTTTATGCATTAACTGAGTTTTCAATGCATTTATGTGCATAATTCAAATTTGAACTACATGCACATGCTCCAGTGCATATAAATTGGTTTAAAAATCAAATATGTGTCCTTGGGTGCATGCTTAGGTCCCACGCAAGAAATGGGAATGAATTTCAAACACTCGGGCACTGTTGATTGCCGGCAAAACATTCAGATGCCTGGTTTTTAAATTCTAGTAAATCCAAAACTCGTCTGAAATTCATGAAACTTGGCATGCTATCATGGAATGGCACCCGACATGATGTGGTATTTTTCGTGTCCATTTTGAGAGAAGGCGCACTCGAATATGACAGCCAACAAAGGCATTTTGAAAACATAGTTGCCACTTTAATATCTCAAACGTTTGTATAATTCAAACCGTGTGTGTTTTGTTAACCATTCACATGACACCATGTGTCTTGGTTTTAATGGTTGTAGGATGTGCCGTGCGGACAACTGCTTGACCTTGATTGAATGGGAGACGTGCGAGCGCAATCTGGTGCGCAGCCTGACCGAGAGGCGTGCAAGCTGTCCTCCAATGCGCAGGCTCACCGGGAAGCGTGCGAGCTGTACGCTGTGTAGGCTCACTGGAAAGCGAGCCCTTTGACTTCCATGGCCGCCCGCCTTCCTCTCCATTAATGGCGCCTGAGCCGCTGTTTAATATGGGCGGCCTTACTGTTTGCCTCCCATTCCTCTCCCTCCCATAGACCTCCACCAACGCCATGGCGCAGAATGATCATCTGCCACTAGTCTTCAAGTTTGGTGAAGTCGACTCCGAGCCGGAGGAGATAGAAAATAAGTAGGAATGGGGCCTCATGTACATGGCCCAGAACGAGCTAGCTGCGGCGGTTGCTGCCCCCTCTCCCGTCCCAGCGACCATCCCCGTAGCATTAGCAAGCTGGTTGCCGAGCACTATCGCAGAGCTGGAAGCCACAGGCGTCAGCGAGGTCTCCGCGGACCCGCGCGAACTCATGTAATGCCAGCCCCAGCGCCCGTGCCCGTGCCCGTGCGCGCCCCTCCACCCACTGTGGTGCCGGCCCCCATGCATTTGGCTGCGCCTGTCGCGCCGTTGCGCACCCCTCCAACCACCGCGGCGCTGATCCCCGTGCGTTTGGCTGCACTTGCCGCGCCCATGCCCATGCCCGTGCGCGCGCCCCCTTAGCGGCATGTGACGTTGTCGTCGACCGCTACCTCTCAGCAGCACCAGTTGCCGTCCTCCCGCGCCCTGCCCGTCGATCACGCGACGACATGATGTTTGATTTACAGGTGAAGAACATTTTGTGCTGCCTTGAAGAGTTCAACAACGGCATCCCGGTGGACGACAACGACAACGACAGCGCGACATGCCGCCTCCGCCGCCGCCGGAAATAGTTGTTTTGGGGTTTAATACTGTATCTCGAATTCTTGATCATATGAATATAAATTCGCAGTGTGACTGAATGAAAGATATGGTTTGAACGAACTTGCGTTTTTCTCTCTTAATGTATAGACTTATCAAACGATTTTCTTTTGAAAAAAACGTCAATGGCTTTTAAATATAAAACACTCATCGCAAACGTTTTAGTTAGAAAACCCGTATGCAAACCGACAGCTTCCCCAGGAAGCCAAGGGAAAATGTGCCGAGCAGGATTTCTGCATCCCTTCAACGCAAACAGTTGTTTTGCATGATCCATGTGCAACCACGTACAAACAATTGGGTAAGATTTGCATATCTGTCATTTTGGGTATGTTGCCCTTTGTCAAACTGGAAAGATTGACATTTGTTTATCTAGTAACATTGCCATTTGTCAAGCTTGTAACACTGCGATTTGTCAACATATGCAGCTACAGATCACCAGCACTATCTAATTTTTGCAACTAAAATCACTAGCACTGTTCATATGGACACCACTAGCAGGCGTGAGTTGATGGACGCATATGCAAATGTACCATTGATTACATACAACAAGTCATCAACCACAACGACAACAAGGATACACGTTGGATTACAGATCATTTCCAACAAAACATTCTAGTAAAGTTTTTCTCACACAACAAATAACAAAGCGATGAAGTGAACTTCAGCTCAACCACTCCTCGGTGTTGGAAACGCTTGCTTTGGACCAGAAGTGATTCTCTGGGAAGGGCCAGCTACTGTCAATCTCGAGACCAACGTAGGACTGGTCATCGAGGCTGAAGCGGCCTATGTCAGGATCCATATTGGGACGGTAGGGAAGCATAGTAATGTCTGAGGTATAGATACAGTTGCTTCTCATAAATGGTAGTAATGTTGTGTCAATAGCAGCTGGATCGCCTTCCACCATCATTGAATAGTTTTATCCAAGGAAGAGCGAGTTTCCTCCAAGACTTTCAATACTGAACCAGGGAGAAGGAGTTCGCGCTAGTACACTAGTATCCATCCCGAATACCCTGTAACGGATGTTGGAATAGGTCCGGAGAGTGCGACCATACGAGAAACCACCTGCTTCCTTAGTAACACCAGCAGTGCCCTATATACAGACAAGAAGAGGTGATCCATCAGAATAAGTTGCCAGGCGCCACTTAGTATATGGGTTCTGCTCGTCCTCATGCTCGTGATCATCAGCATCGTCATCTCCCCCTTGGTTATAAAAATTTTCAAGTATAGGTGGTGGAATGTTTACAGGACCTTGGAAACATAACAAGGTTAAATAGTAAAGGGAAACTAGCTAACCCGCACGCATGTGGATGAAACAATTATAATTACGGTGGAAGAAAAATGTACCGAAAGCATAAGGATTCCATGCAAAAATAGTGCCACGAGTGGTGGCAGCAAACACAAGACCCTCGTATTGAATTGCATCACAGTACTCATCCGTGTATAGAAACTGATTTTTGAGCAATATCCATCGAGTAAAACTATGAAGGACGGCAACAAGATTGTCAAAGATAGCGACAACACAAGCATTCCTATAACCCCAAGAACGGTTGGGAACTCAACAAATTGCTATCTTCCGTAGATGACATTCAGCATGATCGTATTTGAACTCACGTAGAATACCGGTGTACTCAACCTCTGGGCAATCGTCTGAGATTTTTGGAAGTGGAACCGGGTGACGAGTGTACACATTCACAAGTTCCCACTCGCAGTTGTACCCAATATAAAGAACCCAATCTCCATTTGTGCCTGCCCAAGCCTTGCCCTCAAGCGATGGCAACTTAACATCATATGTATCATTATCAAGCGGCATTAACTTACACAAGGCGAGGCTTCCCTCGTCCCCGCACCAGTCAGCAGGGTTACGGCGAAGAAGATAGGGGAGATCAAACCACTCCTGGACCCTTGGGTTCCTTGTAATGATGTTATTAGTTGAGTCGAGAATGGTCTTGAACAAACCCGCCATGGTAGCTGAGGTGATGACGTCGCACCGATCAATGAGTTCCTCCACCACATCATCATTCAGATCGGGGCAAGAATAATGGGGTCGTTTCCGTCCTGTTCCCTCCATGGAGAAGACGATCAAACAATGGCAGAAGGAAGGGTGAAGGCAAATGGAGGAGGGAGGAAGAGCTAGCATGCGACAGCAGTTCCAAATCGATAGGGAAAGGCGAAGAGTCGGTGGACGATTGCCACGGTACATGAAGAGGCGCCTGGGAAGCAAACGGTTGCCACAGAGGTCACACACTGACGACAAGGGCCGAGTGAACCGCATGCGTATATCGCACACACCTTGATCTGGCTGACTGTTTCTTCTGTGTTTCCTAATTACAAACAGCTCATCCGAGTGAACTGTATGCTGTATATCGCACACACCTTCATCTGGCTGGCTGTTTCTTTTGTGTTGCCTAATCACAAACAGTTCATCCGAGTGAACCGTATGTTGTGTATCGCACACGCCTTCATCTGGCTGGCCGTTTCTTTTGTACCTCCTCATCGCAAATAATTAATTGAACTGAACCGTATGCCCTTCATCGCACACGCAACTAAAATCTGAACAGTGTTTGATGCATCCGTCATCGCAAACATTTTATACATTTTTGACGGTTTTCACACACCACCGTTTGCGATTATTGCATCGCACACAGTTTCTCGAAGGGTCTCTGATCGTAGTGTCATGTTAGCAGCATCCTCCAGTAGTGATATGACTACACAATTTGAGCATAATAAGTATTTACTGAAAAACTTAAGGAGCACTCCATTATGCTTGATGCTATTACAAAACAACTTGATGATAAGAGTAGAGAAGTTTGCAATCTCCAATCTAAGTATGCTTTTGCCGAAAGTTTGCTAGAAAAAATAACCGATGCACAAGCTACCTTGGTAAAACAAATGGCCGCTAAACCAATCTCGTTAGAAGACAAAGGTGATGAAGATCTTAAAATGATTGGTGTTTCTTCTATTGATTCCTTGTTTAATAAAATTAATATTGATGAAAAAGGGACTGGAGAAGAGTCAGCTTTAGGTAGAAGGCGTCCCAATATTTTGGAGGGTGAAAATCTTGTTGAGAAAATTGATGAAAGTGGGTTTGGAGAGGTCAAAACTTTAGCTAGTGATGTGCCCACTCTTTTGGATTACAAAGACTTTAATTATGATAGTTGCTCCTTGATTGATTGTATTTCTTTGTTGCAATCCATGATAAATTCACCCCATGCCTATGAACAAAATAAAGTTTTTACTAAACATATTGTTGATGCTATGCTGAAAGCTTTTGAAGAAAAAATGGAATTAGAAGTATCAATTCCTAGAAAATTGCATGATGAGTGGGAACCTACTATCAAAATCAAGATTAAAAATTATGAGTGTTTTTCTTTGTGTGACTTGGGTGCTAGTGTCTCTACTATTCCGAAATCTTTATGTGATGTGCTTGGTCTTACCGATCTTGAATCGTGTTCTTTGAATTTGCACTTGGCAGATTCTACTATTAAAAAGCCTATGGGGAGAGTTAATGATGTCCTTATTCTTGCAGATAGGAATTATGTGCCCATAGATTTTATTATTCTTGATATTGATTGCAATCTGACTTGTCCAATTATTCTTGGTAGACCGTTTTTACGCACTATCGGTGTCGTGATTGATATGAAAGAAGGCAATATTAAGTTCCAATTTCCTTTGAGGAAGGGTATGGAAGACTTTCCTAGAACAAGAATTAGGCCACCATATGAATCAATCATGAGGACATCTTATATGGATCCCAAACCAAAGATGACAAAACTTAGATCCTTGCTTTATGCCTAGCTAAAGGCGTAAAACTATAGCGCTTGTTGGGAGGCAACCCAATGAATAAATTTTATTTTTGCCTTTTGCTTTCTGTTCTTGAGTGTTAGCACAATTATGCTACTGTTATGATCATGTTTTTGTGTTTTGATTAGTGTTTGTGCCAAGTAAATCCTTTAGGATCTTCTTGGGTGATAGTTGTTTGATCTTGCTGAAAAACATAAACTTTTACGCTCACGAAATTAATTTTCATTTTTTACCAGAGAGTGATAAAATACTCGTTCCACTTGTAGTAGATCAATATACAAATTGCTCATGTCGTCCTAATTTGTGAATTTTTGGAGTTACAGACGTATTTGAAATAGTCAAATTGCTACAGATTGTTCTGTGACAGATTCTGTTTTCTTTGTGTTTTGTGCTTATTTTGATGGCTCTATGGTTTTCTTTGATGAGTTTTTGCCATAGAAAAGTTGGAATATGGTAGATATAATGCAAAAACAAAATATGAATTGGTTTGATACAGTACTTATAGTAGTGTTTTATTATTCTTATACTAACGGATCTCACGAAGGTTTTGTTGAGTTTTGTGTGATTGAAGTTTTCAAGTTTTGGGTTATCTTACGATGGATGAAGGAATAAATGATAGAAGATCCTAAGCTTGGGTATGCCCCGGCATCCCAAGCTATTATCCAAGAATGAGCAACCAACTAAGCTTGGGGATGCCCCGAGTGACATCCCCTCTTTCTTCTAACGACCATCTGTATTTTACTCGAAACTATATTTTTATTCGTCACATACTATGTGTTTTGCTTGGAGCGTCTTGTATGATATGAGTCTTTCTTATTTTATTTTGTGTTTTAAGTCATCAATCCTTGCTGGAAACACCTATTTGAGAGAGCCAAAATTATGTCATGACTTGTTATAATTGCTCTCTATGCTTCACTTCAATTTTTATGAGCCATGGACTTGCTCTAGTGCTTCATGCATATCCTTTTGAGCATGGTGTGCTTAGTATTTTTCAAGAAATTATCTCTTGCTTCACTTAAATTAATTTGAGAGAAAGAAATACTATGCTCATGATCTTCACCTATATTTGTTTGAGCTTGCCAAAAGCAACACATGAAAATTAGTCCCAAAGTGATAGATATCCAAGAAGGATATAATAAAAACTTTCATGAAGATCATTGGACAAAATAAACTTGATTCTTAGTAATAGTTTTGAGATATGATGATGTGATATGTGATTCATCTTGATGAGTAATTATGCTTAGTAAGAATATTGGTGTTAAGGTTTGTGATTCCTGATACGTCTCCGTCATATCTATAATTTTTGATTGTTCCATGCCAATATTATCCAACTTTCATATACTTTTGGCAACTTTTTATACTATTTTTGGGACTAACATATTGATCCAGTGCCCAGTGCAAGTTCTTGTTTGTTGCATGTTTTTTGTTTCGTAGAATATCCATATCAAACAGAGTCCAAACGGGATATAAATTGACAGAGATTTTTTTTGGAATATATATGATTTTTGGGAAGAAAAATCCACGCGAGACAGTGCCCGAGGTGGCCACGAGGTAGGGGGCGCGCCTGCCCCCCTGGCGCGCCCCTGACCCTCGTGGCCACCCTGTAAGTCGGTTGATGCCCTTCTTTCGCCGCAAGAAAGCTAATTTCCGGATAGAGATCGTGTTAAAGTTTCAGCCCAATCGGAGTTACGGATCTCCGGGAATATAAGAAACGGTGAAAGGGAAGAATCTGAGAACGCAGAAACAGAGAGAGACAGAGAGACCGATCCAATCTCAGAGGGGCTCTCGCCCCTCCCGTGCCATGGAGGCCATGGACCAGAGGGGAAACCCTTCTCCCATCTAGGGAGGAGGTCAAGGAAGAAGAAGAAGGAGGGGGGCTCTCCCCCTCGCTTCCGGTGGCACCGGAGTGCCACCGGGGGCCATCATCATCACCGCGATCTACACCAACACCTCCGCCATTTTCACCAACATATCCATCACCTTCCCCCCTCTATCTACAGCGGTCCACTCTCCCGCAACCCACTGTACCCTCTACTTGAACATGGTGCTTTATGCTTCATATTATTATCCAATGATGTGTTGCCATCCTATGATGTCTGAGTAGATTTTCGTTGTCCTATCAGTGGTTGATGAATTGATATGATTGATTTAATTTGCTTGTGGTTATGTTGCTGTCCTTTGGTGCCCATCATATGATTGCGCGCGTGGATCACACCCTAGGGTTAGTTGTATGTTGATAGGACTATGTATTGGAGGGCAAGAGTGACAGAAGCTTCAACCTAGCATAGAAATTGATGCATACGGGATTGAAGGGGGACCAATATATCTTAATGCTATGGTTGGGTTTTACCTTAATGAACATTAGTAGTTGCGGATGCTTGCTAATAGTTCCAATCATAAGTGCATAGAATTCCAAGTCAGGGATGACATGCTAGCAGTGGCCTCTCCCACATAATACTTGCTATCGGTCTAGTAAAGTAGTCAATTTCTTAGGGGCAATTTCGCAAATTCTACCACGACTTTTCCACACTCGTTGTATTTACTTTATTGTTTCTTTATCTAAACAGCCCCTACTTTTTATTTATGTAATCTTTATTATCTTGCAAACCTATCCAGCAACACCTACAAAGTACTTCTAGTTTCATACTTGTTCTAGGTAAAGCGAACATTAAGCATGCGTAGAGTTGTATCGGTGGTCGATAGAATTTGAGGGAATATTTGTTCTACCTTTAGCTCCTCGTTGGGTTCGACACTCTTACTTATCGAAAACTGTTGCGATCGCCTACACTTGTGGGTTATCAAGACCTTTTTCTGGCGCCGTTGCCGGGGAGCAATAGCGTGGGGTGAATATTCTCGTGTGTGCTTGTTTGCTTTGTCACTAAGTAATTTTTATTTGCTGTTCTTAGTTGTTTTCTATCTTTAGTTATGGGTAGAAAACGCAAAATACCAAAAAATTAGTTGTACCTACTGAACCAATGGTTGAAGAACCACTCAAAATCTATCACACTGCTGAAGCTTATTACTTGGATCATCTTCGATCCCTTTGTGCTCGTGCTGAAACCCCAACTAGCTTAGTTGAGGGAAAATCTTTAGATGAGCATGCTTGTTATGTGCGACACCGTATATCTGAAAGAGGGAAACGTTTATTGGATCAAATTCATCGTTTACAATGCTATGCTTGGAATTTATGTTATATATATGATTTTACTTGTTGTTCTGAAAACCCTAAGAAACACCTTCCCTACCAATGTGAGTTTATTGATAATGGAATCTTGTCTTCGTATGCTAAGGGTGTTTATATTTACTATGATGTTCAACAAATTGAAGAATTTGTTGCTTTTAAGGGTGCTTACGAAATTGCTTCTTTGATTGAAAAGTATGGTGCTACTCTTTACAATTCTGAAATTTTTGCCATACTTAAATATTGCTATGATAATTATGCTTCTAATGCTTATATTAAACCATATATTTAGGAATACTCAACTGTCCAAGAAGAGACTAATATATTGCAGGAGTCTATGGAAGAAGAAATTGATGAAACTGTGAGTTCATTGGATGAAAAAGATGAGGTGGAAAGTGAAGAACAAAAGGAGGAAGAGCGGATTGATCACCCATGCCCACCTTCTAATGAGAGTAACTCTTTAACTCATACATTGTTTAATCCCCCTTCGTGCCTACCGAAGGATGATTGCTATGATGAATGTTATGATCCCGTCGATTCTTTTGAAATATCCCTTTTCGATGATGCTTGCTATGCTTATGGCCAAGATGCCAATATGAATTATGCTTATGGATATGAACTTGCTATAGTTCCTTATGTTAAACATGAAATTGTTGCTATTGCACCCACGCATGATAGTCCTATTATCTTTTCGAATTCTCCCGACTACACTATATCGGAGAAGTTTGCACTTATTAAGGATTATATTGATGGGTTGCCTTTTACCGTTACACATGATGATTTTAATGAATATAATATGCATGTGCTTGATGCTCCTACTTGCATTTATTATGAGAGAGGAACTATATCTCCACCTCTCTATGTTTCCAATATGATAAAATTGCAAGAAACTGTGTATACTATGCATTGGCCTTTACTATGTGTGCATGAATTGTTCTTTTATGACATGCCGATGCATAGGAAGAGAGTTAGACTTCGTTATTGCATGATATATGTTACTTTGTGCTCACTACTAAATTATAAATCATTGTTAATTAAAATTGGCTTTGATATACCTTGGGATCCGGGTGGATTCACTACTTGAGCACTATATGCCTAGCTTAATGGATTTAAAGAAAGTGCTGCCAGGGAGATAACCCGGAAGTTTTAGAGTCATTTATTTCTGTTGAGTGCTTTCATATAGTTTAAAAAAAACAAAAAAGGGGGAACCCAAAACTTTTTCTGAAAGAAAAGTGAAATTGAGAGAGACGAGTATTATGAAAGTGGGGGACGTCCTTGAACTTTGTTCATGCCCATGGGAACTCTGAATCTTAATTATAGAAACTCTTAAATAAAAATAATTATCCCCTAGTAAAATTCCATTGTATTATAAAAATAATGTGCCAAGGTTTGCCTTTAGGATGTTTACATTTGTTTGATGGTTTGTATGGTGCAGGACAGAAACTTTGGCTGAGTGCGCGATTTTACATTTTTATCTGGAACGTCAAATGGTTCTGATTCTTTTTGCACTGTCTTCCTATACAAATTGTTTATTTTTCCTAATTTTGGTTGAATTTTTCAAGTACCAGAAGTATGGTTAATGTTCATATTATTACATACTGTTCTGTTTTAGACAGATTCTGTTTTCGATGCATAGTTTGCTTGTTTTAATGAAACTATCGATTTATATCAGTGGATTAAGCCATGAAAAAGTCATATTACAGTAGACACAATGCAAAAACAAAATATGAATTGGTTTTCAACAGTACTTAGAGTAGTGATTTGCTTTATTATACTAACGGATCTTACCGAGTTTTCTATTGAAGTTTTGTGTGGATGAAGTGTTCGATGATCGAGAAGGTCTCGATGTGAGAAGAAGGAAGAGAGGCAAGAGCTCAAGCTTGGGGATGTCCGAGGCACCCCAAGTAAATATTCAAGGAGACTCAAGCGTCTAAGCTTGGGGATGCTGGGAAGGCATCCCCTCTTTCTTCAACAAGTATCGGTATGTTTTCGGATTCATTTCGTTCATGCGATATGTGCAATCTTGGAGCGTCTTTTGCATTTAGTTTTCATTTTTATTTTATGCACCATGCTGGTATGATATAGTCCTTGATTTATTTATAGAATTATCATTGCACTTCACTTATATCTTTTGAGTATGGCTTTATAGAATGCTTCGTGTGCTTCACTTATATAATTTGAAGTTTGGATGGCCTGTTTCTCTTTACATATACAACCGCCATTTGTAGAATGCTCTTTTGCTTCACTTATACTTGTTAGAGAGTGGGCATATCTTTTGTAGAAAGAATTGAACTCTCTTGCTTCACTTATATCTATTTAGAGAGATGACAGGAACTGGTCATTCACATGGTTAGTCATAAAATCCTACATAAAACTTGTAGATCGCTGAATATGATATGTTTGATTCCTTGCAATAGTTTTGCGATATAAAGATGGTGATATTAGAGTCACGGTAGTGGGTAGTTGTGGATTGTAGAAATACCTGTGTTGAAGTTTGTGATTCCCGTAGCATGCACGTATGGTGAACCGTTATGTGATGAAGTCGGAGCATGATTTATTTATTTATTGTCTTCCTTATGAGTGGCGGTCGGGGACGAGCGATGGTCTTTTCCTACCAATCTATCCCCCTAGGATCATGCGCGTAGTACTTTGTTTCGATAACTAATAGATTTTTGCAATAAGTATGTGAGTTCTTTATGACTAATGTTGAGTCCATGGATTATACGCTCTCTCACCCTTCCACCATTGCTAGCCTCTCTAGTACCGCGCAACTTTCGCCGGTACCATAAACCCACCATATACCTTCCTCAAAACAGCCACCATACCTACCTATCATGGCATTTCCATAGCCATTCCAAGATATATTGCCATGCAACTTCCATCATCATCATATACATGACTTGAGCATTCATTGTCATATTGCTTTGCATGATCGTAAGATAGTTAGCATGATGTTTTCATGGCTTGTCCGTTTTTTGATGTCATTGCTACGCTAGATCATTGCACATCCCGGTACACTGCCGGAGGCATCCATATAGAGTCATACTTTGTTCTAGACATTGAGTTGTAATATTGAGTTGTAAGTAAATAAAAGTGTGATGATCATCATTATTAAAGCATTGCCCCAGTGAGGAAAGGATGATGGTGACTATGATTCCCCCATAAGTCGTGATGAGACTCCGGACTTTACAAAAAAATAAAAGAGGCCAAAGAAGACCAAATAAAAAAAGAGGCCAAAGAAGCCCACCAAAAAATATATAAAAAACAAAATATGAGAGAAAAAGAGAGAAGGGGCAGTGCTACTATCCTTTTTCCACACTTGTGCTTCAAAATAGCACCATGTTCTTCATATAGAGAGTCTCTTGAGTTATCACTTTCATATACTAGTGGGAATTTTCATTATAGAACTTGGCTTGTATATTCCGATGATGGGCTTCCTCAAATGCCCGAGGTCTTCATGAGCAAGCAAGTTGGATGCACACCCACTTAGTTTCAGTTGGAGCTTTCATACACTTATAGCTCTAGTGCATCCGTTGCATGGCAATCCCTACTCACTCACATTAATATCAATTGATGAGCATCTCCATAGCCCGTTGATACGCCTAGTTGATGTGAGACTATCTTCTCCTTTTTGTCTTCTCCACCATCATATTCTATTCCACCTATAGTGCTATGTCCATGGCTCACGCTCATGTATTGCGTAAAAATTGAAAAGGTTTGAGAACGCCAAAAGTATGAAACAATTGCTTGGCTTGTCATCGGGGTTGTGCATGATGTGAATATTTTGTGTGGTGAAGATGGAGCATAGCCAGACTATATGATTTTGTAGGGATAACTTTCTTTGGCCATGTTATTTTGAAAATACATGATTGCTTTATTAGTAGGCTTGAAGTATTGTTTTTATGTCAAATGATAGACTATTGCTTTGAATCACTCGTATCTTAATATTCATGCCATGTTTAGACATATGATCAAGATTATGCTAGGTAGCATTCCACATCAAAAAATATTCTTTTTTATCATTTACCTACTCGAGGACGAGCAGGAATTAAGCTTGGGGATGCTGATACGTCTCCGTCGTATCTATAATTTTTGATTGTTCCATGCCAATATTATTCAACTTTCATATACTTTTGGCAACTTTTTATACTATTTTTGGGACTAACATATTGATCCAGTGCCCAGTGCCAGTTCCTGTTTGTTGCATGTTTTTGTTTCGCAGAATATCCATATCAAACGGAGTCCAAACGGGATAAAAATTGACGGAGATTTTTTTTGGAATATATATGATTTTTGGGAAGAAAAATCCACGCGAGACGGTGCCCAAGGTGGCTACGAGGTAGGGGGCGCGCCTGCAACCCTTGGCGCGCCCTGAACCTCGTGGCCACCCCGTAAGTCGGTTGATGCCCTTCTTTCGCCGCAAGAAAGCTAATTTCCGGATAGAGATCGTGTTAAAGTTTCAGCCCAATCGGAGTTACAGATCTCCGGGAATATAAGAAACGGTGAAAGGGAAGAATCTGAGAACGCGGAAACAGAGAGAGACAGAGAGACAAATCCAACCTTGGAGGGGCTCTCTGTTGGGGAACGTAGTAATTTCAAAAAATTTCCTACGCACACGCAAGATCATGGTGATGCATAGCAATGAGGGAAGAGTGTGATCTACGTACCCTTGTAGATCGACAGCGGAAGCGTTAGCACAACGTGGTTGATGTAGTCGTACGTCTTCACGGCCCGACCGGTCAAGCACCGAAACTACGGCACCTCCGAGTTCTAGCACACGTTCAGCTCGATGACGATCCTCGGACTTCGATCTAGCAAAGTGTCGGGGAAGAGTTCCGTCAGCACGATGGCGTGGTGACGATCTTGATGTACTACCGTCGCAGGGCTTCGCCTAAGCACCGCTACAATATTATCGAGGATTATGGTGGAAGGGGGCACCGCACACGGCTAAGAATATGATCACGTGGATCAACTTGTGTGTCTAGGGGTGCCCCTTGCCCCCGTATATAAAGGATCAAGGGGAGGAGGAGGCCGGCCTTAGGAGGGGGCGCGCCAAGTGTGGAGTCCTACTAGGACTCCCTAGTCCTAGTAGGATTCCACCTCCCATATGGAATAGGAAAAGAGGAAGGGAAAAGGAGAAGCAAGGAAGGGGGTGCCCCCCTTCCCTAGTCCAATTCGGACCAGACCAAGGGGAGGGGTGCGGCCACCCTTGAGGCCCTTTTCCTTCTTTCCCGTATGGCCCAATAAGGCCCAATATGTATTCCCGTAACTCTCCGGTACTCCGAAAAATACCCGAATCACTCGGAACCTTTCCGATGTCCAAATATAGTCGTCCAATATATCGATCTTTACGTCTCGACCATTTCGAGACTCCTCGTCATGTCCCCGATCTCATCCGGGACTCCGAACTCCTTCGGTACATCAAAACTCATAAACTCATAATATAACTATCATCGAAACCTTAAGCGTGCGGACCCTACGGGTTCGAGAACAATGTAGACATGACCGAGACACGTCTCCAGTCAATAACCAATAGCGGAACCTGGATGCTCATATTGGCTCCCACATATTCTACGAAGATCTTTATCGGTCAGACCGCATAACAACATACGTTGTTCCCTTTGTCATCGGTATGTTACTTGCCCGGGATTCGATCGTCGGTATCTTAATACCTAGTTCAATCTCGTTACCGGCAAGTCTCTTTACTCGTTCAGTCATACATCATCTCACAACTAACTCATTAGTTGCAATGCTTGCAAGGCTTATGTGATGTGCATTACCGAGAGGGCCCAGAGATACCTCTTCGACAATCGGAGTGACAAATCCTAATCTTGAAATACGCCAACCCAACATGTACCTTTGGAGACACCTGTAGAGCTCCTTTATAATCACCCAGTTATGTTGTGACGTTTGGTAGCACACAAAGTGTTCCTCTGGCAAACGGGAGTTGCATAATCTCATAGTCATAGGAACATGTATAAGTCATGAAGAAAGCAATAGCAACATACTAAACGATCGGGTGCTAAGCTACTGGAATGGGTCATGTCAATCACATCATTCTTCTAATGATGTGATCCCGTTAATCAAATAAAAACTCTTTTGTTCATGGTTAGGAAACATAATCATCTTCGATTAACGAGCTAGTCAAGTAGAGGCATACTAGTGACACTCTGTTTGTCTATGTATTCACACATGTATTATGTTTCCGGTTAATACAATTCTAGCATGAATAATAAACATTATCATGATATAAGGCCATGGACCAGAGGGGAAACCCTTCTCCCATCTAGGGAGGAGGTCAAGGAAGAAGAACAAGGAGGGGGGCTCTCTCCCCCTCGCTTCCGGTGGAACCGGAGTGCCACCGGGGGCCATCATCATCACCGCGATCTACACCAACACCTCCGCCATCTTCACCAACATCTCCATCACCTTCCCCCCTCTATCTACAGCGGTCCACTCTCCCGCAACCCGCTGTACCCTCTACTTGAACATGGTGCTTTATGCTTCATATTATTATCCAATGATGTGTTGCCATCCTATGATGTCTGAGTAGATTTTCGTTGTCCTATTAGTGGTTGATGAATTGCTATGATTGATTTAATTTGCTTGTGGTTATGTTGCTGTCCTTTGGTGCCCATCATATTATTGCGCGCGTGGATCACACCCTAGGGTTAGTTGTATGTTGATAGGACTATGTATTGGAGGGCAAGAGTGACAGAAGCTTCAACCTAGCATAGAAATTGATGCATACGAGATTGAAGGGGGACCAATATATCTTAATGCTATGGTTGGGTTTTACCTTAATGAACATTAGTAGTTGCGGATGCTTGCTAATAGTTCCAATCATAAGTGCATAGAATTCCAAGTCAGGGATGACATGCTAGCAGTGGCCTCTCCCACATAATACTTGCTATCAGTCTAGTAAAGTAGGCAATTGCTTAGGGGCAATTTCGCAACTCCTACCACTACTTTTCCACACTCGCTATATTTACTTTATTATTTATTTATCTAAACAGCCCCTACTTTTTATTTACGTAATCTTTATTATCTTGCAAACTTATCCAGCAACACCTACAAAGTACTTCTAGTTTCATACTTGTTCTAGGTAAAGCGAATGTTAAGCGTGCGTAGAGTTGTATCGATGGTCGATAGAATTTGAGGGAATATTTGTTCTACCTTTAGCTCCTCGTTGGGTTCGACACTCTTACTTCTCGAAAACTGTTGCGATCCCCTATACTTGTGGGTTATCAATTCCCTATGCAAGTACGAAAGTCAATAGTTATGCAGTGAAATTATATCCTACTTGTGGTGCATTATTCAGTGTTAGTTATGCTTAATGCTCGCTTATGAGATTATCCGTATCTCGGTTGGTCGCTTCCCAATCTTTCGATAGCCTTCATTTTGCACTAAGTATGATCACTACTTGTGCATCCAAAAACCTTTAAACCAGTTTTGCCACATGATTCCACTATATCTACCTATATGCAGTATTCTTTTGCCGTTCTAAGCAAATTTGCACGTGCCATCTATAATTTTCAAAATAGACTTCTATTTTGTGTGTTTGTTTCGCTTGCGGAGCGGTGAGGGGTGGCTAATATTTTCCATTCTAGATGTCTTATTCTCACGATGAGTGTTTATTCACTTGTCATTGCACAAGAGTAAGGCAAAGGTATTAGGGATGCCCAGTCCCAAAATGCAAAAATGAATTTACTTTATGTTGTCAAATAATAAATTCCTTGGAAAGTGTTGGTATGGAGGGCAACCGTGGATATCGCTAGCCATGGAAAGTGAAAGTATGGTGGAAAAGGAATGAACTTTATTTTCTGTTTGGGAACCGCCTATGATATATCTATGCATGGAAAGTATTGGGGACTCTAGGTCATTTTCGTTGGTGGGATGGATCCACCTCCCAAAATGTTTTTATCTCTAAGTTTTTCGCTTTGAGCTCTGGCACCTCTACAAATCCCTACTTCCCTCTGCGAAGGGCCCTTCTTTTACTTTATGCAATTTTTATTTTTGAATTTGAGTCTTCACCTTCTCTTATAAAAGCACCAACTAGGAGGCAATATGATCGTACTTGAGTATTGGGTGTAGCTAATATGCGAGTGTGTTTCATGAATGGATCAATGGCTAAGCATGACGGGCTAGGGATAACTTATTTTAGCGTTGATATCTTGAAAGAAATGGTTGCTTGTTGATATGCCTGAGTATTTAAATTATCATGTCAAAACTAGACTATTGCTTTGAACAATATAGAAGTCCAAATGTCCATGCCATAAAGAAAAGAAATACGATATGACATGTTAGGCAGCATTCCACATCAAAAATTCTATTTTTATCACTTACCTACTCGAGGACGAGTAGGAGTTAAGCTTGGGGATGCTGATACGTGATACGTCTCTGTCGTATCTACTTTTCCAAACATTTTTGCCCTTGTTTTGGACTCTAACTTGCATGATTTGATTGAAACTAACCCGGACTAACGCTATTTTCAGCAGAATTACCATGGTGTTATTTATGTGCAGAAACAAACGTTCTCGGAATGACCTGAAACTTCACGGAGCAAATTTTTGGAAAATATAAAAAATACCTGCAAAAGATGAAGGCCAGGGGCCCACCACCTGTCCACGAGGGTGGGGGCACACCTGCCCCCTAGGTCACGCCCCCCACCTCGTGGGCCCTCTGGAGCTCCTCCGACTCCAACTCCAACTCTATATATTGTGTTTCGGGGATAAAAAAATCAGAGAGAAGAATTCATCGTGTTTTACGATACGGAGCCGCGGGGCTCCAGAGAGGGGAATCCGTCGCCATTGTCATCATCAACCATCCTCCATCACCAATTTCATGATGCTGACCGCCGTGCGTGAGTAATTCCATCATAGGCTTGCTGGATGGTGATGGGTTGGATGGGATCTATCATGTAATCGAGTTAGTTTTGTTAGGGTTTGATCCCTAGTATCCACTATGTTCTGAGATTGATGTTGCTATAACTTTGCTTTGCTTAATGCTTGTCACTAGGGCCCGAGTGCCATGATTTGAGATCTGAGCCTATTATGTTTTCATCAATATATGAGAGTTCTTGATCCTATCTTGCAATTCTATAGTCACCTATTATGTGTTATGATCCGTTAACCCCGAAGTGACAATAATCGGGATACTTACCGGTGATGACTGTAGTTTGAGGAATTCATGTATTCACTGTGTGTTAATGCTTTGTTCCGGTACTCTATTAAAAGGAGGCCTTAATATCCCATAGTTTCCGTAAGGACCCCGCTGCCACAGGAGGGTAGGACAAAAGATGTCATGCAAGTTCTTTTCCATAAGCACGTATGACTATATTCGAAATACATGCCTACATTACATTGATGAACTGGAGCTAGTTCTGTGTTACCCTAGGTTATGACTGTAACATGATGAACCGCATCCGGCATAATTCTCCATCACCGATCCATTGCCTACGAGCTTTCCATATATTGTTCTTCGCTTATTTACTTTTCCGTTGCTATTGCTATCATCACTACAAAATACCAAAAACATTACTTTTACTACTGTTACCTTTTGCCCCCGTTACCACTACTATCATATTACTTTGCTACTAAACACTTTGATGCAGATGTTAAGTTTCCAGGTGTGGTTGAATTGACAACTCAACTGCCAATACTTGAGAGTATTCTTTGGCTCCCCTTGTATCGAATCAATAAATTTGGGTTGAATACTTTACCCTCGAAAACTGTTGCGATCCCCTATACTTGTGGGTTATCAAGACTATTTTCTGGCGCCGTTGCCGGGGAGCATATCTCTATTCTTTGAGTCACTTGGGATTTATATCTGCTTATCATTATGAAGAACTTGAAAGATCCAAGAACCAAGATTTATCCCTCAACTACGAGGGGAGGTAAGGAACTGCCATCTAGCTCTGCACTTGATTCACCTTCTGTTTTCAGTAAGCTTGCGACACCTAAACCTGCTTTTGCTATTCGTTCTGATATGTCGCATGTTATTGATGATGTTACTTCTACTATACGTGATACTTATGATGAAACTACTTCTATGCTTGATACTACTGTGCCACTTGGTGAATTTCTTGATGAACAACTTGCTAGGGCTAGAGAGATTGAAAATATTGAATCTGATAATATTGATGAAATTGATGATGAAGACTTGCTTGTTATTCCCGAGGGTTATGTTTTTGATAAAGAAGCTTCTTTAGCTATTTTAGCTTGCAAAGATAGATACGAACTTAAGAGGTTATTAGCTAAATGGAATAAGCAATCTCTAAATGCTAGAATGAAACCTGACCCTGCTTTTGCTACTTCACCTATCTGTGTTACCGATAAGGATTATGAATTCTGTTCATCTTGATATAATTACTGTAACGCCCCGAGACCGATGTGCCAGTTGTCGTCCAGTTATTCGCCGTCGTTGCCATGTCATTTGCTTGCGTGTTGCATCTTGCCATGTCATCATGTGCATTGCATCATCATGTTTTTCAAAACTTGCATCCGTCCCGGTCTCCTCGTTCCGTCCGTTGTCCGTTCTGAGCCCAGACACACTTGCACGCGCCCGCGGCATGTCCGAAATATTATTTTATAAGTGGCCAGAAAATGTTCTCGGAATGGGTTGAAAGTTGGCATGCGGTGTTGTTTTGTTGTCAGTAGACCGCCTGCCAAGTTTCATCGCATTCGGAGTCCGTTTGACGTCCCAACGGATAAATATAGCGGCATAGTAGCCGGTCTAACGTCGGACGTTTTCGGTCTCCGGAAACAGTTGCCGGGCTGCACTCCTCTCCTCTCATCTCAGCCCAACCTCTCTTCACAGCCCACTAGCCCACCTATCTAACCCTCTCCGCTCCGGGTGCGGCTCCGAGACGGCCTCAAACCCCCAACCCTAGCTCCTCCTGCCTTATATAGACCCCCTCCATGCCATTTTGGGCCTTCTCCTTCCTCCTCCTCAAAATCCACGCCCCCAATCATGAGCCAGCCGCCTCCCACCTCCTCTCCTCTATTTCCGGTGCCGGCCACCCCTCCACCGCCACTTGGCGCTCTCTGATTGGCTGCGCCGCCACTCAGCGCCGCCCATGGCCAGTGGCAAGCCGCCACGTCGCCTCCCCGTGCCCTCCACCGCACCGCGGCCCTCTAGGCCCAGCCGCAGCCCGCCCGGCCAGAAGTGGCCCGCCGACGGATCCCGCTCGCCCCGAGCCCCTCCAACCTCCCGCGCCTGGATCGGACAACGCCCGATCTCCATCGCTGCCACCTTGCACTCGCCGGCCACCGGAGCCTCGCCGCCGACGAGCACCTCCGACCCAGGCCATTGCCCCGCGCCCCCTCTCCGTTCTTCTCCCTCCGTTTCTCTCTCTCTGCTCCTCACCAGTGTCGCCTCCCTGCAGGAACCGCCGCCGCCATGGGAGTTCGCTGGAGCCGGAGCTCCCTCGGCGTCGCCCTCGCCTCCCGCCGCTGGATTCGCCCCAAAAACTGAGCCGCCACCTCCGGATCCGTCATCCTCCGACGCCCTTCGCTCGGGCCCGCCGCCACCTGCTCGGCGGAGCGCCGGAGTCGCCGCTGCCTCACTCGATCGGGAGGTCCCCGATCCGCACCTGCCCGTTGACCGCATGTGGGCCGGCCCATCTCTCCAGCCAGGCCCAGCCACTCCTCTACTACACCGCGCCAGCCCAGCGCGCCTCTCCTGGCTACCTCTCCACAGTTCTGGGCAAGGCCCATGGTGAGAACAGATGCGGCTCGTGCCATGTTTTTTCCCAATTCTACGAGTTTAGCTATTTTTTCCAGAGACAACAGTTTTACAAAAAAGACCTTCAACTTCATGCATATAATAACTCACAATTGGTGCATCGGTTTAAAATGAATTATACATGAAAGTTGCTTAGAATTTTGTGTAGATAAATAATATCCAACTTTCATCTATGTTTAAAATGCTTAAAATGTTGTTTGGTTAAATTTGCTCCTATGCCATGTTAAAATGATTTAATTCATAACTAATTAATCGTAGCTCCGAATCTAACAAACTTTATATGTAAATGGGGTAGAATTTTGCCTGTTTAACATGGTGCACTTGTTTTGCATGTTTAATAACTCTAAAATTATGTTTAGGGCAGAACAGTACCAAACCTAAAATATGCATATGGGGATTTACCGGAAATGTTGTTCGTTGCTTCCGGCCTCATTTAAATTTGACTAGATAGGTAGTTTTACTTTGCTTCACCCGCTTTCCATGTTTAACAATATTTAATATTGTTGGGTACATAAACGAGAGAGAACTAAATAAGTCATGTGGTGTTTCGTCAATATGCAACGGAGTTGCATATTGAGCTCCACTTAATTTGTAGGATTGTTTGTGCACTTTGCCATGCCATGCCTCTTTAAACTGGACATGCATCATAATTGTTTGTGCATCATGCCATGTCTATGTGGTGGTTGTTACTATGTTGTGTGCTTATTTTCCGGTGTTTGCTTCTTCGGGTTGGTTCCGATAACATCGCGTTGTGAGGACCCGTTCGTCTACGTTCAATTTATCTTCTTCATGGACTCGTTCTTATTCCTTGCGGGATCTCAGGCAAGATGATCATACCCTCGAAATCACTACTATCTTTGCTTTGCTTAGTTGCTCTCTCTTTTGCTCTGCCTATGCTGCGATACCTACCACTTGCCTATCATGCCTCCCATATTGTTGAACTAAGCCTCTAACCCACCTAGTCCTAGCAAACCGTTGATTGGCTATGTTACCGCTTTGCTCAGCCCCTCTTATAGCGTTGTTAGTTGCAGGTGAAGATTGAAGTTTGTTCCTTGTTGGAACATGGAGATGTTGTTCCTTGTTGGAACATGTTTACTTGTTGGGATATCACAATATATCTTATTTAATTAATGCATCTATATACTTGGTAAAGGGTGGAAGGCTCGGCCTTATGCCTGGTGTTTTGTTCCACTCTTGTCGTCCTAGTTTCCGTCATATCGGTGTTATATTCCCGGATTTTGCGTCCCTTACGCGGTTGGGCTATTATGGGAACCCCTTGACAGTTCGCCTTAAGTAAAGCTCTTCCAGCAATGCCCAACATTGGTTTTACCATTTGCCACCTAGCCTTTTCTTTTCCCTTGGGAGTCGCGCTCCTGAGGGTCATCATTATTTTAACCCCCCCGGGCCAGTGCTCCTCTGAGTGTTGGTCCAACCGAGCGATGTCCGGGGCTACCAGGGGCAACTCTGGGCTGGCCTACTCGACGTATGGCTCATCTGAGTGTGCCCTGAGAAAGAGATATGTGCAGCTCCTATCGGGATTTGTCGGCACATTCGGGCAGTGTTGCTGGTTTAGTTTTACCCTGTCGAAATGTCTTGTTGTACCGGGATACCGAGTCTGATCGGAATGTCTCGGGAGGAGGTCTATTCCTTCGTTGACCGTGAGAGCTTGTCATGGGCTAAGTTGGGACACCCCTGCAGGGATTTGAACTTTCGAAAGCCGTGCCCGCGGTTATGGGCAGATGGGAATTTGTTAATGTCTGGTTGTAGATAACTTGAACCTTAACTTAATTAAAATGCATCAACCGCGTGTGTAACCGTGATGGTCTCTTTCCGGCGGAGTCCGGGAAGTGAACACGGTTGTTGGAGTTATGCTTGACGTAGGTTGCTATAGGATCACTTCTTGATCATACTTTTATCGACCATGCTTTGCCTTCTCTTCTCGCTCTCATTTGCGTATGTCAGCCACCATATATGCTAGTTGCTTGCTGCAGCTCCACCTCATACCTTTACCTTACCCATAAGCTTAAATAGTATTGATTGCGAGGGTGCGAGATTGCTGAGTCCCTAGGGCTCACAGATACTTCCAAAACCAGCTTGCAGGTGTTGATGAGACCGTGCAGATGACGCAACCAAGCTCAGGAGGAGCTCGATGAAGATCTTGTCCTTTGCGTAGTTTCGTTCTAGTTGATCAGTAGTGGAGCCCAGTTGGGGTCGATCGGGGACCTTTGTCGCATTTGGGGTTCTTCTTTTATTTTGGCTCCGTAGTCGGGCCCTGATTGTGTTTGGTTGTTGTAATGCTTTATTCATGTAATTGTGTGAAGTGGCGATTGTAAGCCAACTATGTATCTTTCCCTTATGTATTACATGGGTTGTGTGAAGATTACCTCACTTGCGACATTGCTTTCAATGTGGTTATGCCTCTAAGTCGTGCTTCGACACGTGGGAGATATAGCCGCATCGAGGGCGTCACAATTACTTTGCTTGAATCTGATCCTTTTCATGGCTATGAATCTGAAACTGTTGTGGCACACCTTACTAAATTAAATGATATAGCCACCTTGTTCACTACTGATGAGAGAACTCGTTACTTTTATATCCTTAAAATATTTCCGTTCTCATTAAAGGGTGATGCTAAGATATGGTTTAATTCTCTTGATCCTAGATGTGTGCGTAGTCCCCAGGATATGATTTATTACTTCTCTGCTAAATATTTCCCTGCTCATAAGAAACAAGCTGCTTTAAGGGATATATATAATTTTTTGCAAATTGAAGAAGAGAGTCTCCCACAAGCTTGGGGGAGGCTTCTCTAATTACTTAATGCTTTGCCTGATCATCCTCTTAAGAAAAATGAAATACTTGATATCTTTTATAATGGACTAACCGATGCTTCCAGAGATTACCTGGATAGTTGTGCTGGTTCTGTTTTCAGGGAAAGAACACCGGATGAAGCTGAAATTCTATTGAATAATATGTTGACAAATGAAAATAATTGGACACCTCCGGAGCCAATTCCTGAGCCTATTCCTAAACCCAACTCCGAAGAAGAGGGGTATTCTATTTCTTAGTTCTGAAGATATGCAAGAGGCAAAGATCTATGAAAGAAAAAGGTATTAAAGCTGAAGATGTTAAGAATTTACCTCCTATTGAAGAAATACATGGTCATAACTTACCGCCTGTTGAAGAAACATATGATCTTAATCCCTTACCTATTGAAGAAACTCATGGTCTTGATAACCCGACATAGGTAGTAAAGGTAAATTCTCTCTATAGATATGATAAAGTTGAAATCCCATTTACTAAGTTTGCTGGCCCATGCTTAGATGAGTTTCATAAATTTATGGTTAAGCAAGAATATTTTAATGCTTATTTTGTTAGACAATTGAAATACAATTCAAATATGCTTGAACACTTGGGTGATTATATGGCTAATGTTAAAGGTGAACTTAAACTTATTAGTAAAGATGCTTCTATGGTTACCACTCAAGTAGAACAAGTACTTAAAGCTCAAAATGATTTGCTCAATGAATTGAATAGTAAGAATAATGATAATGATGTTAGAGTTATGACTAGAGGTGGTAAAATGACTCAAGAACCTTTGTATCCTGAAGGCCACCCTAAGAGAATTGAGCAAGATTCTCAGAGAAATAATATAAATGCACCTAGTCCTTCTAAAAGGAAGAAAAAAAATGATAGGACCTTGCATGCTTCTAGTGAACCTATTACTGAAACACCTGAGAATCCAAATGATATTTCTATTTCTGATGCTGAAACTCAATATGGTAATGAACCTGAAACTAGTGATAAGATTAATGATAATGTTCATGATGGTGCTGAACCTAGTAGTGATAATGATATAGAAATTGAACGTGTTGTTGATCTTGATAACCCACAATCAAAGAATCAACGCTATGATAAGAAAGACTTTGTTGCTAGGAAACATGGTAAAGAAAGAGAGCCATGGGTTCAGAAACCCATGCCTTTTCCTCCCAAACCATCCAAGAAAAAGGATGATGAGGATTTTGAGCGCTTTGCTGAAATGATTAGACCTATATTTTTGCGTATGTGATTAACTGGTATGCTTAAAATGAATCCTTATGCTAAGTATATGAAAGATATTGTTACAAATAAAAGAAAGATACCGGAAGCTAAAATTTTCACCATGCTTGCTAATTATACTTTTAAGGGTGGAATACCAAAGAAACTTGGAGATCTAGGAGTACCCAATATACCATGCTCCATTAAAAAAACTAGGTTAAAACTGCTTTATGTGATCTGGGAGCCGGTGTTAGTGTTATGCCTCTCTCTTTATATCGTAGACTTGATTTGAATAAGTTGAAACCTACTGAAATATCTTTGCAAATGGCTGATAAATCAACTACTATACCTGTCGGTATTTGTGAGGATGTGCCTATTGTAGTTGCAAACGTTACTATTTTAACGGACTTTGTTATTCTTGATATTCCCGAGGACGATAGTATGTCTATTATTCTTGGAAGACCCTTTTTGAATACTGCAGGGGCTGTTATTGATTGCACTAAAGGCAATGTCACTTTTCATGTTAATGGTAATGAGCATACGGTACACTTTCCGAGGAAACAACCCCAAGTTCATAGTATCAATTCCATTGGAAAAATTCCATCGATTATATTTGGAGGATTTGAATTTCCTCTTCCTACTGTCAAGAAGAAATATGACATTCTTATTATTGGGGATGTTCATATCCCCATTGAGGTAACATAGTGTTATTCGAAATTTCTTCGGTTCCATGTTATTCAGAATGAGTTCGTTAACAAGACTTGATCAACCTTGTTAGTGGATTCCTTTTGATGATCATGAGATGGATGAAACTAGAAGGCACAACCTTCTGTACCCTCCTTTTACTTTCTGTTATTTATATTAAATAAAATAAAATTAGTATTTTTCTGTCTGTTATCTGATTATCCGTGCAATATAAAAATACCTCAAAAATAAAAGTTCTCCAAATGCCCTGAAATTTAAATATGATTTTTTTCTAGAATATTTGAGAATATTTGGCACTAAGAACACAGCAGGGGGTCTACCACCTGCCCACAAGGGTGGAGGGCGCGCCCTACCCCCTGGGCGCGCCCCCTGCCTCGTGGGCCCACGGTGGCCCTCCTTCACTTATCCTTTCACACACACGCACACACTCCTTCTTCCTCCCCCAAACACGAATATCTAGCTCAAACCCGAGTCCAAGCTCATTTTGCTGCCATTTTCGATCTCCTTGCTCAAAGCACCTCTCAACAAACTGCTCGGGGAGATTGTTCCTTGGTATGTGACTCCTCCATTAGTCCAATTAGTTTTTGTTCTAGTGCTTTATTCATTGCAAATTTTTGCTGCTTAGGTGACCCTGTACTTGAGCTTGCATGTCAAATTTATATGGTCAAAAGTAGTTTTGATGCATGATATAGGCCCTAGGCACTTGTAGAAGTAGTTGCTATCAATATTATTGAGTTTGGTTTACTTTTATTTTGAAGTTACTAAAAATTTCAGAATTTTTCAGAAAATGATGAAGAGACTTTTGAGGGGCTCATCGAGACGAAGCTCAAAGGAAAAGGCACCGAAGCCTAAGTATAATCTGCCTCGCACCGCGGAGGTTCGGTCGTGTGAATGGCCTTCCGATGATTTCTTGTGAGCAGCCGGGATTTATGAAGATTTTTATGAATTGGCTAAGAATGCAGGCCTCACCGCTTTCCTCCATGACCAACGCGATCAGTATCTATTACTCACAAATATCTTTGTGCAAAACTTTCATTTCCATTCTAGGAGCTCACCACCTACGGTGGAGTTTCATTTATACGATGAGCATAAGGAGATGTCACTTTATGATTTTTGTCGGGTTTGTTTAGTCCCTTTAGAGGGCAAGACAGAGGAACCACATCGTGAGGATGTGGTTGGGTTTATCGACACTATCACTGTAGGGGAAACAAGGAATGTTTCCGATGCACGAATCACTAGCATACATTTTCCTGTTTTACGCTATTTTGCATTATTTGCTAGTCGTTGTTTAATTGGTCGCGGAAACTGTGGAAACCTTAGTGTCCCTGATATTATTATTTTGCTCTACGGTTTATACGGTGATAACTCTGTTAGTATGGGCGGCATTATCGCCAAACGGTTAAGTCTGAACCGTACCAAGGGCCCCATCTTTGGAGGCATCTATGATTCACGCCTAGCTGCACATTTTAACATACCTATTAGGCATTATGAGAAGGAAGATGTCAGTGTCAAAACCGGCGGATCTCGGGTAGGGTGTCCCGAACTGTGCGTCTAGGCGGATGGTAACAGGAGGCAGGGGACACGATGTTTTGCCCAGGTTCGGGCCCTCTTGATGGAGGTAAAACCCTACGTCCTGCTTGATTAATATTGATGATATGGGTAGTACAAGAGTAGATCTACCACGAGATCAGAGAGGCTAAACCCTAGAAGGTAGCCTATGGTATGATTGTATGTTATGGTTGTTGTCCTACGGACTAAAACCCTTCGGTTTATATAGACACCAGAGAGGATTAGGGTTACACAAGGTCGGTTACAAAGGAGGAGATATCCATATCCATATTGCCTAGCTTGCCTTCCACGCCAAGTAGAGTCCCATCCGGACACGAGACGAAGTCTTCAATCTTGTATCTTCATAGTCTAACAGTCCGGCCAATGGAGATAGTCTGGCTTTCCGGAGATCCCCTAGTCCAGGACTCCCTCGGTAGCCCCTGAACCAGGCTTCAATGACGATGAGTCCGGCGCGCGGTATTGTCTTCGGCATTGCAAGGCGGGTTCCTTCTCCGAATAGATCACAAAAGAATTTGAATACGAGGATAGTGTCCGACCCTGCAAAATAAGTTCCACATTCCACCGTAGAGAGAATGATATTTTTCGCAGATCTAATTTGCTGCTTTGTTTTGGCAGCATGATGTTATGTCATGGCCCGGTGATTATTCGAACCATTTTTCTTCAACCAGCTCCATACATAACACGAGGCAGTTTCTTGACACGTCTTGTCAATGCAGATATCGTGTTCCCCCAATTACGGGATTCTCATTAAAGCGGTCGTGGGTAAGCCAACCCTGTCTAGGACTCCTAGATTATAGGCATGTCCTAAACGGCTACGGAGAGGACGCTTGATATTCACCCTCTTTATAAAGGGACAAGGTTTTCACTTTTTCCCTCTCGTGCTCAATCGAACCCTTCCCCCGCCTCGAGCTCTAACACCCAAAGCCCAGGTTAGGTGCTCCGGATCTTCAGTCATATCCGGATCCAGCCTTCAAGGCCGATGGATGCCCTCCTCCGTCACGGAAGAGGACATTAAGAAGTTGAGGGAGGCCAGATACCTGACCGCCGAGGTTTCGCATCGGCTGCTTGCTCAAGGGCAGATCGTCCCTACTCCCGAACCCAACGAGAACGTCGTGTTCGTCTCCCACTTCCTCCGAGGTCTAGGCCTCACTCTGGATCCCTTCGTCAGGGGTTTGATGTTCTATTACGGGCTAGATTTCCATGATCTAGCTCCGGACTCTTTTCTGCACATCTCGACATTTATTGTCGTGTGTGAGGCCTTCCTCCGTGTTACCCCTCACTTCGGCCTATGGCTCAAGACCTTTGAAGTAAAGCCGAAGATGATCAAGGGGCAACATGCAGCGTGCGGAGGTGCATCAATAGGCAAGATGGCAGGAGCTCCATGGCCAAAAGGTTCCTTTCCAGAGGTGTTCGAATTATGGCAACGGGAGTGGTTTTACGTCACGGCTCCCAAAAGTGCCAAGTGGGCGGCTGCCCCCGCTTTCCGACCGGGCCCCCCACCACAGCTGATGTCATGGATTAGCAGAGGTCTGAGCTGGGGTCCAGCCAAGGACGTGCCTATACTGCAAAGTCGCATCTGAGATCTCTTTGAGGGAGATTTTAATTTGGCTGTGGTAATACAAGTTATGCTGGTTCGTCAAGTCCAGCCTTGCAAACGCCGGCCCCTTCGCTTGTGGGAGTTCAACCCAAAGGGACCGCGTGCCATTCAAAGTTTCCTCGGCCTGACGCATGAGGAGATGTACAAGTCATTCTTCGGACCTCAAGTAGAGTGTCCGGATATTACCGAGGACGTGGGCCTGAGCAGTAACCGCGCTGCCGAACAAGTAAGAAATCCTCTGGCCGAACACGCTGTCTTTTATTCGTCACGAAGTTATTTCTGAGAGTTTGCTTTTTGACCAGGACTGGCTAACAAAGGCGAAGATGATTCGGTGTTTGCCCCCCCTCCCTGAGGGTTTGGAAAATCTGGTATTGGAAAAGATGCTCGAGGTTGCACCTCGCCTGGAGCCCTCGATGGAAGATACCGGGGGGATAATACGGGCGGACGCGGGCCCCCATCGCTGCCCGTTCCAACTGAGGGAATGAGTGTCTCCACGAAGGAGGACAACCGGGGGAGGAAAAGGACTGCTTCCAAGGATCCGGAAGCCGAAACCTCCAAACGGGAGAAGAAGTCTCCCACAGAGGGTCCTGCCTCGGGGGGTGATTTTGCCGCACAAAGCTCGCGGGGGGATCATCCCTCCAACGAGTCGTAAGTGATCCAAAATACTTTAATAGTAAAGGTATGCTATCTTTTTTCTGAGAAAATAACCACCGCATATATCTTGCAGTTCGGGCCTTAGCCCCTCTCAGATGAGCTCGTCTTCGGGGGATCTTCTTCCAGAGATGATGGAGAGCGAAACGCCTCCCCCGGACTCCTCCGCTCAAGAAGCGGGCGACCCCGAAGTGTCGTCACGAAGGGCCTCTCCGGATCCGGTGAGGCCAGAAGATAATCCCATAGACCCCCAAAGTCCCCAGCGTCCAGCTCCCGAAGAGAGCAGACAAAAGAGCCCGGCACCGTCTGGTGTGCGGTCGGACATTCTGAGGGAGTTGGTGGGGCGAGCGGCCATCTCAGAAGAACACCGTATGCTGATGGGTACGGTGATGGAGAGAACATCATGCACCGAAAGCGGATTACATGCAGCCTTTATGAGTCTACTGATAGGCTTTGAGGTACGTGAGATAATATGTGATAGTACTGCACATGTTAGGTGTGCCCTATGTAGATAGTAGCCCCTGAGACTCTGGTTGTCGTCGAGAATGGCGGCGAACAAAGGATCATATTCCCAGGCAATAACCAGACTGCCCCTATATGCAGGTGGTGGAAGCTCCGGTGGCTATCCGGACTAGTGAGTTTGCCAAATTAAAACGGCAACTGGATGAGGCAGACGCCGACATCGAGCTTGTTAACAAGAGGCTTGACGAGGCACAGGGTAAGTGTTATTATCTGGTGGACACCACATAGTAAGAGTAGCATGATGCCAGTATCTTTAATATGTTGTGACTGCAGATGGAGCTGCCACCGTGGAAATCTTGCGGGCAGAACTTGCCCGAGCCAAGGAACAAGCGAGGATTAGTAATGTCGCTGCTTTGAAGGCGGCCGAAGAGTTGAAAGCCGAGAAGGCCGCACATTGCAAGAGCCAAGAGAAGATGGCCAAGATGGCCATAGAATTAAAAGACACTGTCGACCGTTGCCGGGTCCTTGAAAAAGAAAACCGAGCGAAGGCAACGGACCTTGAGAAGGCCATGGCGGCGGACAAAGACACCCGTTCTGCTATGAGAGCGAAGAAGGAGGAGCTGCGGGAAGCCGGGGATATTGCGGCTAGGAAACCCTTCATGTTACGGAGGAAGTTCGGAGATCCACGGTATGCCCCTCTGGATCGACTGTGGAGTTCGGCAGATGCGTATATGGATTTGCCGGCGAGCACTGCCGATGCGGCCAAGTAGTTCCAAGGTCAGACAGATCGTGAAGTGGACAAGCTGTTCTGGTCACAATTCCACGTTCCAGAGCGTCCGCTTTCATTGACTGACCAGCTAGCCGAATGGGCCGAACTAAATAGGTTATCCGGACTCGCCATGAGGTCTGTTGTGGATCAGCTATGGCCGGAAAAGCCAAAGCCAAACAGCTATTTCAGCTTAGTGCAGCAGTTCCTTGGTGCGGTGCCGCGCATTAATGCGATGAAGAGGTCGGCGTGCATAGAAGGCTCGCGGATGGCCCTTTCCCATGTTAAAGCATACTGGGTGGAGATGGACGCTACCACTGTTGCGGCGCAGGGTTCGGCCATAGGCCGAGTGGCTGCCTAGCACTATTTCGAGGAGGTTCTCGAGGGTGCTCGTTTGATAGAGGCCCAGTGCTCGAAGAATATTATGTTTGAGTGATATGTATTCTCATTGTAAAGACAATGCTTTTATGAAGTTTTTATAAGGTTATGTTTATACTTTTGCCTGAAAGTAGTATGATGCCTCCTGTGCGGCCGTTTATGTATACATGTGTATAACCTGAAAGATTGCAGCCGTTGGCTTCAACCCTCACGCATATAATGCGGAGGTTCTCGCAAAAAATGCGTGTTCACACTTAACCCAACGTCTTGGTCCTATTAAGGAGGTGATAGCGTAGCGAGCGAGGCAACCGGACTATAATGCTTTAACACTTTCACTTAGCCATAGGAGTTTGACAGTGGGGCTACTAGATAGCCCCTGGTGGCTCCGCACTCTCCCGATCGCGGAGTGCGTACATGCCTGGCCGGAAAACGACCCTTCGTTAAGGCGGAGGAATTCTAACATTCCGATAGGTCATCGAGTGGTTGACCAGTCTCACGCTATATCATGACAGTCAGTTTCGGCTTTCTCTACTGAGGTGATCGTCCAGATGAACCAGGGCACAATCGCAGTAGTTCTCCTGTGCTACCTTAGCCGATAAAGCGGAACGTAAGGCACCAAAACACAGGAGCTGGGCAAACCCAACATTTGAACAAAGACAATGATTCGGAGCTGATGCATATAAGGCCAAACTCGCGACGCCGAACACTCCCTAAGGTATTCGGTCTTTATGGTATAAAATGGACGTAAATAGTGCCCTTTGTAAGAAGCCCCTTGTGTCCAGGTACGTGCATTATTCTGATGTGGCCACATGCCAAGATGTCAGCATCCTTCTCAACTGTGCTGAGAATTCGGTGGATATGTATCAACAAGAGACAGTAAAAAAGGTTTACGCAGGGTCTTAATCTAAAAAGAATCCTTGGAGCGGGTCCCTGCTGCACGTCTGCGCCTGCATCTCCGTTGTGCCGTATCCTGGACGGGTGTAGCACGATGATCATCTGTAAAAGAGAGGAACTTAGGTGAAAAAGTTGTCATGCAAAAAGATAGTTTTTAAAGAAACCATGTATAATTCAAGATGAGTAACAATTGCCACTTGTCTGCGCGCGTTGAGCCCCTTGTATTTGTAATAGGGGTGTGACCATTGATCCGGTATGAATTACATATAGTTGCACCGGACTCATCTAAACGTGTCCGAGGTCTTGACGACCTGTTAAATGCTTTAGTTGGTGAGGCCGTTTTTAGTGTGAGGAGTCGCACTCTCTTCGGTGCGCAAAGATCACTTAATACTTCCGTTTACTGTAATGATGCCACATGGGCTGGGCATCTTGAGTGTGAGGGAAGCGTAGTGCGGTATTGCATTAAAGCGAGCAAAAGCTTCGCGTCTGAGTAGTGCTTGATAGCTACTTTGGAACGGAGCGATGTTGAAGGTTAAATGTTCGCTACGGAAGTTATTGGGGAAGCCAAATATAACCTTTAGTAGCAAGGAGCCCGTGCAATGAGCCCCTGGGCCTGGCGTTACTCCTTTAAAGGTAGTATTGCTATGGCAAATTTTTGTTGGGTCTATCCCCATTTCGCGGATTGTGTCCTGGTATATCAGGTTTAGACTGATGCCACCGTCCATCAGGACTCGTGTGAAGTGGTATCCGTCAATTATTGGGTCTAATACCAGGGCAGCCAATCCTGCACGCCGGATACTTGCTGAGTAATCACGATGGTCGAAACTGATCGATTGGGACGACCAGTGGCAGGACTCCGCGGTGATAGGCCCTTGGGCATATTTTTCTGGGAGTGCTGTTTTGTTTCTTCCTTTGATCACGTGTAACACGTTTACTGTTTTGACTTCTGGTGGAAATTTCTTTTGTTCCCCAGTGTCTTTCTTGAGAGGCTCATCCTCCCCCTTGTGTACGGCGTTGAGCTTGCCGGACTGCTTGAAGACCCAACATTCTCTGTGGGTATGATTAGCGGGTTTACCAGGGGTGCTATGGATCTGACATATTTGGTCCAGAATTTTGTTTAGGCTGGACAGTTCGTCTCTGGCACCTTTAGAGGGCGGCTTTTGCTGACCTGGCTGAGAGCTTTTGAATCTGGCATTTACTGTCGTGCTCTTTGTGTTGTCTTCTTTATTTTGGTGTTTGTTATTGCTGTTGCACCGTGATTTCCCGTTTCCATCTCTAACTTCAGATGTACTGGGGTCGCTGGTGCTGCATCTGGCTAGCTAGCTGTCCTCACCAGCGCAAAAGCGGGTCATGAGGCTTGTTAATGCTGCCATTGTTCTCGGCTTTTCTTGGCTGAGGTGTCTGGCAAGCCATTCGTCACGAACGCTATGCTTAAAAGCTGCCAAGGCTTCGGCGTCCGGACAGTCGACAATTTGGTTCTTTTTAGTAAGAAACATGTTCCAAAGTTTTCGGGCTGACTCTCCGGGCTGTTGAGTTATATGACTCAAATTGTCCGCGTCCAGAGGTCGGACATAAGTCCCTTGAAAATTTGCCCGAAAAGCGTCTTCGAGCTCTTCCCAGCTTCTAATGGAGTTTTCAGGGAGGCTTTTAAGCCAGTGACGAGCTGGCCCTTTGAGCTTGAGGGGTAAGTACTTGATGGCGTGGAGATCATCTCCTCGAGCCATATGGATATGGAGGATATAGTCCTCAATCCATACCCCAGGGTCTGTTGTTCCGTCGTATGCCTCTATGTTTACGAGTTTGAATCCCTCTGGAAATTCATGGTCCAGCACCTCATCGGTGAAACATAGGGGGTGTGCGGCACCCCTGTATCTGGGTGTACCGTATTGTTCGGATGTTTGTTGTGTTACATTGTATGCTAGGGCACGCTTGCGTGGTCCATAGATGGATCTGGTTGTGCCGTCCTTTTGGTGCGAGCCCTCACGCGGATCGCGTATTGTCTTGTGAGTGGCATTGTTTGCCGCTCTATGTTGGTCGTGAGGTCGTCTATCCGGCCAGGTGGCTGTTTTGATTTTTGGTTGTGGGGGGTCTGAGGCCTCCTCATCGAATTCAGGTAGCAACTTCCGCTTTTGGTAGCTCTTGGTGGGGCGATTGTCGCCGTACTTCGCTGTTGTGTTGAGTACTTTACTCCATCTGATTTGGAGTGTGTCCTGCGCAGCCTTCAGCCTTTGCTTCTGCTTTTTCAGACTCCTCGCGGTGGCAACAAGCCTTTGACGGGCATTCTACTGCTCCGGGTGCCTGTCCGGCGTTATGTTGTCCGGACTATTATCTTTGACAAAATTGGTTTGTTCGGTTTGATTCTCCGTATTACCGTGATCCGGCAGTGGTTCGCCCTGCTCCAACGCTGGGTCTGTATGATCGTTATTTCTGCCGAGACAGGATTTGGGGCGGCGCTTTGACTGCTTCTCGAGGGAACAAGCCTTCGGTGCGTCCTTCCGTTCCTTGTAGGCGTCTTCTTTTGGTGTGTCCACCATGTATACGTCATATGATGAAGTGGACGTCCAGCGCCCTGTGGGCGGTGGTTCCTCTTCGCCTCCCTCATCGTCGTCCATACCGTCGATGTCTTCAGAGTCGAAGTCGAGCATGTCGGTTGAGTCATCGACAGTGGCTATTAAGTGGGTGGTGGGTGGGCGTCGAATTTCTTCGTCGTCCGCATCCCAATCTTGTTGGCCATAATCCGGCCAGGGCTCTCCTGACAAAGAGAGAGACCTTAGTGAATTCAGAATGTCGCTGAAGGGCGAGTGCTGAAAGATAATCGCGGCAGTGAATTCCATGATCGGCGCCCAATCGGATTCGATTTGGGGGGGCCCGGGCGGTTCGGGGTCAAAAAAAGAGTCCGGCACCTTGGAGTCACGGGCTGCGCAGAGGATTATGCTGGTGTTTGGCTTGATCGCCGTCGAGACTGCAGCCCCTGAGGCGGTGTCGAGCCACCCGTCCTCGATTGGCGCAGTTGGCTCCGAGCTAAGGGTCAGAGCTGATGCGGGCGCGGCCTCTGGGGTACTGTTCGGCGGCAAGGCTAGGTCATACCCATCGCGACAGTGCGGCGCGCCCGGCTGTGGCTCGAATCCGTAGAAGATCAAGTCTCCACGGATGTCGGCCGTGTAGTTCAAACTTCCAAATCTGACCTGATGGCTAGGGGCGTAGCTTTCAATCTGCTCCAGATGGCCAAGCGAATTAGCCCGCAGTGCAAAGCCGCCGAATACGAAGATCTGTCCAGGGGGAAAAGTCTCACCCTGGACCGCATCGCTATCGATGATAGTAGGAGCCATCAAGCCTAACGGCGACGACACAGAGGAACTCTCAGTGAAAGCACCAATGTCGGTGTCAAAACCGGCGGATCTCGGGTAGGGGTCCCGAACTGTCCGTCTAGGCCGGATGGTAACAGGAGGCAGGGGACACGATGTTTTACCCAGGTTCGGGCCCTCTTGATGGAGGTAAAACCCTACGTCCTGCTTGATTAATATTGATGATATGGGTAGTACAAGAGTAGATCTACCACAAGATCAGAGAGGCTAAACCCTAGAAGGTAGCCTATGGGATGATTGTATGTTATGGTTGTTGTCCTACGGACTAAAACCCTTCGGTTTATATAGACACCGGAGAGGGTTAGGGTTACACAAGGTCAGTTACAAAGGAGGAGGTATCCATATCCGTATTGCCTAGCTTGCCTTCCACGCCAAGTAGAGTCCCATCCGGACACGAGACGAAGTCTTCAATCGTGTAACATCATAGTCTAACAGTCCGGCCAATGGAGATAGTCCAGCTGTCCGGAGACCCCCTAATCCAGGACTCCCTCAGAAGAAAAAGTGTTGCCTCGTGTTTATTTAGATTATAAAAGTATGGTGGCACATGATTTTATTGTTAAGAATAGGGAAGAAGAGCTTAAATACAAATTGTTCTTTGATAAACATCATCCTGAAACTATTACCCTGCCTGCTCCTTCTTTGTTTGATATATGTGCATGCCAGTACCTTGTTCCGTTAAAGTCTATTCATGCCTACCGGAACCCAGCACCAGCTATGGAACCAAAGCCGGAACCAGAAGTTGATCCTTCACGACAGTCTAATTACCAATGGGATCCGGAGATGATTGCCAGCCAGTGGCAGTCCGAATCGTCTTCTTCATTGCAGTACGACCCCAAATATTATTATGGATATCCGTTAGGCCAGCCGTGGCCATAGACCAACTTAGACCAAAAGCCTAAGCTTGGGGGAGTAAGTATTTCCCACCAACATTACATTTATGTTCACACACTCATTGATAGATGACGGTGCTCATACTTTTTCATTGTCTCATCCATGCTAGTTTAATTTCCTTTTTATACTTTCTTCTTGTGTGTTTTATAAACCTTAAGAAAAACAAAAAAAATAGTTGTAGCTTTTAATTAGTTTACTTTCCATGCTTGTAGTAGTAATTAAAAGAAAACCCCAAAAGATTTCCTATTCTTCTTTTACTTGTTGGGAGCTCTCCCGTGTAAATAGTTTTATTTCTTTTCTTTTCCTTGGGGTCGATAGGCGAAGACCTTAATTAAATTGTTGAAGTGGCTCTTGTATGCATTATTGTTGATCTGACAAAAGAGCCCATATTGCATTGTCTTCTCATGTTTATTGAATGCTTGCAGATTCCAACTTAGTCCAATGCACATGCACAATTATTATTATTCACATTGTTCGGTCGTGCAAGTGAAAGGCAATAATAGCGATTGTATGATGAACTTATTAAGATGAGAAAAGCTGGTATGAACTCGACCTATTTTTTTTTTGTAAATATGATTAGTTCATCGTTCCTGATTCAGCCTATTATGAATAAACATGTTTGCAATGACAGCTAGAGATCATAGTTTCTTGTGCCATGCTTGATTAGCTATGAGTTATAATGGTTTACCTTGCGTGACAACATGCTATTAAAATGGTTGTGATGTCGTATGATAGGGTGGTATCCTCCTCTGAATGATTTAAGTGACTTGACTTGGCGCATGTTCACGCATGTAGTTGAAACAAAATCAACATAGCCTTCACGATATTTATGTTCATGGTGGATTATATCCTAATCATGCTTGCATTCGGTGTTGATTAATTTTAATGCATGTTCATGACTATTGTCGCTCTCTAGCTGGTCGCTTCCCAGTCTTTTGATAGCCTTCACCTGTACTAAGCGGGAATACTGCTTGTGCATCCAATCCCTTAAACCCCAAAGTTATTCCACATGAGTCCACTATACCTACCTATATACGGTATCTACCTGCCGTTCCAAGTAAATTTGTATGTGCCAAACTCTAAACCTTCAAATAAATATCCTATTTTGTATGCTCGAATAGCTCATGTATCAACTAGGGATGTCCGTATCTTCCATGTTAGGCGGGCTATTCTCAATAGGAGTGGACTCCGCTCCTCACTCACGAGATAAATGGCTGGTCACCGGGATGCCCTGTCCCATGCTTTATGCAAACTAAATCAAAATAATTGCAAACAAAACTCCCCCTGGGACTCTTGTTAGTTGGAGGCACTCGTTGTTTCGAGCAAGCCATGGATTGATGCTTGTTGGTGGAAGGGGGAGTATAAACTTTACCATTCTGTTTGGGAACCGCCTATAATGTGTGTAGCATGGAAGTTATCGCCATCTCTTGGTTGTTATGTTGACAATGAAAGTATACCGCTCAAAATATTATTCACCTCTATTTCAACCGAGCTCTGGCACCTCTACAAATCCCTGCTTCCCTTTGCGAAGGGCCTATCTATTTACTTTTATGCTGAGTCATCATCCTCTTGTTAAAAAGCACCAGTTGGAGAGCACCGCTGTCATTTGCATTCATTATTGTTAGTTTACATTGAGTATGACTTGACTGGATCTCTTTTACCATGAATTGCAATGTCCAGTCAGTCCTTGGTCTTTAAAGGTGCTCTGCATTTATGTTTTGCGGTCTCAGAAAGGGCTAGCGAGATACCATCTTGTTATATCATATTATGATTGTTTTAAGAAAGTGTTGTCATCCGAGATTTATTATTATTGCTCGCTAGTTGATTATGCTATTGATATGAGTAAACTTGAGACCTAAGCGTTATTGCGAATGTGGTTAGTTATAATCTTTGCTGAAAACTTGAATGCTGGCTTTACATATTTACAACAACAAGAGCAAACAGAGTTTGTAAAAGTTTTTCTTTATTACTTTCAGTTTGTCAACTGAATTGCTTGAGGACAAGCAAAGGTTTAAGCTTGGGGGAGTTGATACATCTCCGTCGTACCTACTTTTACAAACACTTTTGCCCTTGTTTTGGACTCTAACTTGCATGATTTGAATGGAACTTACCCGGACTGACGCTGTTTTCAGCAGAATTACCATGGTGTTATTTATGTGCAGAAACAAACGTTCTCGGAATGACCTGAAACTTCACAGAGCAAATTTTTGGAAAATATAAAAAATACCTGCAAAAGATGAGGGCCAGGGGGCCCACCACCTGTCCACGAGGGTGGGGGCGCACCTGCCCCCTAGGGCACGCCCCCTACCTCGTGGGCCCCCTGGAGCTCCTCCGACTCCAACTCCAACTCTATATATTGTGTTTCGGGGAGAAAAAATCAGAGAGAAGAATTCATCGCGTTTTACGATACGGAGCCGCCGCCAAGCCCTAAAACCTCTCGGGAGGGCTGATCTAGAGTCCGTTCGGGGCTCCGGAGAGGGGAATCCGTCGCCATCGTCATCATCAACCATCCTCCATCACCAATTTCATGATGCTCACCGCCGTGCGTGAGTAATTCCATCGTAGGCTTGCTGGACGGTGATGGGTTGGATGGGATCTATTATGTAATTGAGTTAGTTTTGTTAGGGTTTGATCCCTAGTATCCACTATGTTCTGAGATTGATGTTGCTATGACTTTGCTATGCTTAATGCTTGTCACTAGGGCCCGAGTGCCATGATTTCAGATCTGAACCTATTATGTTTTCATCAATATATGAGAGTTCTTGATCCTATCTTACAAGTCTATAGTCACCTATTATGTGTTATGATCCGTTAACCCCGAAGTGACAATAATCGGGATACTTACCGGTGATGACCGTAGTTTGAGGAGTTCATGTATTTACTATGTGTTAATGCTTTGTTTAGGTACTCTATTAAAAGGAGGCCTTAATATCCCTTAGTTTCCGTAAGGACCCCACTACCATGGGAGGGTAGGACAAAAGATGTCATGCAAGTTCTTTTCCATAAGCACGTATGACTATATTTGGAATACATGCCTACATTACATTAATGAACTGGAGCTAGTTCTGTGTCACCCTAGGTTATGACTGTTACATGATGAACCATATCCGGCATAATTCTCCATCACCGATCCATTGCCTACGAGCTTTCCATATATTGTTCTTTGCTTTTTTACTTTTCCATTGCTATTTCTATCATCACTACAAAATACCAAAAACATTACTTTTACTACTGTTACCTTTTTCGACCGTTACCACTACTATCATATTACCTTGCTACTAAATAGTTTGTTGCAGATATTAAGTTTCCAGGTGTGGTTGAATTGACAACTCAGCTGCCAATACTTGAGAGTATTCTTTGGCTCCCCATGTGTCGAATCAATAAATTTGGGTTGAATACTTTACCCTCGAAAACTGTTGCGATCCCCTATACTTGTGGGTTATCAATACGTCTCCAACGTATCTATAATTTTTGATTGTTCCATGTTGTTATATTATCAATCTTGTATGTTTTATAATCATTTTATCACCATTTTATACTTCCTCCATTCCTTGATATAAGGTGTATAGATTTTTGAGAAAAAAATCCAAAATGTAAGGTGTATTGCATTGCACCACTCATTTGGATAATTTTTTGGGGGATTTGATTATATTTCCTTATATCTGGCAAGCTCCTTTTTTCTCATGTCAATTAGTCAGCTATAATCTCGGCCAAAACTCGTGAATTTTTCCCTCAACGCATGTTCTTTAATTTCCGTGCCAAAAACTATACACCCTATATCTAGGAACGGAGGGAGTATCATTTTTTGGTACTAACCTATTGACATAGTGCCAAGTGCCAGTTCTTGTTTTTTCCGTGTTTTTTACATCACCGAAAAGCAATATTAGACGGAGTCCAAATGCCAAGAAACTTTACGGAGAATTTTTATGGGCCAGAAGGAACACAACGGGCCCTGGCTGCGCCTGGGGGTGCCCCGATGGGGGCACAACCCACCAGGGCGCGCCAGGAGACCCAGGCACGCCCTGGTGGGTTGTGCCCACCTTGGGTGCTCTATAAATACCCCAAAAATCCCAGAACCCTAGGGGAGTCGACGAAATATTCATCCAGCCGCCGCAGAGTCCAGAACCACCAGATCCAATCTAGACACCATCTCGGATGGGGTTCACTATCTCCATTGGCGCCTCTCCGATGATGCGTGAGTAGTTCTTTGTAGACCTTCGGTTCCGTAGTTAGTAGCTAGATGGATTCATCTCTCTCTCTCTCTCTTGATTCTCAATACAATGGTCTCTTGGAGATCCATATGATGTAACTCTTTTGCGGTGCGTTTGTTGGGATCGATGAACTTTGAGTTTATGATCAGATCTATCTTTTTATATCCATGAAAGTATTTGAGTTTCTTTGATCTATTTTATGCATGATCTCTTATTGCCTCGTATTTCTTCTCTGATATGTGGGTTTTGTTTGGCCAACTTGATCCATTTATCTTGCAATGGGAAGAGGTGCTTTGTAGTGGGTTCGATCTTACGGTGCTTGATCTCAATGACAGAAAGGGAAACGACACATATGTATCGTTGCTACTAAGGATAAAACAATGGGGTCTATCTCTACATAGATAGATCTTATCTAAATCATGTCATCGTTCTTATTGCATTACTCCGTATCTCCATGAACTTAATACACTAGATGCATGCTGGATAGCGGTTGATGTGTTGAGCAATAGTAGTAGATGCAGGCAAGAGTCGGTCTACTAATCTTGGACATGATGCCTATATAATGATCATTGCCTGGATATCGTCATGAGTATTTGAAGTTCTATCAATTGCCCAACAGTAATTTGTTTACCCACCGTTTGCTATTTTTCTCGAGAGAAGCCACTAGTGAAACCTACGGCCCCCGGGTCTTCTTTCTCATATATTTGCCTTTGTGATCTATTTTTACTTGCTTTTATTTTCAGATCTATTAATCCAAAAACCCAAAATACTTTGCTATACTTTATTTTATTTGCGATCTATTTATCCAATCTATTACAACATTGTTACCGTCACGCACCAATTTCTGGCACCGTTACCCGAAAGGGATTGACAACCCATTTAACACGTCAGGTTGCGAGGATTTGTTATCTCTGTGTAGGGGCTGTTTTACTTGTGTTGATTGGTTCTCCTACTGGTTCGATAACCTTGGTTTAATATCTGAGGGACATACCTACTGCCGTTGTACTACATCATCCCTTCCTCTTTGGGGAAATACCGACGTAGCTTCAAGCGACATCAGTACTGTCAAAGACAAGATTCACAATTGTTCTCACACAATGCCTACTATAACTTATCATTTTTACAATTTATATTGAGCAATCTAAGCCATAGAAACAAGAAAACGAGCAAACTATGCATCGAAAACAGAATCTGCCATAAGCAAAATAGTCTGTAGTAATCCGGACTTTGACCATACTTCTTTAACTTAGAAAATTCTGAAAAATTAGGAAGATGTAGAAAATCTGTTTATCAATCTTGTGTAAAAAATTCAGAAACTTTCGTCACTTTTGTGATATTTGAAAATTGTTTTATTGAACGCAGAAGTTTATGTTTTCCAGCAAGATCAAATCAACTGTCATCCACACTATCCCAAAGGCTTTACTTGGAACTTTATTGAAACAAAATCAACAAAACATAATTACTACAGTAGCCTAATCATGTGAACACACAAAACTCTAGGTGTAAATGTTGGGTTGTCTCCCAACAAGCGCTTTTATTTTATGCCTTTTTAGCTAGGCATGATGATTTCAACGATGCTCTCATGAAAATAAAGAATTGAAACATAACGGGAGCATCATCAATCACATGGCAATCAGATTTAAGTCTAACCCACTTCCTATGCATCGGGATTTTGTGAGCAAACAATTTATGGGAACAAGAATCAACTAGCATAGGAAGGCAAAACAAGTGCAACTTCAAAACATTCAATATAAAGAGAGGAAACTTGATATTATTGCAATATCTACAAGCATATGTTCCTCTCTCATAATAATTTTCAGTAGCATCATAAATGAATTCAACAAAACAACTATCACATAAAGCATTCTTTTCATGATCCACAAGAATGGAATTTGTTTACTCTCCACATAAGCAAATTTCCTCTCATTCATAATAGTGGGAGCAAACTCAACAAAATAACTATCATGTGATTGAAAATTAAAATCATGATGACAAGTTTCATAGTTATCATTATTCTTTATAGCATACATGTCATCACCATAATCATCATAGATAGGAACTTTTTTGTCATAGTCAATTGAAACCTCTTCCAAAATAGTGGATTCATCACTAAATAAGTCATGACCTCTCCAAATCCACCTTCATAATTATTAGAATACGAATCAACACCCTCCAAAATAGTGGGATCATTAGTACCTAGAGTTGACATTCTTCCAAACCCACTTTCATCAATATAATCATCATAAATAGGCATCATGCTTTCATCATAACAAATTGATGCGGAGCATCCTACGGACATCACCATGTCAAGAGTCCATTTGGCAAGTGACACATTCAACATCCACTTCACATACACAAAGGTGAATCATCTCCTTTACGCGTGTTCACTTGACCCCTTTGAGGATGGTATACTACTTGACACTCCACTCGCGTATATGCATAGGTATTGTCGGAACACTACGGACGACGAGGAGGAGTGCGAGTGCAAGTGTACAACTACACCATCCGCGAGGGAAGCGTGGAAAAGAAGACGCGAGAAGAAGAGCTGTCAAAGAAGCTCGAGCGAGCGGACGTCCGGACGACACCGGACGACCGGCCCCTCCCAGCGAGCGGACGTCCGGCCCCCACTGGACGACCGGTACATCTACACCCGAGCCAATTCAGCGGAAGACCGACGACACCGAACGACCGGCGACCGGACGACCGCCATCCACCGGACGTCCGGTGCCACCTCAACTGAGCCAAAGTGAGCGGAAGTCCGGCGACAACCGGACGTCCGGAAGCCCACGAGCCACCGGACGACTGGTCCCCAGCGGACGTCCGGTACCTGTCTGCATACAGAGATTGGGCCCGAGGCCCATGTATCCCTCTCCCACTTACCCCTTCGTGGACCTAGCTATATATACTCCTCCACCTCCTCCTAGTTAGGGTTAGCGTTGTGATAGCTCATTTGTGAGATAGAGCTTCGCTCATCCATATCGGATCTACTCCTTGAGAGAGACCGCGCCCCTCTTCGGAGAAGATCCACCTTGGATTCAAGACCCCTTTACGGGAAGATCCCCTTGTGGATTCAAGACCTCCTCACAGAGAAGAACCGGTTACCCTATGTATCATCCTTTGTTGGATTTGGACCGTGTATCTCTTTGTGTTTCGAGGATCTAGCGCATGTGTGATCATTCTTGTTGGTTTGAGTGTTCTCTTTTCTTCCCCTCGTGATTTTCCCCTCGTTTCCCTCCTCGTGTTCTTCGTGTTCATCGCGGGATTCGCTCCTTTCGTGAAAGATCGGGCCACTAGGGTTCTACCTACATCATCTTGGTATCATGAGCCACGTTGATCATGATTTTGGAGCCTCCCCCACCATTTTCTAGCCTTCTTTTGCTTGATTTCGTCCTAAATTCAAAAATCCCCTCCAAAAATAGCCCTAATTTTTTTGTGATTTGTTGGTTTGATGATGTTTTGTTGATTTTGATCCATGGATTTGCTTGGTTTCGAGTGGATCTAGCATCTCCCCAAGTTTCTCCATCTTTCATCCATGAAATCTCATCAATTTTGACCCCAAAATCCCCAAATTCCGCCCAAAATCGCGTCCCGAATCTCGGATTTGGAGTTCACCCCGATACACCGGACGACCGTCACCTTACCGGACGTCCGGAGCCGTAGGAACCACCGGACGTCCGACCTTACTGGACGACCGGAACCCCCTAACCTGAGCAGAGTCAGCGGATTTCCGACCCGACCGGACGTCCGGCGACCGGACGACCGTTTTTTCCGGCCATCCGCTACCTGTAGATATCAACTTCGGCTGATTTTTGTCTCGGCCATAACTAATTCATCCGGAGTCAGATTTTCGCGTTCTTTAGCTCGTTGGAAAGATCTTGACATCCCCCTTCCCACAAAAATACTACCATCACCATTTGACTCCATAAAATTTTGACAATTTTGGCATCTTTTCCTAGGGCTTCCACCACATCATCCGCTACACCACCACCGACTTCCGCAACCTAACCAATTTTGTTCCCCATAGCATTAGAGGTTGTTTGAGTTGTGACTTGAGTCTTCTAAGGTGTTTTGGCTACTTAGGGACGGTTGCTTCCTCATCAACCACCACCACCACTTCCGCATAGGCTTACCCACCATACACTTCCGCCACCCCAACTTAACCCAATTTTGTTTGTGTTGTGAGTTGTGTCTCCTAAGGTGTTTCGGCTACTTAGGGACCGTCTTCCAACTCCGACACCGTGTATAGTACACCACCTTATCCTTCATTTCCGCATTGCCTACTCGCAAAACCCATCATTACATTTCCGCAACCACATCCCGCTACCACCATTTGACATTTGAGATTTTGAGTTTGCGGTTTTTCTGTTTCCTAAGGTGTTTCGGCTACTTAGGGACGAGTCTCCATCATCTTGGTATCTCCATCAAGATCACCGCCACTCATCATCGACACAGACGGTAACCTCCATATCATCTTGGTATCGTGGTATCCCTCCATTGTACATTCCCTCGCCATTGCATTGATAACCCCTAGCCCATTTTGCGTTACTTGCCTATCGAGACTAGCCATTTGAGTATTGTCGGCAACGTTACTTGTGCACATTAGTGATATACACCATACATTGCATACATACCATATCATATTGGTATCATATCATCTCGTGTGCCTCAAGTTTGTTCCTGCATATATACAATTGCTACCTTGGTTTGTGCATTTCGCAAAGTGGCCATACAAAAAGAAGAAGAGAATAAGCTTTTAAGCAAAGAAAAAGAGTGAACAAAGAGCTTGTAAGCAAGTCCCATAGCATCATACCACATTGCATATAAGATCATCTTGGATCATACCATCGGAACATCATACATATATAGCATACTTGGGATAGAAGTTGTTACATTTTGCATCTTATAGGTTGTGCACAAGTGTCGTATCCGCCTATAGAGCAATCGTGCTAACGTCTCTCTTGAGTTGTGCAACACGAGCGTTTTCCGTGGATTCCACATTTTCATCCTTGGTTGCACGACCCCATTTATCTATCCCTGTGTGTGTTTCCGTGTGCCACACATTGCTATTGGTCTACTTGTTACACTTGCGAATTTGTGAATCTCTTTCAACATTATTGACTCTTGCTAACATTTTACATCAAATTTTTGTGCCACTATCCTCACCGAGCTCCACCAAAAGCCTTACTTGTGTAGGTGTGAGAAACCGACAAGAATTGGTACCAATTGTGCTATTTCCTTGTCCACATTGATCATTGATCCACTTTCAACTTCGGTCAAGGTACATTTGGTATTCGTTCTTCTCTTTCTACCACTCACATTTTTCTCTTGGAGTGATGGATAGGCAAGGCATTTCATCTTCGGTCTACAACAACAACGACGAGTTCGATGCCGCAAACAACTCCACCGACGCCAAGATGCAAGCTCAAATGGAGGAGATTGTAGGATCGAGAGTATGTCTAAAGGGGGGTGATTAGACTACTTGACCAAATAAAAATCTAGCCTTTTCCCAATTTTAGTTCTTCGCAGATTTTAGCTATCTTAGCACAAGTCAAGCAATCTCCACACAATTCAAGCAAGCATGCAAAAGAGTATATGAGCAGCGGAAAGTAAAGCATGCAACTTGCAAGAATGTAAAGGGAAGGGTTTGGAGGATTCAAATGCAATTGGAGACACGGATGTTTTTGTCATGGTTCCGATAGGTGGTGCTATCGTACATCCACATTGATGGAGACTTCAACCCACGGAGGGTAACGGTTGCGCGAGTCCACGGAGGGCTCCACCCATGAAGGGTCCATGAAGAAGCAACCTTGTCTATTCCATCACGATCGTCGCCCACGAAGGACTTGCCTCACTAGCGGTAGATCTTCACGAAGTAGGCGATCTCCTTGCCCTTACAAACTCCTTGGTTCAACTCCACAATCTTGTCGGAGGCTCCCAAGTGACACCTAGCCAATCTAGGAGACACCACTCTCCAAGAAGTAACAAATGGTGTGTAGATGATGAACTCCTTGCTCTTGTGCTTCAAATGATAGTCTCCCCAACACTCAACTCTCTCTCACAGGATTTGGATTTGGTGGAAAGAAGATTTGAGTGGATAGCAACTTGGGGAAGGCTAGAGATCAAGATTCATATGGTTGGAATGGAATATCTTGACCTCAACACAAGTGTAGGTGGTTCTCTCTCAGAAAATGTGTATTGGAAGTGTAGGTATGTTCTGATGGCTTTCTCCATGAATGAAGAGTGGGTGGAGGGGTATATATAGCCTCCACACAGAATCTAACTGTTACACACAATTTTCCAAACTCGGTGGGACCGAATGGTTAAACTCGGTCGGACCGATTCAGCAAACCTAGTGACCGTTAGGATTTTCAGTGGGACTGAGATGCAACTCGGTAGGACCGATATGGTTAGGGTTAGGGCATAACGTAATCTCGGTGTGACCGATTACACAAACTCGGTGCGACTGATTTTGGTAATAAGCTAACCAGAGAGTTGGTTAGGTAAAGTCGGTGGGACTGATTCGCTCATCTCGGTGAGACCAAAATGTTACAAAAAGGGAAACAGAGAGTTTACATTGCAATCTCGGTGGGACCGATCGCTCATCTCGGTAAGACCGAAACGTTACGAAGGGAAACCGAGAGATTACAATCCCATATCGGTGAGACTGAGATCCCTATCGGTGAGACCGATTTGCCTAGGGTTTGTGGCAGTGGCTATGACATTTGAAACTCGGTGGCGCCGGATAGAAAGAATCGGTGGGGCCGAGTTTGACTTTTGGTTTAGGTCATATGTGGATGTGGGAAGGTAGTTGAGGGTTTTGGAGCATATCACTAAGCACTTTGAGCAAGCAAGCCATTAAGCAACACGTCATCCCTCCTTGATAGTATTGGCTTTTCCTATAGACTCAATGTGATCTTGGATCACTAAAATATAAAATGTAGAGTCTTGAGCTTCAAGCTTGAGCCAAACTTTTTGTCCTTAGAATTTTGAGGGATCCACTTTCCTCATCCATGCCATGCCATTCATTGAGCTTTTCCTGAAATATTAATCTTGGAATAATGTTAGCTCAATGAGCTATATGTTGTTAGGAATTCCCAAAACCACCCAGGGATAGTTGCACTTTCAGAGATCAAGGCCCTCATCAACTCCTACAAGCGGTCTTCCTCATCTTCGAGAAGATGCTCAAGAGCACATGCCTCCGAGCTACCATCTCCGGCAAGATCACATCGGCATCGACACCATCACCAACAAGGACGTGAAGGTCAAGAGCTCAACACCAACAACCGCTCAACGACTTCACCATTCCCCATGGCATCTTCCCAAGCGACTTAAAGGCATCTTCGCCTACGGACATACGACATCTTCGCCCACAAGCACCTCAAGAGAAGCTCCCCAAGCTCAAGTCCACGACTTCAACGAGCTACTACGACCTCGACATCGACCATGAGATTCCTTTCTATGGGACTCTAGAACCCGAGAAGTATCTCGAGTGGGAGCGTTTGATGGACGACTACCTCAAGCTACATCAAGTTCCTCCCGGAGGTCAAGTGAAGTGCGCCACAAGGAACTTCCACGACTACGCGTCCACATGGTGGCTTCACGCACCTTCGGAGACCTACGACATGAGTTGGACCAAGACGAAGAGAACTTTGCGGCGAGAGTTCGTGCCTCCAACCTACACAGAACAACTTCAACGCCAATTGGAGAACACCATCCAAGGATCCAAATCCATCAACGAGTACTTCAAGGAGATGAAGATTGCCTTGCGACAAGCCGGCATGGATGACCCCATTTTGATGAAGTTCCACTTCATGATGGGACTACACAACGACATCTCCAAGACGATCTTCCTCGAGAACTACAAGTCCCTCGACGACAACTACGTTGGTGCTCTCAAGGCGGAACAAGAACTCATGAAGGCCAAAGCTTCTCCACCCCAAGCTCACTTCGCGATGACCAAGCTCCATGAGAACGAGCATGAGGCTAGTACCACCATGATGTCCAGGCCCGATGAACTCCAAGACGATGCTCCCAAGTTCGACTTCACCACCATCCCTCTTTGTGGCATTGACGATGCCGAGTCTACTTCGACTCTTTTTCAAGATGGTGCGGTGATGACTACGACTACGGACACCATCATGGACCAAGCTTTGGAGGCGAGCGACATGGTGACGAGCAAGGATGATGCTGCCATCTTAGGAGGCGCGAGTGATGATGTGCCATCTTTGGCCTTCATCCACGATGACAACAACGAGATGGTTGAGCATGGGATTTTCCCTTCGACCACGGCGACATGTGATGACTTGAGTGACTTTAGCCACCATATTGAGAGTGAGAGTGACTTCAACACTAGCCCCATATATGTGTTACCCAAATTCCCATGTGAGGAGAGCCACAACCCCCACCACTTGAGTGAGATGAGTGACTCCACCATACGTGAGACTGAGTCCACCTATTTTGTGGGAGTGAGTGAACCACCACATAGAGAGAGTGAGATAGTTGATAGGTCATGTGAGGCCACTTTTAACACTAACAACTTGACCTCTACCTCTATTGTGTCTTCTCATTTGGTGGTAGGTCCCTGAGGGAGTCCTGGATTAGGGGGTCTCCGGACAGCCGGACTATATCCTTGGGCCGGACTGTTGGACTACAAAGATACAAGATTGAAGACTTCGTCTCGTGTCCGGATGGGACTCTACTTGGTGTGGAAGGCAAGCTAGTCAATACGAATATGGATATCTCCTCCTTTGTAACCGACCTTGTGTAACCCTAACCCTCTTCGGTGTCTATATAAACCGAAGGGTTTTAGTCCGTAGGACAACAATCACAACATACAATCATACCATAGGCTAGCTTCTAGGGTTTAGCCTCTCTGATCTCGTGGTAGATCTACTCTTGTACTACCCATATCATCAATATTAATCAAGCAGGACGTAGGGTTTTACCTCCATCAAGAGGGCCCGAACCTGGGTAAAACATCGTGTCCCCTGCCTCCTGTTACCATCCGTCCTAGACGCACAGTTCGGGAGCCCCTACCCGAGATCCACCAGTTTTGACACCGACAGTCCCTTATATGATGACGCGCCGATTCTCGACGACTTCGTCCTACCTTTGGACAAGACGATGGCCATGGTGGAATATGATGCACCCCCCACATGGTTCCATCACAATGATGATCTTGACCACCATTCGGTCTTACCCACCTCACCTACACCACGTGAGTGGAATGACAAAGGTAACATAGGTGAAGGTGATGCTCTTGTCCCACTAGTGGACTATCATGACATTGATTGATTGCATGATGTTGATCAACCTATTTCCATGCTTCATGCTAGTGTGACTTCCCCATGCGATGATTTACCCATTTATGATGAGTATGATGATTGCCACGTGGAGTCTATTAGTTGTGATGCCATGTTACATAGGATTTCTTGTGCTAATTCTCTCGGTCACATCATGTTTGCCAATCCGCTTGACTTGTCATATGCTATGCATGAGATCGACCACATGTCATATTTGCAATATCTTCATAGTGACTATGCATATGCCATTAAGATTAACCCAATTTGCACTTATGGCATAGATGACAAGCCGATGGTTATTGGCATTTGTTTCTCTTGTGATGATATTGATATGCTCCCTTTACATCATTTATCTCATATGCCATGCCATGACCACCTAGCTTCGGATATGCATTGTTTTGGGTGTTGCCCATTTTCTCCGTATGATGTTTCAAATATTGCACATGAGGAGACCCCCATAGTTTCCTCATACATTTTAGGATATTGTGATCACTCCCATCCATTGCATGATCCTTATACTTGTATGCTCAATTTGCATATCCATCGTGTCATACACAATAACTATTCTTTCATGATGGATGACATGTTCTTATACCATGCATCAAATTTCTTTGAGCAACGCTTATCTTGTGCTAACTTTCACATGCACATACACATCATGATGGATGATGTGTACATTTACCACACACACAATTTCTTTCGTTTGTGTCTCTTTTGTGTAGGTACCCATGAATTCTTGTCAACCTCGCAATCCCATGAGTTGACAAAACGAGCTCTAGAGAGCAACGATGACTTGAGATCCCATGGATTGTCTTTCCCACCGCTCTCTTCGCGCAAAGACTTCGCGCATTTCTTCTACATGACCCTCACTTGGCTATGGGTTATTGTCCACTACATATTCTATGCCCATCTTGCCATGATCACTTTGCATGATATGCTCATTACCATGCTTTTGCCATGCATTCGTGACCCATGCTTTGCATTACACATGATGATTGATTCTCATACTTGTATGTGTATTTGCAATCTTGGTGGAGACATTGCTTGTTATTGACATGTTTTCTTTGTGCCCCATGCCTATGATGATACTATGATCTTGCTTTGTGTTCGTGCTTGTGATATGTCATGTGCATTGTCTATGTCAATTAGTTGCTCTCATGACATGATTGCCATGATTTACTCTAGTATGTTGCATCTTCGCACTACTAGCTTGCATGACTTGATTACTATGTTTGCTTGCCTTGTTGCATCACCGATGACTCGAACTTTCTCGCTTCATGCGGTTGAGGACAACCATCTACATGCTTCGCACATGATTGTTGTTGCTTCTTGTCATATATCTCCATATGTTGCCTCTCTCATGCTAGATGATTTGACATGTATTGAGTGCAACAATGCCCCTAGTCTTGATAATGAGTTTGCCCCCATAGCATTCTCACATATGATTGGAGATTTTGACATTTTTCTTGTAAAACATGCTTGTCTTACCTCTTTGCACCATATACCTAGTGCCATGAATATTTCCATTGTTGCATCATATTATTCACGCACTTGTGCTTCTAATGGTTATGTACAAGAGAAGAGAACCATCATGATGGATGATGTGTTTATCTACCATGCGCATACGTTCTTTGTTTTGTTATGTGCATGTGTAGGATACTTGGACCTTTTGTCAACTTCCACGTCACATGAGTTGACAATCCGAGCTCTTGAGAGCGAACCACCTCCTACCACGACGATTCTACATCGCACTTGCTTGTACTTCGGCATTGTGAAGGACGCACAAGCACATGCTTTCAAGGTGAAATCCTTCTCTTTTGAGAACCCCCAAACCATGAGACTTGGACCACTTGATTGCACACTTGTTAGAGATCTTGCTTCGACTTGTCATTTTCACTATTCCATGCATCATGATGTATATGCCTTGTGTGTTGCATCCAATTCTTGGATTACTTGCTCCTCTCATATGTTTGGTTGCAACAATGTCATCACTTCACATATGCCATGTCCCATTGATTTCTACATGCTTGCCTTGATTGCCTCACACATGATGAACAATTGCTCTTTCTATTGTGTTGAGTGCCACACTATCTTCACTACACCCTATGCACGTTATGCTTGGATTGTCTTGCACTTGACCCATGTGTTTAGACACTTCATTTCTTTTGGTGTTGTGAATGATTCCTATGCCTACCATAGACCTTTCATTGAGCGCTTTGCCCATGTTTGCTATGAACTTGAGGTAGATGCTTATTCTCTTGCCACACATATTTGCATCACTACCTCACATTCACATGCTTGTTACCATGATATCTTTACTTGTGCTCAATTTATGTTCTTACATGCCATGTCACTATCCTTTGTCAAACCATATGCTTCGCATGATGACGACACTTGTTTGGTGAATCACCTCTTGAATGCTTGGTTTTGCACTAACGCTAACCACATTTGTTTTTCCAAGTGTTTGTTGCCTTTGCTCCTTTTGAAGGAATCCCAAGATGGTGCGACATTGGAGAGTGCCCACTTCAAGCTTGAAGATGATGACTACTTGGTGAACGTCCACTCCTACACAGCGAAGCCATCTCTTTCCCATGGTGATTTGCTTTTCGATACGAGGTCGGATCTTTCCCAAGGTAGGGGAGATGATGCGGAGCATCCTATGGACATCACCATGTCAAGAGTCCGTTTGGCAAGTGACACGTTCAACATCCACTTCACATACACAAAGGTGAATCATATCCTTTACGCGTGTTCACTTGACCCCTTTGAGGATGGTATACTACTTGACACTCCACTCGCGTACATGCATAGGTATTGTTGGAACACTACGGACGACAAGGAGGAGTGCGAGTGCAAGTGTACAACTACACAATCCGCGAGGGAAGCATGGAAACGAAGACGCAAGAAGAAGAGCTATCGAAGAAGCTCCAACGAGCGGATGTTCGGACGACACCAGACGACCGGCCCCTCCCAGCGAGCGGATGTCCAGCCCCCACCGGACGACCGGTACATCTACACCCGAGCCAATTCAGCGGAAGACCGACGACACCGGACGACCGGTGACCGGACGACCGCCAGCCACCGGACGTCCGGTGCCACCTCAACTGAGCCAAAGTGAGCGGAAGTCCAGCGACAACCGGACGTCCGGAAGCCCACGAGCCACCGGACGACCGGTCCCTAGCGGACGTTCGGTACCTGTCTGCGTACAGAGATTGGGCCCGAGGACCATGTATCCCTCTCCCACTTACCCCTTCGTGGACCTAGCTATATATACTCCTCCACCTCCTCCTAGTTAGGGTTAGCATTGTGATAGCTCATTTGTGAGATAGAGCTTCGCTCATCCATATCGGATCTACTCCTTGAGAGAGACCGCGGCCCCTCTTCGGAGAAGATCCACCTTGGATTCAAGACCCCTTTACGGGAAGAGCCCCTTGTGGATTCAAGACCTCCTCAAAGAGAAGAACCGGTTACCATATGTATCGTCCTTTGTTGGATTTGGACCGTGTATCTCTTTGTGTTTCGAGGATCTAGCGCATGTGTGATCATTCTTGTTGGTTTGAGTGTTCTCTTGTGTTCCCCTCGTGATTTTCCCCTCGTTTCCCTCCTCATGTTCTTCGTGTTCATTGCGGGATTCGCTCCTTTCGTGAAATATCGGGCCACTAGGGTTCTACCCTACATCACAAATTTTCTCATCAAAACTTGGGGGACTAAAAATATCATCTTCATCAAACATAGCATCCCCAAGCTTATGGCTTTGCATATCGTTAGCATCATGGATATTTAGAGAGTTCATACCAACAACATTGCAATCATGCTCATCATTCAAAGATTTTTTGTCAAACATTTTATAGAATTCTTCTTCTATCAATTGAGCACAATTTTCCTTTCCATCATTTTCATGAAAGACATTATAAAGATTAATAATATGATGCAACCTCAAATCCATTTTTTGAGGTTTTCTTTTATAAACCAAACTAGTGATAAAACAAGAAACTAAAATATTCAATTTCAAGATCTAAAAATATACCCTCAAGCACTCACCTCCCCGGTAACAGCGCCGGAAAAGAGCCTGATGTCTACTATGCAACTTTATTTTTGTAAACTCGTGTTGGGCCTCTAAGCGTAGAGTTTTGTAGGACAGTAGCAATTTCCCCTCAGGTGGATGACCTAAGATTTATCAATCCGTGGGAGGCGTAGGATGAAGATGGTCTCTCTCAAACAACCCAGCAACCAAATAATAAAAAGTCTCTTGTATCCCCAACACACCAAATACAATGGTAAATTGTATAGGTGCACTAATTCGGCGAAGAGATGGTGATACAAGTGTAGTAATGATAGTAGATATTGATTTTTGTAATAGTAACAATAAAAACAGCAAGGTAGCAAGTAATAAAAGTGAGCACAAACGGTATTGCAATGCTTGAAAATGAGTCCTAGAGTCTGTACATTCGCTAGTGCAATCTCTCAACAATGCTAATATAATTGGATCATATAACCATCCCTCATGTGTAATGAAGAATCACTCCAAAGTTCTTATCTAGCAGAGAACATAAGAAGAAATTGTTTGTAGGGTACGAAACCACCTCGAAGCTATTCTTTCCGATCAATCTATCCTAGAGTTCGTACTAATATAACACCAAGCTATGTTTCTGATCGATCTAACCAAGAGTTCGTACTAAAATAACACCATATGATACACATCAACCAACTCTAATGTCATCTAGATACTCCAATGTCACCGCGAGTATCCATGAGTTGATTATACTATATGCATCAAACAATTTCAGATTCATAATACTCAATCCAACACAAAGAACCTCAAAGAGTGCCCCAATATTTGTACCGGAGAAACAAAGACGAGAACGTGCATCAACCCCTATGCATAGATTACACCAATGTCACCTCGGGAATCCGCAAGTTGAGTGCCAAAACACATATCAAGTGAATCAATATGATACCCCATTGTCACCACAAGTATTCATAACAAGACATACATAAAGTGTTCTCAAATTCATAAAAGTATTCAATCTAATAAGAACGAAATCTCAAAGGGAAAACTCAATTCACAACAAGAAAGAGAGGGGGAAACACCATATGATTCAACTATACTAAAAAAGCCCGCGATACATCAAGATCGTGACATCTCAAGAACACGAGAGAGAGAGAGAGAGAGAGAGAGAGAGATTAAACACATAGCTACTAATACAAACCCTCAGCCCCGAGGGTGGACTACTGATGAAGCTATGTACGTAGGGTAGGGTCATAGGCCTGACCTAGACACCCTCCCCAAGGACATCACCCTAAAGCCAGAAGCATTCAAAGGGTACCATCATCCACTCGACTAAAGACATTCCACTCGGAAGAATCAATGACACTCGACTGTCACAGAAGCCACTCGACATACAGAAGATCTAAATCCACTCTGCACAAACAACGGTCAGGCATTTACTCATAGACTTAATTGTCATTTATATCAATTAATGGCTAGCGTTACCAGTAATGTTCCCCTCTTAATGTACATTGAACCCTGTGTAACGGAGGGGAGCTGGGGTCCTGGCGCACTCTATATAATCCACCCCCCTCCTCTCGGACAAGGGTTCGCATCTTTTGTAAACCCACAGACACATACAATCCAGTCGACCGCCTCAGGGCACCGAGACGTAGAGCTGTTACTTCCTCCGTGAAGGGCCTGAACTCGTAAAGTCGTGTGTACAACTACTCCATAGCTAGGATCTTGCCTCCTCATACCTACCCCCCATTCTACTATCAGTCTTAAAACCATGACAGTTGGCGCCCACCATGGGGCAGGTGTCTTAGCAGTTTGTTGGAGAAGTTGTGATTCTTCCGATTCCCATCATCATGGTTTCCGGCGGAGGATTGGCTGAAGGCCGCGAGATCCGTCTCGGCGCGCTCGTCTTCATCGCCGACGACTCCGCTTGGCTCCACGAGGCTCCACTCGATGTCGAGGCACTCCCCGTCCGCGGGACGACGCACTTCCGCGCATGCGTCTGCGGCGTCCTTCTTCGACAGCCGTCGACTCAGTATCAGTCGACTCCTACGGCATCCTCGCTTCCCGTTGTTCGCAGGCGCCAGCGATCCGGTCGGTCGCGACTTCAGCGGTGGGTGAGACATGCGGTGGCCTGCCAATCGGCCACCCCAGAAATCACGGCGATCGAGCCCGATGAAACTCTCTACGGCCTGTTCGATCTGTCGATTGGCTCCGTCGAGACTGCATCCGAGTGCGACAGCAGCGACCCCGTGGCGAAAGTCTTGATGGTCAATGGACCACGCAGTCCTCCTGGCTTCCCCCATGAAGACGGTGGCGATGGCATCAGCGGCCCATCACATGTCCACGAGGAGTACCGCCCCGAACCCCTCTCTTCGCAGCGGAGGGAAGATCTTCGTTGTTGTAATATGGATGCACTTCACACTCCTATCATTGGAGAAACCCCCGAGGCCCAGACCTTGGAGGAGGCGCGCCTGGCCAACTTGGTTGAGCGCACTTGACTGGAGAACCTCCAGCGCACACTCGACGAGCGTGCTCGGTAGCGGATTCCTGAGTCCAGTCGACGACAACTTTTTACACCTCCGACTCAGGTATACCGAACCCCGATTCAGAATCTCACAGCTGCATCTCAAATAGCAGAGTCAATTCAACCTTCCCAGTCAGAAGCTGGCCGAGGTTTCATGCAGATCCGAGCTTTACTCTGGGCAGCAGGAGAGCAGAATACAACAGTATCTCAGTTGCGGAATAGGATTCATAGCAGATCTGTGGTGGCAGATATTGTCCAATCTGCTCACAGCCCAAGATCGCCTCCGTGGTGTGAGGGACATGGGCACCAGCAAAATCAGTACATGAACCGTGAGCAGTATGATCATCGACTCGGCCACGATGACCGTCGTCGAGTGCCCACGCCTCCTCCGAGGAGTGGGTCATACGTGCCTCGGCGGTAAGAAGATAGTCGCCCCCACAGCGGCGAACGAAGAATTCCGGTCGACCCCGGAGAGCCAGGCTTTGATGCAAGATCTATTCTCGTTCAAGGTATGGTTGATAGGAACAGGGCTCGCAGAGAAGGCCACGATAGAGATTATCCGACTGGAAGCAGGGTGCACGTTTCAGGACCCGAGTGTTTCAGCAGAGCCATCAGAGCGGCAGTGATTCCTCCCAACTTCAGGTTGGCGGCTGGAGTCAGCAAGTTCACCGGCGAGTCCAAGCCAGACACTTGGCTTGAGGACTACTGAGTGGCTATGCAGATTGGTGGCGGCAATGATGATGTGGCCATGAAGCACCTTCCCTTGATGTTGGAGGGCTCAGCCAGAGCGTGGTTGAATCAGTTGGCCCCTGGCAGCATATATAGTTGGGAGGAACTTGCCCGAGTGTTTGTTAGAACCTTTGAAGGTACTTGCAAAAGGCCAGCAGGGTTGACAGAATTACAGTCTTGTGTTCAGAAGCCGAATGAAACCTTGAGAGATTATATCCAGAGATGGATCACTCTACACCACACAGTGGAGAATGTGTCGGATCACCAAGCAGTTTGTGCCTTCAAAGAAGGAGTTAAGTACAGAGAGTTGGACCTGAAGTTCGGTCGGACATGAGATATGTCCCTAAGTCGAATGATGGAGATTGCCACCAAATATGCCAATGGTGAAGAGGAAGACCGACTCCGGAGTGGCAAGCACAAAATAGTCGCCCAAGAAACCGGAGGAGGGAATTCCAGTCGGAAACAGAAGTGAAAGGCCGAACCAGCTGCTCCTGGTGAAGCTTTAGTTGTTGCCCAAGGAAAGTTCAAAGGAAATCCCAAAGGGCCCTGGACTCCCAAAAAAGTTAAAGATCAAGATGGGAATGATGTGTTGGATTTACCGTGCCATATTCATACCAAAAAAGATGAAGAGGGGAATTTCATTTAGCCTAAACACACCACTCGACAGTGTCGTCTCCTGATCCAGCAGTTCCGAGAGAAAAAACCCAAGGAGAAGGAAAAGGAGTCGGATAGAGGTGAAGATAGGGAAGAATATGATGATGGTTTTCCCATTGTCAATTCCACCCTGATGATTTTTGCTGATGTTGAAAGCAAAAGTCGATTGGAAGTTATTAACAGAGAAGTAAACATGGTTGCTCCAGCAACACCCAGTTATCTGAAGTGGTCCCAGACTGCCATCACATTTGACCAGTCGGACCATCCAGCACATATAGCCACCCCTGGGAGGCAAGCACTGGTTGTCGACCCAGTAGTTGAAGGCACTCGACTGACTAAAGTGTTGATGGATGGTGGCAGTGGCCTGAATATCCTTTATGTTGAAACTTTGAAGGGAATGGGCATTCCGTTGTCCAAGCTTAGTGAAAGCAACATGAGTTTCCATGGCGTTATACCTGGCAAGAAGGCTCAGTCACTCGGCCAGATCACCCTGATGTGGTTTTCGATGATTCCAAGAATTACCGCAAGGAAAAATTGACATTTGAGGTAGTGGATTTCAAGAGTGCTTACCATGCTATTCTGGGTAGGCCCGCTTATGCATGTTTTATGGCTCGACCATGTTACGTGTATCTCAAATTGAAGATGCTTGGTCCTAGAGGAGTAATCAGTATCACTGGCAATCGGCAAAAGGCAGAAGAGTGCTTCCAAAAGGGCTCAAAAATTGTTGATGCACGAATGGCAGTAGTAGAACTACAAGAGTATCATAAAAATGCAGATCCGAGTGATTTGCTGCGAGCCAAGAAGCCTACCACAGATTCTGCATTTCAGTCGTCCGGTGAAACGAAGCCGATTAATATTCACCCGACCGATCCCAATGCTGCTCCAACCCATATCTCAACAACACTCAACAGAAAATAGGAAGAAGCGCTCATCCAGTTCCTCCGTGAGAACTGGGACATCTTTGCATGGAAACCTTCTGACATGTCGGGTGTACCCAGGGGACTGGCTGAGCATCGTTTGCGAGTCGACCCAAAATTAAAACCAGCCAAGGAACATCTTCGACGGTCCATCGTCCAGAAGAGAAAAGCAATTGGTGAGGAAGTGGCTCGGCTCCTGGCAGCTGAGTTCATCCGAGAGATTTACCACTCCGAGTGGCTCGCCAATGTTGTCATGGTCCCCAAGAAGGATGATTCACTTCGCATGTGCATTGACTTCAAGCATATCAATCGAGCCTACCCAAAAGATCATTTTCCTCTCCCCCGCATCGACCAAATTGTCGACTCGGCTGTGGGGTGTGAGCATTTGTCCTTTTTGGACGCCTATTCCGGGTATCATCAGATCCGACTGTATGGACCCGATGAGATAAAAACGGCTTTCATCACTCCATTCGGATGCGTCTGTTATGTCACTATGCCATTCGGCCTGAAGAACGCCGGAGCCACATTCATGCGTATGATCCAGAAGTGTTTACTCACTCAGATCAGTCGGAATGTGGAAGCATACATGGACGACATCGTGGTCAAGTCACGTAAGGGTTCCGACCTACTGGCTGACCTTGCTGAAACCTTTGCCAACCTCAGAAGGTATGATATCAAGCTTAATCCATCGAAATGCACATTCGGAGTTCCTGGTGGAAAATTACTCAGGTTCCTCGTTTCCGATGAAACGCCCTGTGCGTGTGCACGTCCAGAAGCTTACTAGTTGTTTGGCTGCCTTGAGTCAATTCATTTCTCGCCTCGGTGAAAAGGCATTATCCCTTTACCGACTGATGAAGAAGTCTGATAAGTTTGAGTGGACCCCCGAAGCTGATGCAGCGTTTGCAGAGCTCAAAGCCCTGCTTTCCACCCAGCCGGTGCTTGCTGCACCAATCAGCAAAGAGCCTTTATTGCTTTATATTGCAGCCACTGGATAAGTTGTCATTACAGTACTCGCGGTCGAGCGGGAGGAAGAAGGAAGAGCCTATAAAGTTCAGCGACCAGTATATTATGTTTCTGAAGTTCTGACTCCGTTGAAGCAAAGATATCCACATTATCAGAAGCTTGTTTATGGGATTTACATGACCACGAACTCTCTGATCATTCCATTACAGTCGTCAGTGACGCTCCATTATCAAAGATTCTGAACAACAGACATGCAACTGGTCGAGTGGCAAAGTGGTTGATTGAACTCCTTCCCCTGGACATCTACCAAGTCCCAAGAAATAGCTGATTTCCTCGCCGAGTGGATCGAACAGCAACTTCTAGCCCAAATTCACTTGGAGCATTGGACCATGTTCTTCGATGGGTCCAAGATGCTGAATGGTTCCAGTGCTGGGGTGGTGTTGGTATCCCCCCGTGGTGAAAACTCAGCTATGTTCTCCAGATTCACTTTAATTCCTCCAACAATGAAGCTGAATATGAGGCACTTCTGTACGGGTTGCGTATGGCCATTTCACTCGGTGTCCGTCGCCTCATGGTCTATGGCGACTCAGATTTAGTGGTCAATCAGGTGATGAAGGAGTGGGACGTCAGAAGCCCAGCTATGACTGGTTATTGCAATGCAGTGAGAAAGTTAGAAAAGAGGTTTGAGGGGTTAGAGCTCCATCACATCCCTCGACTGAAAAATCAAGCAGCCGATGATCTGGCAAAGATAGGCTCCAAGAGGGAAGCCATTTCGAGCAATGTGTTCCTGGAGCATATTCATACACCTTCAGTTCAAGAAGATCCTTTCACTGAAGAGCCCCCGCAGCCGAAGAGTGCCACCGGTCTGACTGAAATCGAGGTTCCAGCCATGGTCGATTTGATTATGGAGGTTTTGGTCATCACCCCTGATTGGACAGTACCATATATTGCGTACATTCTTAGAAAGGAAATCCCAGAGGATGAAGAAGAGGCTCGACAGATTGCCCATCGATCTAAAGCCTTTACTGTGATAAGAGGATAGTTGTTCAGAGAAAGTGTGACTGGAGTTTGCCAGAAATGCATAACACCTGAAGAAGGTCGAGTGATCCTCAATGACATCCACTCGGGGACCTGTGGTTACCATGCGTCCTCTCGGACCATTCTGGCCAAAGCATACCGAGCGGGATTTTACTGGCCACGGGCAAATGAGATGGTAAAAGAAATAGTCGACAAATGTGAAGGTTGCCAGTTTTACTCCAACATGTCTCACAAGCCTGCGTCGGCCCTGAAGACCATTCCACTCGTCTGACCTTTTGCTGTTTGGGGATTGGATATGGTTGGACCTCTGAGGACTGGTAGGAGTGGATTCACTCATGTGCCTGTAGCAGTCAACAAGTTCACCAAGTGGATTGAAGCCAAGCCTATCAAGAACCTTGAAGCAAGTACTGCTGTCAGCTTCATCAGAGAGTTAACATTCAGATATGGTGTTCCACACAGCATCATCACTGACAACGGTTCAAACTTCGATTCTGATGAGTTCAGAACTTTCTGTGCTTCCCAAGGTACTCGAGTCGACTATGCCTCAGTCACCCACCCCTAGTCGAATGGGCAAGCTGAAAGAGCAAATGGATTGATTCTCAAAGGACTGAAACCCTGACTGATGCGTGACCTCAAACACGCAGCAGGAGCCTGGGTCGATGAACTTCCATTAGTATTGTGGGGATTGAGGACAACTCCCAATCGGTCGACTGGTAGAACCCCCTTTTTCTTGGTTTATGGAGTTGAAGTTGTACTTCCGAGTGACTTGCTCCACAATGTGCCCCGAATCGAGCTTTTCTCAGAAGAAGAAGCAGAACATGCATGGCAAGATGCAGTTGATCTCCTGGAAGAAGAAAGAGAGATGGCCTTGATCCGACCAACCATCTATCAACAAGACATGCGTTGATTCCATGCCAGAAACGTGAGGGGTCGAGCATTTCAAGAGGGAGACTTGGTTCTCCGAGTGGATCAGCAGAAACCACACAAGCTTGCTCCTGCCTGGGAAGGCCCCTTCGTTGTCACCAGAGTGCTCCACAATGGAGCGTACCACCTCTACAACGTTGAGCACAAGAAAGACGAGCCACGAGCTTGGAATGCGGAGCTACTCCGCCCCTTTTATACTTAAGCACTCGGGCTATTGGGATGTAATAAGAAGCACCTTTGTAGGTTGTTTATCAAAGACAAGAGTTTTTACAGTCTTATAAAATAATTGTCGATTGCTTACATTTGTTTCTGAAATCCCCTAGTGGGTGGCTTAGCTGTGAATCCGTTTCGTCTAAGTTTAAAAAACGCTACCAAGTGATGAGCAAGCCACTCACTCGGTGGCTTAGCTGCGAATCCGTTTCGCCTAAGTTGAAAAAAATCCTACCGAGTGATGAGAAAGCCTCTCACTCGGGGGCATAGCTACAGTCCAGTACTCGCCTAAGTTGAAAAAATCCTACCGAGTGATGAGCAAGCCTCTCACTCAGGGGCTTAGCTGCAGTCCACTACTCGCCTAAGTTGAAAAAATCCTACCGAGTGATGAGCAAGCCTCTCACTCGGGGGCTTAGCTGCAGTCCAGTGCTCGCCTAAGTTTCAAAAATCCTACCGAGTGATGAGAAAGCCTCTCACTCAGGGGCTTAGCTGCAGTCCAGTACT